>NC_138308.1:28332500-28840000 GCF_965601325.2 Salmo salar
ATGAATTAAGATGATGATATAACTGATCATGGAACACAGCACTATGAGTCTAAATCTTTACTAATGTGGGTGTGTAAGGGTTTAGATGTGATCATGGGGCATGACCCTACCGCAGCCATTAGAAAGTCCTCCTGGTAGGGGAAGAGCATTTCTCAGGCATCACGGTGTGCACTCCAGATAGAGTATTGCCTATCAGGCCGTCTCAGGTTCACACCCTCACCCACTTCCTGTTGGTCCTGTTTCCTCAGGACGGGGGTCCTCAGCTGTCAGTGTTGGGGAGTAGTGAACTAGTAATTGAACTACATTTTGAAGTATCTTGGGGGTAGTTGAACTAAATCAAGGTAGTGTTTTCACTAGTTCATTACTTTTTTGCCATGTAGCAGTGTAGCTACCTATTGGAACAACACACTACTGTTTTACCATGTAGCAGTGTAGCTACCTATTGGAACTACACACTACTGTTTTACCATGTAGCAGTGTAGCTACCTACTGGAACTACACACTACTGTTTTACCATGTAGCAGAGTAGCTACCTATTGGAACTACACACTACTGTTTTACCATGTAGCAGTGTAGCTACATACTGGAACTACACACTACTGTTTTACCATGTAGCAGTGTAGCTACATACTGGAACTACACACTACTGTTTTACCATGTAGCAGTGTAGCTACATACTGGAACTACACACTACTGTTTTACCATGTAGCAGTGTAGCTACCTACTGGAACTAAACACTACTATTTTTGCAAAAATAGAATAAAATATTGGTGAAATAGGCAATAATTTCCTTTCTTTTTCAGTATTAGTCCTGCCTAATTCTCACTCATCACACTGCTGAAGGTGCATGGTGTCCTCTAAGATGATGGAGTCTTCATGGTCTCCAGGAGAGGAGGAGGTAAGCAGACACTCAAGCTCCTGAGAGGAGGGTGAGGGAAGGGCGGAGGTAGAGGGAGAGGACTGGCAGACATTTTCATCACCCCTCACAGAGGCTTACTCAGGCTGGAGGTCTTTCTTCAGAGTGAGGTTGTCTCCCTTTACACAGTAGTCCTCACATTTCTTGCAGGGAGCAATGCCTCTGTGAAGGCCATTGCACCTCTTGCACCTCTGAAATATCAACAACAAAGGTTGTCATAGAAGGAGATTTTCATGGCTTGACTACCAGTTCACTTTTCCTTCTTTTGTAAGTGTTTTTCTAGTGGCTATATCAATTTAGTTCTAATTTAGCTCTTACCTTTTCCATAATGGTCAGTGAACAATTAAAAAGCAACAAATTGCATTCATCAGGAACAATAATTCATCACATTTATATCAAACAGTGCAAGGCAAATGACGAGTGTTTGTCTTGGTTACTGAGACCCATTGTTCTACAGAATGTTGGGGATACCTTCCAGAACCCTGGTAACAATAGCTGGGTCTTTCAGAATGTTGAGCTTCTGTGATGGGCAAACATTGTTGCATAGAACATTGAGAAGTTGTAGGACTCCAAACTAGGCCACTTACCTTGAAAACATATTTTTACTGTATTGCGCATGGGTTTATTTCCCCAGTATGTGCAGGTGGAGACTGTGACCTCAGTGAGTTGAGCAGCCAGCTGGTCCTTCATACTGTCCTTAGTTGCCCCACTCACATGGGAGAGTTTATTCAGCTAACAAAGTAAATGTTCTGAATCTCCAGGGTAATCAGAGAAACTCTAGACATGATAATGAACAGAGTATTCAGAGACCCTTCTCATAAACTTCATCATCACAATTTACAATTCATATTTATTTATAGAATCTCTATTGCCTTCTAAACTCAGTTATGAAATATCATCTTTTGTGTGTGTGTGTGTGTGTGTGTGTGTGTGTGTGTGTGTGTGTGTGTGTGTGTGTGTGTGTGTGTGTGTGTGTGTGTGTGTATGCCAGACAGAAACAATGTTAGACAAACTGATCCATTTGAATGAATGAAATGAGTCTTTCTAACTGTCAAGCTTGTCAGCAAAACATCTGGGACCTCTGTGGGCCTTTACAGTAGATGGTATATCAGGAAACTTTAACACACACACACACCCACACACACACACACACACACACACACACACACACACACACACACACACACACACACACACACACAGTGCCTTCAGAACATGGAAAGTAAATGAACCAAAACGATACAAGCCACACAACCCCTGTTGGTTCCTTGGCGTTCCATGTCCATAATGAGGTTGGTTATTTACCTCCAGGGGCATGATTTGATTGGCCGTCGGCTCCTTCCACACACCATCCCTCAACAAGATTAGAAATATAATTGGGTGAAATGGGCATCCAGGCTGCTGATCTCCGGCAGACCCAGGGACCATGCGTCATCCAGCTCAGCAACGTCACCCTGCTCTGGGGAAGGGATTCATCACCAGGCCTCTTCCCGTCTGGCGCTCTGAGCACAGCATCCACGGCGCCAGCACTGTGGGGAGAGGGAAGGCCAGACTCTGTCTGCTTCCAAATGACACTCTCTCTATTCACTCTCTGTGTAATGCACTTTACTTTTGGTCTGTAGTATAGAAATACACTGAATATGATGCACTACTTCTGGTCAGAGTCTGTCTGTCTGTCTGTCTGTTTGTCTGTCTGTCTGTCTGTCTGTCTGTCTGTCTGTCTGTCTGTCTGTCTGTCTGTCTGTCTGTCTGTCTGTCTGTCTGTCTGTCTGTCTGTCTGTCTGTCTGTCTGTCTGTCTGTCTGTCTGTCTGTCTGTCTGTCTGTCTGTCTGTCTGTCTGTCTGTCTGTCTGTCGCAGCCTATCTCAGTGGAAATGAGGGAACACAGGCTTCATCAGCACATTCAGTTCCACCACCTACCAACCAGCCACCCATTACCCACATCTATTCAAATTCACACAGAACATTAAACACTGTTGCCCTAGTGTGAAATGAGAAAATGTGCAACAAAAGAAAATAGAATGGGTATTTTTTGCCTATGTATTCAACTGATGCAGATGATGGTGGCGACGCCATTTAGGTCACCTAAATTTGTCTGGGCCCCCCTGCTGTTTATTATCTATGCGTAGTCACTTTACCCCTACCTACATGTACAAATGACCTTGACTAACCTGTACCCCCACACACTGACTCGGTACCGGTACCACCTGTATATAGCCTCATTATTGTAATTTTATTGTGTTACTTTTTAGTACATTTTTTATTTTGTTTATTTAGTAAATATTTTCCTCTAACTTTATTTATTGAACAGCATTGTTGGTTAAGAGCTTGTAAGTAAGCATTTCACGGTAAGGCCGATTTGGTGCATGTGACAAATAAAATGTGATTTGATTTATGCTTAATCAATCCCACACTGCTGTGTGTGTGTGTGTGTGTGTGTGTGTGTGTGTGTGTGTGTGTGTGTGTGTGTGTGTGTGTGTGTGTGTGTGTGTGTGTGTGTGTGTGTGTGTGTGTGTGTGTGTGTGTGTGTGTGTGTGTGTGTGTGTGTGTGTGTGTGTGTGTGTGTGTGAGTGATAAGGAAAGTAGCACAAAGCTGTTTTTGCTGATTCAGAGATTTTTCATGTCAAAGTGTCAAGCACACAAATTTGTCAGTTTGCTCTCTCTCTCTCTGTCCTCTCTCGCTCTCTGTCTTCTCTCTCTCTTCCTCACTCTCTCACACACACACGAGGGACACGCGGGTGAGACGCAAGACCAGATGGGTCTCCAGTAAAACAGGTGTGAGATAAAACTCACTCATTCCTTCAACACGCTTTCTCATTCACACGATCACCAAGTCCTGCTCTCTCGCTCGCTCTCCCTCACACACACACTCACACGCACACACTTGTAGACACTCACTCACTGAGACTGAGGAGAGTGATGGGTACAGCTGACTGCTTCCCTTCAGATGAGTTAGAGAAAATACTGCAACACACACAGCGACTAACATAGAAAGATTTACTGTCTGATCTACCCATGTGCACTGATGAGTCACACATGAAAAGGCTACATACACTGCAGTTCAAAAACCACTGCACCAATGAAGGACCATATATGCATGGTCTACTTTGGGTTTTAGATATAGTCAGTATCTGTTGAAACAGACAGATGTATCATCAGCAGTTATGTGTTATTTAAGAGGGGACGTTGAGTGTTGTTAGGGGTCAAACAAGCAAATAAAAAGCTGAATATTCTAAAAGCTGTATCCAAAAAAAGAACATTAATGAATCTCATATCACTATTTTAAAATGTGCCTTTGCATTTTAGTTTTGAAAAGATTGTCAAGTTCAGGGTCAATCAGAGCAGTTATTAGAGAAACTCATGAAACATGTATTTATTTCAGCTACATTAACCATCAACTAATCTGCTCCAACAATGACGTTCTTTTAGGGCATTCACTTGAATAGATCAATATAAACAACATTTCACTTGAAAAAGAGTTTCGATCACAAGACTTCGCTGTATGTTGATTCCAGACCAAACTCAGACTCAGACATAATCACGTTTTCATGAAAGTATTATTTGTTTATTTTCATAAATAAGAGGATTGACTGTTTCAAGAGCCTGTACTGTCACGTCCTGACCATAGAGAGCCCTCGGTTCTCTATGGTGTTTAGGTCAGAGCGTGACTAGGGGGGTGTTCTAGTCAGTTTATTTCTATGTTGGTGAGTTGTATGGTTCCCAATTAGAGGCAGCTGGTAATCGTTGCCTCTAATTGGGGATCATATTTAGGAAGATCTGTCTCCCACCTGCATTTGTGGGATATTGTTTTGTGTATGTGCATGTAGCACCACGGATGTCACCTTTCCTTGTTTGTTTATTGGTTTGTTTAGAAGTGTCACTTTATTAAAAGATGTGAAACTCAACACACGCTGCGCCTTGGTCCGTCTTTCCTCACGATTGGGACATGTACGATTAGCAAGATCCACAAGTACACATTTTTCTTCCATTCTAAGTATGTGGGGCTGACTCATTTTGTACCTCACTTTTTTACTACTGAATTACTTCACACAATCTATTTGCGCAGTAGTGACTATGTAGAGACTTGTAGGGATTGTGCAGTGAATGTGTAGTTTATGCACTACTCAAGATACACAAGTAGAGTTGTGTAGTGTTCAGAAGGAAAACACTAATGTTTCCAGTAGTAATCAGGTTGAGATTTTTACTACTTGATGTTGGTAGTAAATAAGTAGTCACAACACTACAGCCAGACTACACTGGATTTTCACAACTGCAGAAGAAGACAAAACAGGAAGTAGTTGGTTGTTGTTAGCTAGCTACTGTTTTTGACATTCCTGAATGTAATCATCTTCCATCCTTTGTCTGCCTGTCTTTCATGGCCCTTATGCTGGTACCATCTGTAAGTTTAACTTTCCTTTATGTTTCTGAATATTTTTATGTTGTTATTTAGCCATTTACCACATCAAAAAGATTGTGAGACAAAATGATCTTGTGTTTAGCCTAGCTGTCTGCTATCCCCATTGATATGTAGCTATGTAGCCTCTGTTTTCGTCATGCTAGCTAATAAGTATGTGTGTTTATATGCAAATGTACAGTATGTTCATATTGGTATACTTACTGATTCTACTTACCTCTTTTGACCTGTAGCCAAGGAGGCCCTTGACATAAGAAGACTGGATGCCATTGTTGGTAAGATTAACATTGTTTCTCAAATGTTTTTCTGTGTTGTCTTATGTGACTTCTGTTACCAAATGATTGATAATGACTTTTAATTGGTTGTCTCTTGTGTTCGTCTTTATTGTCTAAAAGGTTACGTGGTGGAAATGTGTCTAGAACAAAAAATAGGATCTGAAGATAGTTAAGTCAAAGCTGAACGAAGACCTCAAAGGGATTTACAAAACACTGTAAATGTGTAATTTTATATGTATTTAATAAAAATAAAAAAATTACTTATTGTTTATTGTTTGATATAACTACAGTTAGAAACTTGAGGAAATAACATGTTCACTAGTCTAGTAGTGACACAGTAGAAACAAGATGTCAGTAGTACTTTTGAATAGGCAATCGGTAGTAAATGTGTCCGTTTTCAATAGTGAACATGAAGGAATGGTGTAAGTATGTGTAGGTTTTAAGTAGTACAGTAGATACCCTAAAGCTCAGTTAAGGGACAATTATGTAGATATTTGAGCAGGAAATGTAGTGTTCACCAGTAGTGAAACGTCCCAATTTATCACTCATTACTACTGCAATTACTACATAAATCCTTACTGGTTTACTACCCATCTCAACAGCAATCAAGTAGTAAAACCAGTAGGTTTTGCGTAGCCCTTGTGTAGTAGTGATGAGTAGTAAATGATTAATACTTTTTCATGAGGGTCCTCTGTCTGGAGAATTTGGTACTCCCTGGTTCGTTATTGGCTCTGTATCAACAGTAAGGCACAGAGTCATTAGCTGACAGGGACCAAAGCTGAAGAGGAGAGGTTGCATGACACACTGTCAGCAGCACCTATAGTCTTCGAGGCATGGATATTTGTTTGCCTGGCTTCTGTCGTGTCTTTGGCTATGCCGGATTAAGTGATATGACATGCTATTCTATAAAATAATTTCTCTGTAATTAATATTACCTGATTAAGCTACTCAGGTAAATAATTAACTAGAAAGTTGGGGCACCACGAAAGAATGTTTATAGAGCTGTTATCTTCTGAATAAACTCTTAAAGACCTGGTAATCTTTTACATCAATAGCAGTTAATATTTAATCGTCACCTTGTTTAGTCTCATCTGAAAGTTGTAAATTCTTGGTTATCTTCACGAACCCTGGCTAACAAGTTGAATCAGCAATAAAAAATGTGGTTTAATTATTTATTTACTAAATACCTAAATAATAACACAGAATTACATATACCCAGAATGGATCATACATTGATTACAAATTATGTCATAAAGGAAAACGTCCCTGGTGGACGGAACAGATATGACAGCTGGTTACACAAAGAGAGGGGGTTTGGTTTGAGTGAAAGAGCGGGAAGACTGAGTAACAAAGGGAGAAGCTATGGTATCGTAAATACAGTATCATATGCATTCTAAATGACCGCCCATTTGAAAAAGGAGGATGCAATAAATATTTACTCTGAGCTGAGCTGCACTTCGGTAGATTGTTCAAAGATGGGAGGCCGGTTGGCCCAGCATGGATCTCTGGTCCTCTGAAGACTGTCAAGTGGTGAACTGGAGCGTGGTAGAATGGATACTCTGTCCGTCCTCTCCTAGCTCACGTTTAGCGGGAGGAGGGGGTAGCACTTCTTTAGTGAATAATAGCTCAAAGTTCATACCAATTTGCCATACTTTAAGCTCATGCTATATTCTGGCTGGTATAGTCGAAATTCATCCTTTCGGCGTGTTGACCGTCATCTTCACGTTGAAATTCGATGCTGATTTCATTAGGTTATCTGAGCCCTTTTAACGTAGGACCGTCGCCCTAACATCCTCGGAACAGAAAGTTACATTTTCGTCAAGGGGCTTATATAGGATTGGGAGAGAGGGCTGTGTTTCATAGTTTACACCCAGTGTCTGTTCACATGGGCGGGGCCTCTGAGTGAGCAGAGTGGTGTTCTTCTGACAAACCGTTCTCTCATTAAGAAGCTAAAATTACATTTCATCTTTTCACAAATAGTTTCATATTTAAACATTTAAATAGCACAACAATTCCATGTGAATTTGATAATGAGAATGTGTCGACTTTCCAAGATACAGTTTATGTCATCCTGTCATTAGTAATAATGTCTCAGACAACAACTGATCTGAGATCATATTCATTAAGTACCAACGCATATTTTCAACTGGTTGGATTACCGAAATATGGTTCCGTTTCCCATCTTTTGATGTTACCAGACTCTCCATGTTAACAAAGGGATTTTTAATAGTCACATAGGTAGAGTAGAGAGAGGAAAAAGGGGAAGGGTATTTATGGGGGTCATAAACCTCCCCCATCAAGCCAACATCATGACACTTCCAAAAATAAAATCTAATGTAGACGAATGGGGATTCATCACGATAACTATTCTTTCATCTTTTCCTTTTGCAATTGTGAAAGAAAGTTAGACTTTGAAAGACCTTCCAAATGAGTGAAACAGTGTCGTTTAATATTGACTCGTTTCATTTAAACTAGATGGAGTTACATCCTCTGTTTAAGCACACAATAAGAATAATCTCAGGGCTCCCTCTCTGCTCCAACATCAAAGTGTCGCTCACAGAGAAACAGTGATGAGAGTGCCAGAAGTCTTCTTCTTCTCTCCCTCTCTCATTCGATTCACCCTCCCTCGCTCCTTCTCTCTTTCTCTCTGTCCCTCTATCTAATTGGAATTACTTCTCATTCAAAACCATCTTTCCCCCCCACTCTCTCTGTCTTTCTGTCTCTGTACCTGCCATCACCTCAAAGCCCTTGCACACCCCACTCACCCACTCTACCCTCCCCAGATCCATACCACAGCAAGAGAGAAATTAGTTGATATGCCATTAATGCAAAATTAATGAGCTTGTAAATCAAGCTGGAAATGTAAAAATGAGAGGTCAGGTCCATGTCCTGCTATCCTACTAAATCTGTGTCATAATCCTGTCCTCCAGGAGGGAGGGGGAGAAACAGACAGGCTGTCTGTATTCTGTCCCCCACTGAGAGGTTTCCTTTCCTGGACATTTGATTGCAGCCGACTGGGTGATTTATTGGAGCTTTCAAATCTCAGGGTGCCTGTGTGATGTGTGTCAGCCCCTCCATTCACTGTGCATGCACAGGACCAGAGAGGGAGACGAGAGACAGAAGAGTATGGCAAAAAAAGCAATTTAGACCGAGGGACGGGGTTTACATTAAAGCTTCCTTTCTCTCTGTCACCTCCCCCTCTCTCTCTCTCGGGCTTTCTCTCTCTCACTGTATATCTTTCCCTCTGTTTTGCAGTTAGCCACATTTCCCTGTCTATCTTCTCTCCTCATCTCTACCTCGCTTCCTTCCCACAATGGATTATAATAATGTGACCCTTCCCTCTATCCCGCCTCTCTCTCTGACCTATTATTCCTCTCTAACAGTCTCACCCTTCCTCACTATCCCTCTCTCATTCCTTCCTCACTCTGTCACCCATTCTCCCTTTCTCTCTGTTCCCTCTCTCACTCTTTCACCTTCTCTTCCTACCCTCTTTCCTTCATGACTCCCCCTCCTCTTCCTCTCTCACTATCCTCCTCTCCTTCCTCAGCCTCTCCCTCCCTCCCTCTCTCTTTCAGCAGCTTCCTCCTCTATCTGATTCCATTCATCACAGTAAATTTCTGTGACAGTGACTTGCTGCCCAGTGGCAAGGCCCTTAGTAGTGGCTGACGCACACAGCCTTGAAGAGAGGGAGAGAGGCAGGAGGAGAGAGACAGAGAGAAGGAGAGAGTAGAGAAAGAGAGAGCAGTCACCACTGTGTGGCCGTCACAGACCAGCCACCTCAAGTTACCACTGGGGGCTGAGGATGCGTGGGGGGGTGGGGGGTTGAACTTGGCAACAGATCACTGGGAGAATGGGAAAGGTGGGGGCTGTAGGCTGGGGGTGACAGAATCTGCTGTTGCATTACAACCCTGACAACCACTCCAATAGGGAAACAAGGCAGGTTTAATTTAAAGCCAACAGTATAAGCACTGGGCTTGTAAAACATCCTGAAATGGTCAGTGGGTGGTTTACAATTAGCTTTGGCATCAGGATATTTGTGTTGATCTGTGTTGATTACATACAAAGGGGAATTTATGTTGCGGCGCAAAAGCCACAAATCTTTGGGGATTGTATTACTGCCCGTAATATACTGAACTCTGCCGACCCCTCAATTAAGTGTGGCTTGCACTATGATTCAGATTTAATTGGTCAAGCCCAGGCCCATTCACAGTTATTGCTAAAAAACAACAACATTATAACAACTCTAGACAAATAATAGCAGGGTTTACTGGTCTCTGCTCAGATACAGCATGGCGGGAGTACGGTTCTGTTCCAATGTGCTCTTTATCCTGTCTTTATTTCTTCTGTTGCATGTATGAAGACTGGTGGGGCTGGATGAAGAAATTCATTCTGTAAAGGCTGCAAATAGATTTAAAAAAAATCTGCGTTAGACAGGATTACCTACACATATTAACCAGCTCAGATGGACAGAAGCGTGCTATATGGCAGACCAATCCAAACTCATCTCTCTGCATGTCCAGCCCACTCATTATCTCAGCCGATCATGGCTAGCGGGAAGGTTGCTGTCTTTTTCTGTGGCTAAACCAACTACACTTGTAATTGAACAATTTTATTCGTATTTGCAGATGGCATACAAGTTTGTTATTAAGGCACATGAAAATCCTGCAAAAAATATAACGTTCAAATGGCTCTCATGTGAAGTGGTGACCCACGACATACACCTAGTTTCCTGAAACGCGTCACAATTAGTCTAGCCAGTTATCTAAACTTGTAGTAATAATGGCTGAATACCGACTGGGCATGCAGGGCACGTGCCCAAGGACCCTAACCTCCAGGAGGCACCCATTGATTCTGTTAGTCACTCTCACTCAGATATCATAACATGGCATAATTCATGTGTAGAATTGCAGACAAAAAGTGATGTAACACTTACCAACACATCCTGTTCTAGGAACAGTAGTGTCTGGGCTAGTATCTATGGTAGGTTCGTTCAAGGAGAATTTGACACAGGCACACTGGCATACTGGACACCCCCGCTGCACCCGCAAGGCGGGGGAGCCACAAGCTCTGGGGGCCCACGCGCCTGTCATCAGTGTCTATTTTTTATTTATTTAATAAATCATTTTGACAGTAACCCTCCAAAAAGACATTAATACGCCTCTTTCATTTCCATATGTACTAGGAAGCTAAGTGTTTGTTTGTTTCTTGGGCTTCAGGAATGTGACTGAAAAAGTGCTCCTTGTCCATTCAATCAAATGAACTAATTGAATGGACAAGGGGATATTGGTGAACAAATGCTGTGGTCAAGGCTACGACTGCGCCAGTGCAATGAGTGGAGCTTACTCAGCTGTTCAAAAGTTCATGTCAGACCGAGAGCCTAATGCTTCTCAGGTAGTTCTTTATGAGTTTTAGTTTAGAAAACGATCTCCCTGTAGAACCGACAGTTACCGTGATGGTACAGATAGCTTGATTGCCATAGCAACATCAGGGAATCTGCAGGGAGTGGTACTTCAAATACAGCAGTTCTGTAACATCTTTCATTGAGCCGCTCATTCTCCTTGATTGCCGGGCTCAACATGTCATGGAAAGAGATTAACTGGATAAGAAGCTCTGGGGACAGGTCGTCTGGATACTGGAAAGCCAGTATATTGCCAGATGCAAACAGAGTATCATTTTTAGCAGACAACAGTTCTTGAGGACTTGAACCAAAAAATGCTGTTTGCCATTTCTATCATACTGGTGAACCGACGTTTGAGTTGTGTGGTTGCAATAATAACAGTCCCTTATCTCTGGTACAGTATATTTTAGCATGCATCATTCAAGACCATGTTTAAATTGTGTGCAGCATAATGAACATATAATGCACAATGTCTAAGTGAAAACTGTCTGGGTTGGCAATACTCAGTATAGAAAATCTGGACCTACAGGCAGTGGTGAAAACATTTGCACACAAAAACAGGAGGACTTCAGGAGACAAGGGGAGTCTCTCAAGTTGGATTTCATTTGATTGAATTTACCTTGAATATTGCAGCCCATTTGTGTAGGCTATTAACCAGACAAAACCCATTTGTTTTCCCCAATTTATGGGCGTGGTCGAGGGGAATTCCTTATTATTACCTGAATATTACCTGAATAGAATAACCTCGACTCGGATCTCAATCAAGCAATAAATGAAACAAAGCAGAATAGGATGTCAATTAGAATATCTTACTTGCCAGTAAAAGTTCTACATCTCGATGTAGACAATACAGTGACTCCATAAAAACTGTTAGCAACCGTACTGTAACCATAGAAATAGAATTAATAGAACGGGCTTGGAAGCTCAACATACCTGCTCGCTGATGTGTTTACAGACATATTCACTCTCTCCCTATCCCAGTCTGCTGTCCCCACATGCTTCAAGATGGCCACCATTATTCCTGTACCAAAGAATGAAAAGGTAACGGAACTAAATGACTATCGCCCCGTAGCACTCACTTCTGTCAACATGAAGTGCTTTGAGAGGCTAGTCAAGGATCATATCACCGCCACCTTACCTGTCACCCTAGACCCACTTCAATTTGTCCACAGACGATGCAATCGATATCACAAAGCACACTGCCCTAAACCATCTGGACAAGAGGAATACCTATGTAAGAATGCTATTCATTGACTATAGCTCAGCATTCAACACCACAGTACCCTCCAAGCTCATCATTAAGCTCCACCCTGTGCAACTGGGTCCTGGACTTCCTGACGGGCCGCCCCCAGGTGGGAAAGATAGGAGACAACACCTCCACTTTGCTGATCCTCAACACTGGGGCCCCACAATGGTGCATTCTCAGCCTCCTCCTGTACTCCCTGTTCACCCATGACTGCGTGGCCAAGCACGCCTCCAACTCAATCAAGTTTGCAGACAACACAACAGTAGTAGGCTTGATTACCGACATGGTCGAGAAAGCCTACAGGGAGGAGGTGAGGGCTCTTGGAGTGTGGTGTCAGGAAAATAGCCTCTCACTCAAGGTCAATGAAACATAGGAAATGATCATGGACTTCAGGAAACAGCAGAGGGAGCACCCCCCTATCAATGGGACCGCAGCGGAGACGGTAGAAAGCTTCAAGTTCCTCGGCGTACACATCACTGACACTGAAATGGCCCACCCATACAGACAGTGTGGTGAATAAAGCGCAACAGTGTCTCTTCAACCTCAGGAGGCTGAAGAAATTTGTCTTGGCACCTAAAACCCTCTCAAACTTTTACAGATACACAATTGAGAGCATCCTGTCAGGCTGTATCGCCGCCTGGTACGGCAACTGCACCGCCCGCAACCGTAGGGCTCTCCAGATGGTGGTGCGGTCTGCCCAACGCATCACCCGTGGCAAACTACCTGCCCTCCAGGACACCTACAGCACCTGATGTCACAGGAAGGCCAAAAAGATAATCAAGGACAACAACCACCCAAGCCACTGCCTGTTCACCCCGCTATCATTCAGCAGGCAATTTCAGTTCAGGTGCATCAAAGCTGGGACCGAGAGACTGAAAAACAGCTTCTAACTCAAGGCCAGCAGACTGTTAAATAGCCGTCACCAGCACATTAGAGGTTGCTGCCCTATATACATAGACTTTAAATCCCTGGCCACTTTAATAAATGGAACACTAGTCACTTTAATAATGTTTACATATTTTGCATTACTCATCTCATATGTACAGTATATACTGTATTCTATACTATTCTACTGTATCTTAGTCTATGACGCTCATTGCTCGTTCATATATTTCTATTTTCTTAATTCCATTCCTTTACTTAGATTTGTGTGTATTGGGTATATGTTGTGAAATTGTTAGATATTTCTTGTTAGAGATTACTGAACTGTCAGAGCTAGAAACACAAGCATTTCGCTACACCCGCAATAACATCTGCTAAACATGTGTATGTGAATAATCAAATTTGATTTGATTTGAATTTGACTCCGGCAAATTGAATGGTAAACTCATGGGTACACTCGCAATGGCAGCCTAATATTGTGATAGAACATTCCAAAATACCATGGAAATGATTGTATCAACTGATCCAGGATTGCCATGGAAATGTTGAATGTTCATTCAAATGATGCTAACTGAGGTGGCTCATGCAATGGAATGTATTTTTTGTAATGTCAGTTGAGTAGACTCAACAAATCACAGCACAGATTGAATGGTCATGGCTAGAAGGTATCCAGCTTTTGTCAAATTAACGTCAAAAGTAAAAAACAATAATGCATTTTAGCTAACCTTTTCCTAACCTTAACCTACTTCTCCTAATCTGCTACATTAATTATCCTAACCTGCTAAGTAAATTCTTCTAACCTACTACGAAAAGTAAAAAGTGACGTAAATTTGACAAAAACTGGATCCCTTCTAGCCATGACCAGATTGAAGGGTAAGGTTCCTGCTTTTACTTCCTTGCATGGGTACACTCTAAATGGCTGCCAGTCTACCCATTATGCCATCATTGTCTTGAATGGAGACTTGATTAATTCTCTATTCTCTATGACCGTGACATATAGTCAGCAAATAAATGCTACAACGTGCACAACATATTTGCATATAACTCCTCATAAAGAGAAGTTCATATCAGGAGTAATAGTACCTCTAACTCAAACGATACCATTTCCATAGAAATACCTTAAGTATTGGCATTTGACAGCATTAAATTAGCTTACAGTTCCATGAGCAGGTGAAAATATGCCAAGACACATTCTAGGATGACCACAGAGCTAGTTAGCCTCATCAGCAATACACGTAGCTAGCTAGACATCGTCAACACTGAAAGATGCAATATGTGACTTTTTGGACGACCCGAATGAATTCATATGCACTTGTGAGTAGAGGTCGATCGATTAATCGGAATGGCCGATTAATTAGGGACGATTTCAAGTTTTCAAAACAATCGGAAATCCGTATTTTTGGACGCTGATTTGGCCGATTTTATTTGTTATTTAATTTTTTTTTGACCTTTATTTAACTAGGCAAGTCAGTTAAGAACACATTCTTATTTTCAATGATGGCCTAGGAACGGTGGGTTAACTGCCTTGTTCAGGGGCAGAACAACAGATTTTTACCTTGTCAGCTCGGGGATTCAATCTTGCAATCTGACGATAAACTAGTCCAACGCTCTAACCACCTGCTTTACATTACACTCCACGAGGAGCCTGCCTGTTACGCGAATGCAGTAAGAAGCCAAGGTAAGTTGCTAGCTAGCATTAAACTTATCTTATAAAAACAATCAATCAATCATAATCACTAGTTAACTACACATGGTTGATGATATTACTAGTTTATCTAGACTGTCCTGCATTGCATATAATCACTTAGGTACACGTTGCTCCAACCATAAACATCAATGCCTTTCTTAAAATCAATACGCAAGTATATATTTTTAAACATGAATTTCTTTTAACTAGGGAAAATGTGTCACTTCTCTTGCAAACAGAGTCAGGGTATATGCTGCCGTTTTAGGCTTCCTGGCTCGTTGCGAACTGTGAAGATTATTTCTTCCTAACAAAGACAGCCGACTTCGCCAAACGGGGGATGATTTAACAAAAGCGCATTTGCGAAAAAAGCACAATCGTTGCACGACTGTACCTAACCATAAACATCAATGCCTTTCTTAAAATCAATACACAGAAGTATTTATTTTTAAACCTGCATATTTAGCTAAAAGAAGTCCAGGTTAGCAGGCAATATTAACCAGGTGAAATTGTGTCATTTTGCGTTCATTGCACGCAGAGTCAGGGTATATGCAACAGTTTGGGCCGCCTGGCTCGTTGCGAACTAAGTAATTATGACATAACATTGAAGGTTGTGCAATGTAACAGGAATATTTAGACTTAGGGATGCCACCCGTTAGATAAAATACAGAATGGTTCCGTATTTCACTGACAGGAAAAACGTTTTGTTTTCGAGATAATAGTTTCCGGATTCGACCATATTAATGACGTAAGGCTCGTATTTCTGTGTGTTATTATGTTATAATTAAGTCTATGATTTGATAGAGCAGTCTGACTGATCGATGGTAGGCAGCAGCAGGCTCGTAAGCGTTCATTCAAACAGCACTTTCGTGCGTTTTGCCAGCAGCCCTTCGCAATGCATTGCGCTGTTTATGACTTCAAGCCTGTCAACTCCCAAGATTAGGCTGGTGTAACCAATGTGAAATGGCTAGCTAGTTAGTCGGGTGCGCGCTAATAGCATTTCAAACGTCACTCGCTCTGAGACTTGGAGTAGTTTTTCCCCTTGCTCTACATGGGTAACACTGCTTCGAGGGTGGCTGTTGTCGATGTGTTCCTGGTTCGAGCCCAGGTAGGAGAGAGGAGAGGGACAGAAGCTGTACTGTTACACTGGCAATACTAAAGTGCCTATAAGAACATCCAATAGTCAAAGGTATATGAAATACAAATCGTATAGAGAGAAATAGTCCTATAATTCCTATAATGACTACAACCTAAAACTTCTTACCTGGGAATATTGAAGACTCATGTTAAAAGGAACCACCAGATTTCATATGTTTTCATGTTCTGAGCAAGGAACTTAAACGTTAGCTTTTTACATGGCACATATTGCACTTTAACTTTCTTCTCCAACACTTAGTTTTTGCATTATTTAAACCAAATTGAACATGTTTCATTATTTATTTGAGGCTAAATAGATTTTATTGATGTATTATATTAAGTTAAAATAAGTGTTCATTCAGTATTGTTGTAATTGTCATTATTACAAATAAACAAATGTGTAAAAAAAATCGGCCGATTAATCGGTATCGGCTTTTTTTGGTCCTCCAATATCGGCATTGAAAAATCATAATCGGTCGACCTCTACTTGTGAGTTATAGCTCTGTCATTCTCATTGAAAGCAAGTCTAAGAAGCGGTAGATATATTCTGTATGCAGTGTTTCTATGCTTCCCGTTCCTAAGTTTTGTTTTGCGTCTTTTACTTTCAGTTTTGTACATCAGTTTCAAACAGCTGAAAATACAATATTTTGGGTTATTGAAAATATACTGCTCAAAAAAATAAAGGGAACACTTGAACAACACAATGTAACTCCAAGTCAATCACACTTCTGTGAAATCAAACTGTCCACTTAGGAAGCAACACTGATTGACAATAAATGTCACATGCTGTTGTGCAAATGGAATAGACAACAGGTGGAAATTATAGGCAATAAGCAAGACACCCCCAATAAAGGAGTGGTTGTGCAGGTGGAGACCACAGACCACTTCTCAGTTCCTATGCTTCCTGGCTGATGTTTTGGTCACTTTTGAATGCTGGCGGTGCTTTCACTCTAGCAGTAGCATGAGACTGAGTCTACAACCCACACAAGTGGCTCAGGTAGTGCAGCTCATCCAGGATGGCACATCAATGCGAGCTGTGGCAAGAAGGTTTGCTGTGTCTGTCAGCGTAGTGTCTAGAGCATGGAGGCGCTACCAGGAGACAGGCCAGTACATCAGGAGACGTGGAGGAGGCCGTAGGAGGGCAACAACCCAGCAGCAGGACCGCTACCTCCGCCTTTGTGCAAGGAGGAGCAGGAGGAGCACTGCCAGAGCCCTGCAAAATGACCTCCAGCAGGCCACAAATGTGCATGTGTCTGCTCAAACGGTCAGAAACAAACTCCATGAGGGTGGTTTGAGGGCCCGACGTCCACAGGTGGGGGTTGTGCTTACAGCCCAACACCGTGCAGGACGTTTGGTATTTGCCAGATAACACCAAGATTGGCAAATTCCCACTGGCGCCCTGTGCTCTTCACAGATGAAAGCAGGTTCACACTGAGCACGTGACAGACGTGACAGAGTCTGGAGACGCCGTGGAGAATGTTCTGCTGCCTGCAACATCCTCCAGCATGACCGGTTGGGCGGTGGGTCAGTCATGGTGTGGGGTGGCATTTCTTTGGGGGGCCGCACAGCCCTCCATGTGCTCGCCAGAGGTAGCCTGACTGCCATTAGGTACTGAGATGAGATCCTCAGACCCCTTGTGAGACCATATGCTGGTGCGGTTGGCCCTGGGTTCCTCCTAATGCAAGACAATGCTAGACCTCATGTGGCTGGAGTGTGTCAGCAGTTCCTGCAAGAGGAAGGCATTGATGCTATGGACTGGCCCGCCTGTTCCCCAGACCTGAATCCAATTGAGCACATCTGGGACATCATGTCTCGCTCCATCCACCAACGCCACGTTGCACCACAGACTGTCCAGGAGTTGGCGGATGCTTTAGTCCAGGTCTGGAAGGAGATCCCTCAGGAGACCATCCGCCACCTCATCAGGAGCATGCCCAGGCGTTGTAGGGAGGTCATACAGGCACGTGGAGGCCACACACACTACTGAGCCCCATTTTGACTTGTTTTAAGGACATTACATCAAAGTTGGATCAGCCTGTAGTGTGGTTTTCCACTTTAATTTTGAGTGTGACTCCAAATCCAGACCTCCATGGCTTGATAAATTGGATTTCCATTGATTATTTTTGTGTGATTTTGTTGTCAGCACATTCAACTATGTAAAGAAAAAAGTATTTAATAAGATTATTTCTTTCATTCAGATCTAGGATGTGTTGTTTAAGTGTTCCCTTTGTTTTTTTGAGCAGTGTATATTTCATTGTGGTTTAAATGGCACAATGATTCCCTACACTATGCATTGCTTGTTTTGTCACATAAACTGAAATTAGGCAAACTATTACAATTTAGCAAGCAAGAAATAGCGGTGCAATTTTTGCTAAATGCATATTTAATATGAGCTAAAAACTAAAGTATACCTTATCTCTTTACAGATCTTACTCAAATTGGTTTTTAGTTACAAAATACTCAAAGAAACGTGACAGCGATATAATTATTCTACTAAACCCTGCAAGTGACATGCTACTGTAGCTCAATAACATTAGCCTTTCCCCAGTTAGCATGTTAGTAGAAAACAATCTAGATAACTCACCGGAGTTTCCATATTGATTTTGACCAAAAAATTAAAAATGTGTAGAAGCTGTTAATAAGATGCCTTTTGGACCTAGACTTGGCACACCGGTACCGCTTGCCGTGTTGTAGCAGAGAGAACAGTCTATGACTAGGGTGGCTGGAGTCTTTGGCAATTTTTTGGCCTTCCTTTGACACTGTCTGGTATAGAGTTCCTGGATGGCAGGAAGCTATTCTGGATCAATACCTTATAATTTCACTCAATGGCTCACAACTGCGACCCTCACTCACACTCCCAGCCCCTGCCTCTGTTGTTCCTGTAGCTACGTCCATTCTTTTTCCCCCTCTTCAATCATTCTCTTTCCTCCCCCACTCGGACCCTCATAGCTCGATAGCACTTTACTCAAACATTATGGATCAGTCTGTAGACTACCATCACCAAGACATGTCTTGACTGCTGTCATCAGTAAATGATTGTCATGTTGAATGCAACAAAATTGTGTTGAATGTTATGGTCATGTTAAATACAGATTTCTGAAATCGTAGCTCCTCAGCTAGCACACCATCCAATAACATTTCAGCTTTTGATGACTTTGTCAATCAGCTGACAATACAACACCTGACATTAAAGAGCATGGCAATCTCTCAGGTTCACCAGTCCTACTGAAAACAGATTGCTGAGCCAGGCCAGTGCTATGAAGGTGTAACTGGCTGTTGGCCAGGCTTGGGTTGCCAGTTCGGAGGAGCCTGGCAGAGAGCCTGGCAGAGAGCCTGGCAGAGAGCCTGGCAGAGAGCCTGGCAGAAAGCCTGGCAGAGCTTATAAAGACCTGTGATGAGTCATGTAGTCATACAGAGCTCCACAGCACCCCAGAGCACCCCCAAAGCACCCCCAGAGGCCCCAGTGGAGCAGGGCATGGTCTCACTCCTCAGTGGGTGGTCTGGATGATGTCCAATAACCATGCTTGGAGTAAATGGTTTAAAAATGGCATCTATCACCCAACCCGGTCCCATTTAAAAATATATATATTTCACCTTTATTTAACAAGGTAGGCCAGTTGAGAACAAGTTCTCATTTACAACTGCGACCTGGCCAAGATAAAGCAAAGCAGTGCGACAAAAACAACAACACAGAGTTACTTAAAAACAAACGTACAGTCAATAGCACAATAGAAAAATCTATGTACAGTGTGTGCAAATGTAGAAGATTAGGGAGGTAAGGCAATAAATAGGCCATAGAGGCAAAATAATTACAATTTAGCATTAACACTGGAGTGATAGATGTGCAGATGATGATGTGCAAGTTGAGCTATTGGGGTGCAAAAGAGCAAGAAGATAAATAACAATATGGAGATGAGGTAGTTGGGTGTGCTATTTACAGATTGGCTGTGTACAGGTACAGTGATCGGTAAAATGCTCTGACAGCTGATGGTTAAAGTTTAAGAGGGAGACATAAGTCTCCAGCTTCAGTGATTTTTGCAATTCGTTCCAGTCATTGGCAGCAGAGAACTGGAAGGAAAGGCGGCCAAAAGAAGTGGTGGCTTTGGGGATGACCAGTGAAATATACCTGCTGGAGCACGTGCTACGGGTGGGTGTTGCTATGGTGACCAGTGAGCTGAGATAAGGTGGGGCTTTACCTAGCAAAGACTTATAGATGACCTGGACCCAGTGGGTTTGGCGACGAATATGTGGCGAGGGCCAGCCAACGAGAGCATACAGGTCACGGTGGTGGGTGGTATATGGGGCTTTGGTGACAAAACAGTTGGCACTGTGATAGCCTACATCCAGTTTGCTGAGTAGAGTGTTGGAGGCTGTTTTGTAAATGACATCGCCGAAGTCAAGAATCGGTAGGATAGTCACCTCTTATAGATCTCCTTAAGGATAGGGGGCGCTACAGCGAATTTTGAAAAAAATACGTCCCCATTTTAAACGGCCTCCTACTCAAACTCAGAAGCTAGGATATGCATATAATTAGTAGATTTGGATAGAAAACACTCTAAAGTTTCTAAAACTGTTTGAATGGTGTCTGTGAGTATAACAGAACTCATACGACAGTCAAAACCCCGAGACAGATCCTAACAGGAAGTGGAAATCTGATTTGTGGAATCACCTTCAACACTTTGACTATGAAACACACCGTGAGTTAGGATTCATTGAGCACTTCCTAAGGCTTCCACTAGATGTCAACAGTCTTTACAAAGTGGTTTGAGTCTTCTATGGTAGAAACTGACTGAAAGAGAGGCTTGGAAAGTTGGTCATAGGGGGAGGGCCATTACTACTATGACGCGGGCGCCCATGGGTAGCCTCATCTTCCGAAACGTTTAGTAAGACAATGCAACCGTCCCCCTTGAATATTATTGAAGCTCTGGTTGAAGAAGGCCCTAAAGATTTATGTTATACAACGTTTGACATGTTTGAACGAACATTCGTGACGACAAGTCCCGTGTGCTTCAGTACATTTTGAGTAGCTTTCGGAACGCGCTAACAAGAAGGAGCTATTGGGACATAAATTATTAACTTTTTCGAACAAAACTTGTTGTGGACCTGGGATTCCTGGAAGTGCCTTCTGATGAAGATAATCAAAGGTAAGGGAATATTTACAATAGTATATTTGATTTTAGATGGTTCCAAGATGGCGCTAACCTGTATCGCCTAGCCTATTTTTCTGAGCATAGCACCTCGTTTATTGCAAAGTGTGATTTCCCAGTAAAGTTATTTTTAAATCTGGCAATGCGGTTGCATTCACGAGATGTTAATCTATAATTCTTTGAATGACAATATTACATTTTAAAAATGTTTTCGAATAGTAATTTAGTAAATTGTAGCGCTGATCCAACGGATGCATTTGAGGGAAAATATCTTCTGAACATCACGCGCCGATGTAAAATGCTGTTTTTATATATAAATATGAACTTTATCGAACAAAAGAATGCATGTATTGTGTAACATGATGTCCTAGGAGTGTCATCTGATGAAGATTGTCAAAGGTTAGTGCTTCATTTAGCTGTGTTTTGGTTATTTGTGATGCATGTGGTTGGTCGGAAAATGGCGGTGTGGCTATTTTGACGATGTACTCTCCTAACATAATGTAATGTTTTGCTTTCGCTATAAAGCCTTTTTGAAATCGGACAACGTGGTTCGATTCAGGAGAAGTGTATCTATAAAACGGTGTAAAATAGTCCTATGTTTGAGAAACGGAAATGATTAGATTTGGTTATGAATATGGCGCTCTGATTTTTCGCTGGATGTTGATCCCGGTTACGGGATCAGCGCTACACTCATGATAATTCTCTATTTCACTAATGCTCTCTGTTCTTTAACGTAATAGCCCTCAGTTTGTCCCCTTAATCTGTCCTTCATGTTGTCCTGACTTGCAGTACTCCCCCTTTCCATTGATTTCTCTCATGGCCACCGGTAATTCATCGGATTCATCATAGTGGACACTCACTGAGCTATTGTATTGAATGGACTTCTATGGGTATAGAAGTCTGAGTAAGCATTTCATTCTACTGTGTGTGTGGTGTTGGAGCCGAGCCATTGTATTATACTTGAGACAATGTCACCATGCCCCAACACTCTTCAATGGAGACAGAATGAAAAAACAGAAACAGTTTAGACATGTACATATTGGTTAAGGTCTCCTCAGACACACATCACCTATACATATATTGTATCTAACCCTGAGAGAATTCACCTAAGAATATCATCACAACACAAACCTCTATTTGTACGTAATGCACCCTTCATTGTAGCCTCCCGGTCACATACATTACAACATGTCTACAGCCTATAAGACTATAGGACATGGCAGCGACACACAGCTGCTCTGTAATGTGATTTAATATGGGCAGACACAAAGCCTGGACCTTAATGGCAGCCAGTGACAGGAGAGGAATCACCTCATTCAGTTTCACACCGGTTGGCACCGGATAGGAGTGGGTAGTGAGCCATTTTCATCCCCTTCCCTCCCTGAGCCGTGTTGTGGAGTGGTTAGTGTGTGGAATACCAATTACTAGAACGTGAGAGCAATGTGACCAAAGTCTTTATAGTCCCCATCTGTTTCCTCCTGTGCCATGTTAGGATTGGCTCAGCCTGTGACAAAGTGGGCCAACTTTCAGATCTGACAGTCTGTTAGTGTTGTTTTTAGGTTATTAGGTTGTGGGAAAAGAATTTGGGACAAATTTGCCATGAATTAACACTAACCAGTGAAAAATGTCAAATACCCAGGTTAGGCACCATCTATAAAATTATCATTGTGACATCCAGAAAATGTTCATTTTCAATTCTCATATGACAGTTGACTTCTGCCAATTGAGTCTGATTCATCTGACAATAACGGTTTTGCGGTTAAAGCTGAATATGCATCACACGATCTCTGTCCATCTCTGGGTTGGAAAAGGAATAAAGCTTTGATCAAAGGAGGGACATAATATTTAAGTTAAGAAGGACCTTGGGACAGTAATATGCAAAATGGGAGCTGATTGTGTCACACACACAGAGTGACTCATTCTGTACGATTGACAACCTCCAGGGTCCAAGCTATGGTTTGCTACGTGTGTTCACACACAGTCCTAAACCCGAAGCTGTCATGGCTATCTTGTGTAGCAGGAAAGGGGCAGAGTCAAGGGCAGGAGACAGAGGTCCAAGAACACAGATGTTTATTAAACACCGTTAGAAATAGGTAGCCACAAGGCAGGGTGCGCATAAACACCCGACAGGAGCACAGCTCCAAAAAATGAAACCGAACCTGGCGCAGCCCGGCAATACAAATGACAGCTCCAAAGAACGCTGAGATTAACAGGCAGGGTCAAAATACTAACAGCCCTCAGACATGACACAAAACAATCCCACACGAATTCCCGAAAAAAAAGGACAAACTAAATACCCCCCCACTAATGATAAACAAGAAACAGGTGCGGACCTAGACAGACAAAACCAAAAGACACAGAAACATAGATCGGTGGCAGCTAGTAGGCCGGCGACGACAACCGCCGAGCACCGCCCGACCGGGGAGTGGCGCCACCTTCTGTGGATACTGTGACAGTACCCCCAGACGTGCGGCTTCCGCAGTGCGCCGACGCCGGCCTCGGGGACGACCCGGAGGGCGAGGTGCAGGCCGATCCGGATGGAGGCAGTGGAATTCCTGCAGCAGGGCTGGATCCAGAATATCCCCCACCGGGACCCAGCACCTCTCCTCCGGGCCGTACCCCTCCCAGTCCACGAGGTACTGCAGGCCCCCTACCCGACGTCGGGAGTCCAGGATGGCCTGGACTGTGTACGCCGGGGGCCCCCCGATGTCCAGGGGGGGTGGAGGGACCTCCCGCTCCTCAGCGTCCTGCAGCGGACCAGCTACCACCGGCCTGAAGAGAGACACATGAAACGAGGGGTTAATACAGTAATATGAAGGAAGTTGTAACCTATAACACACCTCGTTTATTCTCCTCAGGACTTTGAATGGCCCCACAAATCGTGGACCCATCTTCCGGCAGGGCAGGTGGAGGGGCAGGTTCCGGGTTGAGAGCCAGACTCTGTCCCCCGTGTTAAACACGGGGGCCTCACTGCGGCGGCGGTCAGCGCTCTCCTTGTGCCGTCCTACCGCCCGCTTCAGGCACTCCTGGACAGCACTCCAGGTCTCTCTAGAGTGCGTACCCATTCCTCCACCGCAGGAGCCTCTGTCTGGCTCTGATGCCATGGCACCAGGACCGGCTGGTACCCTAACACAAACTGGAAAGGTGACAGGTTAGTAAAGGAGTGGCGCAGAGAGTTCTGAGCCATCTCGGCCCATGGCACGAACCTCGCCCACTCCCCTGGCCGGTCCCGGCAATAGGACCGCAGAAACCTGCCCACATCCTGGTTAATGTGTTCCACCTGCCCATTACTTTCGGGGTAAAAACCCGAGGTCAGGCTGACCGAGACCCCCAGCCTCTCCATAAACGACCTCCACACCCTGGACGTGAACTGGGGACCATGATCAGATACGATGTCCTCGGGCACCCCGTAGTGCCGGAAGACATGTGTGAATAGGGCCTCCGCGGTCTGTAGGGCCGTAGGAAGACCGGGCAAAGGGAGCAGACGGCAGGACTTCGAGAACCGATCCACAACGACCAGGATCGTGGTGTTCCCCTGAGACGGCGGGAGATCCGTGAGGACATCCACCGAGAGGTGAGACCAAGGTCGATGTGGAACGGGGAGGGGCTGTAGTTTCCCTCGAGGCAGGTGCCTAGGAGCCTTACACTGGGCGCACACTGAACAGGAAGAGACATAGTGTCTAACATCCCTAACCAAAGTGGGCCACCAGTACTTCCCCTTCAGGCCACGCACCGTCCGTTCCACACCAGGATGACCCGAGGAGGGTAGAGTGTGGGACCATTGGATCAGGTGATCGCGAACACCGAGCGGAACGTACTTCAGACCCGCGGGACATTGAGGTGGAGTGGGTTCTGACTGACCCGCCCGCTCGATGTCCGCATCCACCTCCCAGACCACCGGTGCCACCAGACAGGAGGCGGGGAGTATGGGAGTCGAATCTATGGTCCGCTCCTCGGTGTCGTGGAGACGTGACAGTGCGTCGGCCTTCCGGTTCCGGGAACCTGGAATGTATGAGAGGGTGAATTGAAACCTCGTAAAGAACATGGCCCACCTGGCTTGACGAGGGTTAAGTGTCCTCGCTGCCCGAATGTACTCCAGGTTAAGGTGGTCAGTCCAGATGAGAAAAGGGTGTCGTGCCCCCTCAAGCCAATGTCTCCACACCGTCAAAGCCCTGACCATGGCTAACAACTCCCTGTCCCCCACATCATAGTTGCGCTCCGCTGGGCTCAGCTTCTTAGAAAAGAATGCGCAGGGGCGAAGCTCCGGAGGCGTGCCCGAACGCTGCGACTGCACCGCTCCGACCCCAGCCTCGGACGTGTCCACCTCCACTATGAATGGCAAAGAGGGGTCCGGATGCGCCAGCACCGGGGCGTCGGTAAACAGAGCCTTCAGACGACGAAAGGCTCCGTCCGCTTCTGCCAACCACCGCAGCCGCACCGGCCCCCCCTTCATCAGTGAGGTAATGGGAGCCGCCACCTGGCCAAAACCCCGGATAAACCCCCGGTAGTAATTGGCGATCCCCAAGAACCGCTGCACCTCCTTCACCGTGGTTGGGGTCGGCCAATTACGCACAGCCGCAACGAGGTCACATTCCATCACCACCCCTGTGGTGGAAATGCCTTATCCCAGAAACGAGATGGCTCGTTTGGAGAATTCACATTTCTTAGCCTTGACGTATAGGTTATGCTCCAGCAGCCGCCCAAGCACTTTACGCACCAGAGACACATGCGTGGCGTGTGTGGCGAAGTAGATCAAAATGTCATCGATGTACACCACCACACCCTGCCCGAGCATGTCTCGGAGAACCTCGTTCACAAAGGATTGGAAGACGGCGGGAGCATTTTTTAACCCATACGGCATGACGAGGTACTCATAATGGCCAGATGTGGTACTAAATGCGGTTTTCCACTCGTCTCCGTCTCGGATTCGCACCAGGTTATACGCGCTCCTGAGATCTAGTTTTGTGAAGAAGCGCGCCCCGTGAAATGACTCCACTGCCGTAGCGATGAGAGGTAGCGGGTAACTGAAACCCACCGTGATAGAATTTAGACCTCTATAGTCAATGCACGGGCGCAGACCTCCCTCCTTCTTCTTCACAAAAAAGAAGCTCGAGGAGACGGGTGACTTGGATGGCCGAATGTATCTCTGTCTCAAGGACTCAGTGACGAATGTCTCCATAGCCGCTGTCTCCTCCTGAGACAGAGGATACACATGACTCCTAGGAAGGGCCGCGTCAGCCAGGAGGTTTATCGCACAATCCCCTCGTCGATGAGGGGGTAATTGAGTCGCCTATGTTTTACTGAAGCCGATAGCCAAATCGGCATATTCTGAGGGAATGTGCACGGTGGAGACTTGGTCTGGACTTTCCACCGTGGTCGCACCGATGGAAACTCCTATACACCTACCTGAGCACTCCCTCAACCACCCCTTAAGAGCCCTCTGTCTCCACGAAATCTGAGGGTTGTGAGTGGCTAGCCAGGGGATTCCCAGTACCACCGGAAACGCAGGGGAGTCAATGAGGAATAGGCTGATACGCTCCTGATGGCCCCCCCACGTTACCATGACCATTGGCACTGTGACCTCCCCCACTTGGCCGGACCCTAGCGGTCGACTGTCTAGGGCGTGCACAGGGAAGGGGTGGTCCAGCTGAACCAGGGGAATCCCTAACTTCTTGGCTACCCCACGGTCCATAAAACTCCCAGCTGCGCCTGAATCGACTACCGCCTTATACTGGAAGTGAGGTGAAAAGTCGGGAAAACAAACTGAGGTGTACATGTGGTCGACAGGGGGCTCTGGGTGTGACTGGTGCTGACTCACCTGGGGGGTCGACGTAGTGCTCTGCCTGCCCTCCGAACTCCCGGGTGGACCTCTCCAGCACCGGTCCGTAGTGTGCCCTCTATGCCCACAGTGGGTGCAGGAGAGGACCCCCCCTCCGGTCCTCCTCGAAGCAGCCCCTCCTATCTCCATGGGCAGTGGAGCAGGAGGGCTGGGAGGTGGAACAAGCAGACCCTGACTGGAACGTCCCCGGGCAGCCAGCAGGTTGTCCAGCCTGATGGACATGTCTATAAGCTGGTCTAGGGTGGTGGTGTTATCCCGACAAGCCAGCTCCCAGCGGACGTCCTCCCGGAGATTACATCTGTAGTGATCAATCAGGGCCCGCTCATTCCACCCCGATCCTGCAGCGAGAGTCCGGAACTCCAAGGCGAAGTCTTGAGCGCTCCTCGTCTCCTGTCTCATGTGAAATAATCACTCACCCGCCGCCATGCCCTCCGGGGGATGATCGAATACCGCCCGGAAGCGGCGGGTGAACTCCGGGTAGTCGCCCCTAGCCGAGTCTGGGCCATCCCAGACTGCTTTGGCACATTCCAGGGCCCTATCCATGAGACACGAGACGAGGTCGCTCACCCTCTCTTCATCAGAGGGAGAGGGGCGGACGGTCGCCAGGTACAGTTCCAACTGGAGTAAAAAACCCTTGCACCCCGTGGCCGTCCCATCGAACTCCCTGGGAGGCGTAATCCTGATCCCACTCGAGCTTGCTTCCGTGGGTGCGGTGGGGCGCGGATGGGGAACCAGGGCTGATGTGGCTGGGGACGCACCTCTCTCCCAGCTCTCCAACCGGGCTAGCACCTGGTCCATAGCCGAGCCCAGGTGGTGGAGGAGGCTGGCATGTTGAGACACCTGCTCAGCCATGGACGGTGCTTCTGCTCCTGTTGACTCCATCTGTATTAAGTGCGGGATTCTGTCACGGCTATCTTGAGTAGCAGGAAAGAGGCAGAGTCAAGGGCAGGAGATGGAGGTCCAAGAACACAGATGTTTATTAAACACCATTAGAAATAGGTAGCCGCAAGGCAGGGTGCGCATAAACACCCGACAGGAGCACAGCTCCAAAAAATGAAACCGAACGGGGCGCAGCCCGGCAATACAAATGACAGCTCCAAAGAACGCTGAGACTAACAGGCAGCGTCAAAATACTAACAGCCCTCAGACATGACACAAAACAATCCCGCACGAATTCCCAAACAAAAAGGACAAACTAAATACCCCCCCACTAACGATAAACAAGAAACAGGTGCGGACCTAGACAGACAAAACCAAAAGACACAGAAACATAGATCGGTGGCAGCTAGTAGGCCGGCGACGACAACCACCGAGCACCGCCCGACAGGGGAGGGGCGCCACCTTCTGTGGATACTGTGACAGAAGCAATGTTGGTCTCCAGTGACTGCGTCACTCTGAAAGGAGTATCCATGCGTTCACTCCACATGGTTTATCCACATTTCCACTCCTAAATACACACAATCACACTGTCATCTGTTTAGGCTATTGTAAGGCAGATTTGAGATGTTATCCTGTTAGGGCTAGGGGGCAGTATTGACACGGCTGGATAAAAAACGTACCCAATTTAATCTGGTTACTACTCCTGCCCAGTAACTAGAATATGCATATAATTATTGGCTTTGGATAGAAAACACCCTAAAGTTTCTAAAACTGTTTGAATGGTGTCTGTGAGTATAACAGAACTCATATGGCAGGCAAAAACCTGAGAAGATTTCATGCAGGAAGTGGCCTGTCTGACAAGGTGTCGTTCTTCTTGTCTCTGTTTATTGAAGAGTGAGGATCTTAGCTGTCCCGTGACACTTCCTACGGCTGCCATACGTTCTCAGAAGGCGGCAATACGCTGAATCGTGGCTTTGCAGGCTCTGGCTGAAACAAAGTAGCGCGTTTGGGTAGTGGCTGGTTACAGTACTGTGAGACTCAGCTCGTGCCCGCGTCGACCGAAAGCTTTGTTTTCTTTCCTCTGTTTAGCTAAATGGACATTCCCGGTCGGAATATTATCGCTTTTTTATGAGAAAAATGGCATAAAAATGGATTTTAAACAGCGGTTGACATGCTTCGAAGTACGGTAATGGAATATTTAGATTTTTTTTGTCACGAATTGCGCCATGCGCGCGACCCTGATTTACCATTTCAGATAGTGTCTGGGACGCACTAACAAAACGCCGCTATTCGCATATAACGATGGATTATTTTGGACCAAACCAACATTTGTTATTGAAGTAGCAGTCCTGGGAGTGCATTCTGACGAAGACAACAAAAGGTAATCAAACTTTTATAATAGTAAATCTGATATTGGTGAGTGCTAAACTTGCCGGGTGTCTAAATAGCTAGCCCGTGATGGCTGGGCTATGTACTTAGAATATTGCAAAATGTGCTTTCACCAAAAAGCTATTTTAAAATCGGACATATCGAGTGCATAGAGGAGTTCTGTATCTATAATTCTTAAAATAATTGTTATGCTTTTTGTGAATGTTTATCGTGAGTAATTTAGTAAATTCTTAGTGAATTCGCCGGAAGTTTGCGGGGGGTATGCTAGTTCTGAACGTCACATGCTAATGTAAAAAGCTGTTTATTGATATAAATATGAACTTGATTGAACAAAACATGCATGTATTGTATAACATAATGTCCTAGGGTTGTCATCTGATGACGATCATCAAAGGTTAGTGCTGCATTTAGCTGTCTTCTGGGTTTTTGTGACATTATATGCTAGCTTGAAAAATGGGTGTCTGATTATTTCTGGCTTGGTACTCTGCTGACATAATCTAATGTTTTGCTTTCGTTGTAAAGCCTTTTTGAAATCGGACAGTGTGGTTAGATTAACGAGAGTCTTGTCTTTAAATAGCTGTAAAATAGTCATATGTTTGAGAAATTGAAGTAATAGCATTTCAAAGGTTTTGAAAATCACGCCACAGGATTCAACTGGCTGTTACGTAGGTGGGACGAATTCGTCCCGCCTGCCCCAGAGAGGTTAAATAGTCAACACAGTCAACACTGCAAGCACCACAGGTCGTGTAACAAATGGATGTCCTGAAATTGTTAGGTTACAATAAGCACCATCGACCTTACATTTAACATTTTTGACATTTAGCAGATTCTCTTATCCAGAGACACTTACCGGAGCAATTAGGGTTAAGTGCCTTGCTCAAGGGCACATCAGCACATTTTTTTGGAACCTGCAATTACTGGCCCAACGCTCTAACCGCTAGGCTACCTGCCAAACTTTTCTTCCTTCGGTGTATCAATGTTGTCTAAAAACTCAATTTGTTCAGTGTCTTCGTATGCAAAACTGTTAGCAGAATTGACTTTGATTTTAATATTTAGATGATTGAGTTAGTGCTCCCGAGTGGCGCAGCGATCTAAGGCACTGCATCTCAGTGCTAGATGCGTCACTACAGACCCTGGCTCAATCCTGAGCTGTATTACAACCGGCTGTGATCGGGAGTCCCATAGGGTGGCGCACAATTGACCCAGTGTATTATGCGATATCTCCACAATATGAGGTCCAAATAACAGAATTAGTGAAAATTATCATAATGTACTTTTTGTATAAGAGCTGTTTGAAAAACAAATGCCTGGAATTTCAGCCTGTTCAGGTGGGATCAAGGGGCCAGGGTTCCGGTCTGGAAGCGTGGTTTCGACTGCTCCTACATTCTTGCTTTGGTACTGCAGTTTAACTAATGCCCGGCCTCAGAAAAGGCATTTCCATCGACAACCACATAGAGAAGTCAGATTAGAACATTCCTAATAAGACTCTTTAGTTATTACCTTTGGGCACAAAACATCCATTGAATTATTCAAATAATTGTCACTATGGCCGATTTTTTTACATCACTCACATTAACATTTTATATATTCATCCAATCCCTGTCATGTTTTTGGATGAAGTGATGACATCGTCACTTCTCACGCTGTTCCCTGTGCGCGCTGAGTCCTAGTGTGCATGTGATGTTGGTCCATGTAAACCGGATGCAAGCCGGATGCAACCCGGATATAGCCAGACCATGAATCGGCTAATGTGAATGTGAGTAGATTACCTTGAAAACAACGGTCGTACATTTAGGACGCAGTCTCCAGTTCTTTAGACCTCAGTGGGTGGGATGGAGTTTTTGACCCAGATCATGACATCACAATCTGATCGGATTATTCTCACTAATGACCAGTTATCTTTTATTTGTATATGTATTATTCTATTTTGAAGGGTTATGTGGGGTAGGCTTTGCAGTCTAGACCTGTGTTTGCAGTCTAGACCTGTGTTTCCCAACCTTTTCTGAACTGTGCCACACCTTGAAGGAATAACAATTCTGCGGCACACCTAAAATTTCACTATTAATTTATTTTGTGGCGATGACCTCCATCTCATCTGATCCATACTGCAAATCATCTATTTTCTGAGGCAAACTTTTTTTTATAGATTAGATAGGGTTTATTTGAACTATTTTCATAGCTCCTTACACATGAGGACTCTGGGAACGAGTGGTCCCTAGCATTGTGAAGATGCAACCCTACGGACACAAAGCCATGCTCTGTTTGATCCTATGGCAGAGGCTGTGGTAAAGCTAAGCCTAATCAGATTTGCCTGTGCTAATAGTTCTCACAGGTAAAGTACAATTATACAAATGACTTTGCTTGTGATGCACGCCCCTCAAATGATACAAATGACTTTGCTTGTGATGCACGCCCCTCAAATGATACAAATGACTTTGCGTGTGATGCACGCCCCTCAAATGATACAAATGACTTTGCTTGTGATGGACGCCCCTCAAATGATACAAATGACTTTGCTTGTGATGCACGCCCCTCAAAGGATTCAAATGACTTTGCTTGTGATGCACGCCCCTCAAATGATACAAATGACTTTGCTTGTGATGCACTCACCTCAAATGATAAAAATGACTTTGCTTGTGATGCACACCCCTCAAATGATACAAATGACTTTGCTTGTGATGCACGCCCCTCAAATGATACAAATGACTTTGCTTGTGATGCACTCACCTCAAATGATAAAAATGACTTTGCTTGTGATGCACACCCCTCAAATGATACAAATGACTTTGCTTGTGATGCACGCCCCTCAAATGATACAAATGACTTTGCTTGTGATGCACGCCCCTCAAATGATACAAATGACTTTGCTTGTGATGCACGCCCCTCAAATGATACAAATGACTTTGCTTGTGATGCACGCCCCTCAAATGATACAAATGTAACAACATGCCTGAGTGCACCGGACTCCCAAGTCAAAGTTCCATGTGCATTCCACAGGTCATACTTATTATAAGTGAGTGCTGTTTTTTTTTTTTTTTTATCAAGATTTGTATTTTTTTATTGCAGTACAACTGAGAGCTCCTCAAGGGCATAGCACTGGTCTAGATGATCCTATACACCAATCAAGGCTGTGTATGTAAATATATTTACATTTGTATCCACACGCTCACACTATCAGACTGAGCATTTCAATGGCAAAAAGAGACTCAGTGAAATAAACAAATATATATATTTAGTTATTTTCATGAAATAAACATGTCGTTTTTTATTAGACATACAGTGATGATTTAAACATTCAATTAAAAAGACTGCATGGGGGTTTAAACCATGCAGTCATGACTTTGGACTCAAACCTCTCCCCTCTCTTTTGGTTTAACTGCATGCCTCAGTGATTCCATGCCTCGGTTTTACAACAAACAATCAATGTAATCTGTTGTTTTAACATCCAAGGTTAATGCAGGTCACGCATTCACTCTAATCTCATCAAAACATAACCATTCATAGGAAAGAAGAACTGAACAAATACTTGGCGCCCAGGGAACGGGGATGTGTCCTGTCTGTATGTCATTTGGGTGTGTGAATCACACACTCAGCCATGCCATCATCAGTACCATTGGTGCTGCGGGGCCTAGACCCTCAGCCTGTCTGTGTTCTGTTACAGCAGTGGTCTCCTATGTTTTCTAGCATGAGAGCTACACATTTTTTTATATATATTTCAAATAGGCACGTTCTTCTCTTCTCATCTACCTGCAAGTCTTCCCTGCATCCTTGGTGTACAAGAGACATGTTTTCTGTCAATATACCAATTTAGCAATAATACCCGAGAAGCCGGTGTTTGGAGGATATATTGGCAAGGGTGTTGTTAGGCCCGAGACCAAGTCGAGGACCAGCAAACTGTGCCAATATATTCTCCAAACATAGGCTTTCGAGGGCATTATCACTTTTACACAACGGGTTACCAACATATTCAAATAATGGTTGACAGGCTTTCATTAAAAACTTTATTTTGATTCATCTATTCATACTATTTCATCCTTCCACAAGATATAGTTCCGACACAAATCTTGGGTTGCTACCAAAGCCGGCTGGTCGTTCATTCTATCGATTAGGTTGCCAGAGACGCAACCTGTTTTCTAGTGACATTTATTTGCATACATCCATAACAAAGAGTAATATTTCACAATTTCGCCTGGCATAGAACATTTTCTCTCTCTCATCACTGTTCAGAAGAGCTAGCCAACTACACAGCTAACACAATCACTTCGAACTGAAGCTGGAAAGACAGCAAACTAGCTGCATTTAGTTTCGTTTGAACTGTTTTTCACCTGACATTTCTTTGTAATATCAGCGCTTTTCAACTATATTCTTACTGGGGCCAGATGTAAACAAGGTTCATTGCAGGGGAGCCGGACATTTTCCACATGCAATTATTATTCGGAACAACTGTTTAAAAAAGCATTGCACACACACCAGTAAAGCACTTTTCTTCAAATTAAATGTTGCTAAAAGTTGCTAGGAAAGAATTGGAGGGCGCTCAACCAAAGTGAGTCGATGTGCATCCAAAACATTAGATAAATCGGTGAAAAGGAAAAGGCACAATGCTCGCTCACCTGTGCATCAATCTAAGTAACATAACAAATAAATCTGTCAGTTTAAGCTAGAGATATCAGGTTTTTTTGCATGGGCTTCATGCCGCGTCTCAATCTACAGCGTCCGCTTATCGCAGCCTTCCACATCTGCAGTGGAAGGTGGCCGAGCTACAGCAGTGTTTGTCAGACCACGAGACAACCCGAAAATCGGTCTTCTCACGGAATGAGCTAAATTATCCATGGTATGACCATCTTAAAACAATTCCACATTAGCTTAGTTAATTAGAGGTTAATTAAACAACTATTGAAAGCTTCTTAAAAGTAATTAGGTCATTTAAAAATTATCTGAAAACTAAGCATCTCAATAAATAACACAAAAACATGTTGGGTAATGCCAAATTCTAGTCTGAAGGAAGTACGCTTTGAATTAATTTCCCTCACTCATTAAGTATTTTATTTTTTGTCACACTCCCTTCTAACAAGACCTTGTGAGTATCAGAGAGGGAAACAGAAGGTACGTACCTATTCCTGAGAGTCATAACTTTCAGGAATGGGGTCCTAATATTTTATGTAGCTTACACTGTTCAAACGCAAGAGCCAAATTGATATGAAGAAAAAATAAGTCAAATAGCCCTGGTATCTATCTATAAAAATGATGCTAATTCCTGATTTTGACTGGCTGAGAAAAGCAGCAGGATTTGTTAATCCTCAATGGGACAGTTACTGGGATTCTCCACTGGGATTCTCTGCCTCTAACCCTATTACAGGGGCTGAGTCACTGGCTTACTGGTGTTCTTCCATGCCGTCCCTGGGAGGGGTGCGTCACTTGAGTGGGTTGAGTCACTGACGTGGTCTTCCTGTCTGGGTTGGCGCCCCCCCCTTGGGTTGTGCCGTGGCGGAGATCTTTGTGGGCTATACTCGGCCTTGTCTCAGGATGGTAAGTTGGTGGTTGGAGATATCCCTCCAGTGGTGTGGGGGCTGTGCTTTGGCAAAGTGGGTGCGGTTATATCCTGCCTGTTTGGCCCTGTCCGGGGGTTTCATCGGATGGGGCTACAGTGTTTCCTGACCCCTCCTGTCTCAGCCTCCAGTATTTATGCTGCAGCAGTTTATGTGTCGGGGGGCTAGGGTCAGTCTGTTACATCTGGAGTATTTCTCTTGTCTTATCCGGTGTCCTGTGTGAATTTAAATATGCTCTCTCTAATTCCCTCTTTCTCTCTTTCTTTCTTTCTCTCTCTCGGAGGACCTGAGCCCTAGGACCATGCCTCAGGACTACCTGGCATGATGACTCCTTGCTGTCCCCAGTCCACCTGGCCGTGCTGCTGCTCCAGTTTCAACTGTTCTGCCTGCGGCTATGGAACCCTGACCTGTTCACCGGACGTGCTACCTGTCCCAGACCTGCTGTCCCAGACCTGCTGGAACCCTGACCTGTTCACCGGACGTGCTACCTGTCCCAGACCTGCTGTCCCAGACCTGCAGGAACCCTGACCTGTTCACCGGACGTGCTACCTGTCCCAGACCTGCTGTTTTCAACTCTCTAGAGACAGCAGGAGCGGTAGAGATACTCTCAAAGAACGGCTATGAAAAAGCCAACTGACACTTACTCTTGAGTTGCTGACTTGTTCCACCCTCGACAACTACTATGATTATTATTATTTGACCATGCTGGTCATTTATGAACATTTGAACATCTTGGCCATGTGCTGTTATAATCTCCACCCGGCACAGCCAGAAGAGGACTGGCCACCCCTCATAGCCTGGTTCCTCTCTAGGTTTCTTCCTAGGTTTTGGCCTTTCTAGGGAGTTTTTCCTAGCCACCGTGCTTCTACACCTGCATTGCTTGATGTTTGGGGTTTTAGGCTGGGTTTCTGTACAGCACTTTGAGATATCAGCTGATGTAAGAAGGGCTATATAAATACATTTGATTTGATTTGATTTGACAGTTGGAGATCGAATTTCAATATTGAAACGACGTTGTACATGTGGGAGAGACAGACAGCAAAGTTTATACAAATCTCCAAATGTGCTAAGATTTGAGCTTGATTTCCAAAAAGACAAGTGCTGTAGCTTTCGAATGATATGTCACACTTAACCCGGTACTGAGCCCAAAACAATCGTGCCTAAGAGTGTATATCTTAATGCGGATGTGTGTGTGTCCATTATATATACTGTACATATGCGTGAATTTGCGCAAGTGTGTGTGTGTTTGTGTGTAAGTGTAAGTGAATCTATGTGGGGCTTTAAATCATGTCTCCATCTCTGTGGCCTGGAGATACACACTGCTCCATTTTTCTGGCTCCCTTCTCTCCTCCAAACAGGATTGGTCCGTGAGATAACTCTGCAGTCCTGAATCTGTCTCAGTGGGACAGCTTTGACGCATTTACCCAATCCTCCTCTCTCTTCCCTCTCTCCCCCAATCTCCTTCCTCCCACCCTCCCCACAACCAGGGGCAACTTCAGCCAGTTTGCAATAAGGCGTCTCCAACGCCTCACTAAACATTTCCAGAGCTCTGCTTGTTGTACTCAGGGAGGGGTGGGGCTGTAAACGTTACTGTGAGAAGTTAAATGAATGTCTTCATAAAGACCTACAACAACAGATACTGCAGTATATAATGTTAAAAATGCTCATTTCAGTAGTTTACAAATAATTACAAAATCAACGGTCTTTGAGAAGCGAATGAGATGTTTCAAATTCTGAGTGTCCTAATATGACTGACAAAGATGATGCAGCAATGGAGTGATAGCAGAAAGGTTATTCATGTGGATGTAAAATCCTCAAAATAAACAGTGATGAAATGCTTAAACGCCCTGAGTTTGCCTGAGTCATGAGTCACGTGTGAATGAACACATGCTAACTGCAGCCTTGTTTTAATGTGAGTGAAGACTGTCACTCTATATACTGTGTCACTCTACCCCTTAAGGGATGCTTAAACCTTGTGAAATCAGCAATAACAAAAAACACATGCACAGCCTTTCACTAAAAGCCTCTGAGAATGGAGGCAGTCCTTCCTCCCAATCCCTGTCCTAGTAAAGACCAACATGAAGGGTCTCAAAACAGACAGTCACTCACAAAGTAAACTTTGTCATGAATTATCCGATTTTTATCGCAACAGAAACAACCAAGGCACATGGCATGTGGGATTGCTAGCTCCACCTCAATGGAAATGTGTTGAATGTCTCTGAGGCAAAGCGCTCTAAAAGCAATTGTAAGCCCTTATCGTTTGCCGTTGACATGTTAACTGTCTGATGTTTTGCTGTGCTGCTACAGTGTTTGTACAGGGATTTTCATCTGCTTTGTGGCTGAGTCTGGGTAAATGTTGACAGGTGTAGGCTCCAAACTGACAGGCTCAACTCATCTGTGCGGGAATGCTAATCGTTCTCTGGGGTGGAGCCCCTTACTGGGTATGCTCCAACTCAGAGGCTTCCAGATTGATAAGTGTAATACTGTTGGACGGAGAAAGAGAACTTTGCTGATGCACAGTGGCTTCTCCAGATTGTTGAGGATATGAGATGTAACTCCATCAAATAGCCCAAGATTTCTAGACTGACTCATTGAGTGACTGAGCGTGACTAGAGATCTGTTACATTTTATATATATATATATATATATTTTTCACCTTTATTTAACCAGGTAGGCTAGTTGTGAACAAGTTCTCATTTGCAACTGCAACCTGGCCAAGATAAAGAATAGCAATTCGACACATACAACAACACAGAGTTACACAGAGTTACACATGGAATAAACAAAACATACAGTCAATAATACAGTAGAACAAAAGAAAACAAGTCTATATACAGCAAGTGCAAATGAGGTAAGTTAAAGGCAATAAATAGGCCATGGTGGCAAAGTAATTACAATATAGCAATTAAACACTGGAATGGTAGATGTGCAGAAGATGAATGTGCAAGTAGAGATACTGGGGTGCAAAGGAGCAAGATAAATAAATAAATACAGTATTTGGAGGAGGTAGGTAGATAGATGGGCTGTTTAAAGATGGGCTATGTACAGGTGCAGTGATCTGTGAGCTGCTCTGACAGCTGGTGCTTAAAGCTAGTGAGGGAGATATGAGTCTCCAGCTTCAGAGATTTTTGCAGTTCGTTCCAGTCATTGGCAGCAGAGAACTGGAAGGAAAGACGACCAAAGGAGGAATTGGCTTTGGGGGTGACCAGTGAGATATACCTGCTGGAGCGCGTGCTACGAGTGGGTGCTGCTATCGTGACCAGTGAGCTGAGATAAGGCGGGGCTTTACCTAGCAGAGACTTGTAGATAACCTGTAGCCAGTGGGTTTGGCGACGAGTATGAAGCGAGGGCCAACCAACGAGAGCGTACAGGTCGCAGTGGTGGGTAGTGTATGGGGCTTTGGTGACAAAACGGATGGCATTGTGATAGACTGCATCCAATTTGTTGAGTAGAGTGTTGGAGGCTATTTTATAGATGACATCGCCGAAGTCGAGGATCGGTAGGATGGTCAGTTTTACGAGGGTAAGTTTTAGAGGTCGACCAATTATGATTTTTCAACGCCGATACCGATTATTGGGGCCCGGAAAAGCCGGTACCGATTAATCGGACGATTGTGCTTTTCGCAAATGCGCTTTTGTTAAATCATCCCCCGTTTGGCGAAGTCAGCTGTCTTTGTTAGGAAGAAATAGTCTTCACAGTTCGCAACGAGCCAGGCGGCCCAAACTGCTGCATATACCCTGACTCTGTTTGCAAGAGAAGTGACACATTTTCCCAAGTTAAAAGAAATTCATGTTAGCAGGCAACATTAACTAAATATGCAGGTTTAAAAATATATACTTGTGTATTGATTTTAAGAAAGGCATTGATGTTTATGGTTGGAGCAACGTGTACCTAAGCGATTATATGCAACGCAGGACAGGCTAGATAAACTAGTAATATCATCAACCATGTGTAGTTAACTAGTGATTATGATTGATTGATTGTTTTTTATGAGATAAGTTTAATGCTAGCTAGCAACTTACCTTGGCTTCTTACTGCATTCGCGTAACCTCGTGGAGTGTAATGTAAAGCAGGTGGTTAGAGCGTTGGACTAGTTAACCGTAAGGTTGCAAGATTGAATCCCTGAGCTGACAAGGTAAAAATCTGTCTTTCTGCCCCTGAACAAGGCAGTTAACCCACCGTTCCTAGGCCGTTATTGAAAGTAAGAATGTGTTCTTAACTGACTTGCCTAGTTAAATAAAGGTAAAAAATATATATATATTTTTTTAAATCGGCCAAATCGGCATCCAAAAATACAGATTTCCGATTGTTATGAAAACTTGAAATCGGCCCTAATTAATCGGCCATTCCGATTAATCGGTCGACCTCTAGTATGTTTAGCAGCATGAGTGAAGGATGCTTTGTTGCGATATAGGAAGCCGATTCTAGATTTAATTTTGGATTGGAGATGCTTAATGCGAGTGTGGGAGGAGAGTTTACAATCTAACCAGACACCTAGGTATTTGTAGTTGTCCACGTATTCTAAGTCAGAGCCGTCCAGAGTAGTGATGCTGGACGGGCAGGTGCGGGCAGTGATCGATTGAATATCATGCATTTAGTTTTACTTGCATTTAAGAGCAGTTGGAGGCCACGGAAGGAGAGTTGTAATGGCATTGAAGCTCATCTGGAGGTTAGTTAACACAGTGTCCAATGAGGGGCCAGAAGTATACAGAATGGTGTCGTCTGCGTAGAGGTGGATCAGAGAATCGCCAGCAGCAAGAGCAACATCATTGATGTATACAGAGAAGAGAGTCGGCCCGAGAATTGAACCCTGTTGTCACGCCCTGACCATAGCAATATGTTATTTTCTATGGTAGAGTAGGTCAGGGCGTGACAGGGGGTGTTTTGTGTTTTTCTATGTTTTCTATTTCTATGTTGTTGTTTTTTGGGATTATCTCGAATTAGAGGCAGCTGGTCCTCGTTGTTTGTAATTGGAGATCATACTTAAGTAGGGTTTTTTTCCACCTGTGTTTGTGGGTAGTTGTATTCCGTTTAGTCTATGTACCTGACAGAACTGTGAGCTGATCGTTTTCGCTTTTGTTATTTTCTTTAGTGTTCTGTGTTAAAATAAAAAGTCAGGAGCACTCAACATGCTGCGCTTTGGTCCCCTCGCTACGACAGTCGTTACACCTGTGGCACCCCCATAGAGACTGCCAAAGGTCCGGACAGCAGGCCCTCCGATTTGACACACTGAACTCTATCAGAGAAGTAGTTGGTGAACCAGGCGAGTCAATCATTTGAGAAACCAAGGCTGTCGAGTCTGCCAATAAGAATGTGGTGATTGACAAAGTCGAAAGCCTTGGCCAGGTCGATGAATACGGCTGCACAGTAATGTCTCTTATTGATGGCGGTCATGATATCGTTTAGGACCTTGAGCATGGCTGAGGTGCACCCATGACCAGCTCTGAAACCAGATTGCGTAGCGGAGAAGGTACGATGGGATTCGAAATGGTCGGTAATCTGTTTGTTAACTAGGCTTTTGAAGACCTTAGAAAGACAGGGTAGGATGGATATAGGTCTGTAGCAGTTTGGGTCTAGAGTGTCACCCCCTTTGAAGAGGCAGCTTTCCAATCTTTGGGGATCTCAGACGATACGAAAGAGAGGTTGAACAGGTTAGTAATAGGGGTTGCAACAATTTCGGCAGATCATTTTAGAAAGAGAGGGTCCAGATTGTCTAGCCCGGCTGATTTGTAGGGGTCCAGATTTTGCAGCTCTTTCAGAACATCAGCTATCTGGATTTGGGTGAAGGAGAAATGGTGGGGGCTTTCGCGAGTTGCTGAGGAGGGTCCCGGGCAGTTGACCGGGGTAGGGGTAGCCAGGTGGAAAGCATGGCCAGTTGTAGAGAAATGCTTATTGAAATTCTCCATTATAGTTGATTTATCGGTGGTAACAGTGTTTCCTAGCCTCAGAGCAGTGGGCAGCTGGGAGGAGGTGCTCTTATGGACTTCACAGTGTCCCAGAACTTTTTTGAGTTTGTACTACAGGATGCAAATTTCTTTTTAAAAAAGCTAGCCTTAGCTTTCCTAACTGCCTGTGTATATTTGTTCCTAACTTCCCTGAAAAGTTGCATATCACGGGGGCTATTTGATTCTAATGCAGAACGCCACAGTATGTTTTTGTGCTGGTCAAGGGCAGACAGGTCTGGAGTGAACCAAGGACTATATCTATTCTTATTTGTGTATCACTTACATGTAACCATGGTGAAACGTGTGCTTTGTCCCAATCTGTAATGTAGGTCAGGGATTTGTATTGGAAGAGAAATCTACAGTATAGCTACAGTATAGCTACAGTATATCTGCAGTATATCTGCAGTATAACTACAGTATAACTACAGTATATCTACAGTATATCCAGGGGTCAAAGTGTATTTATTTTCTTACTGGTACGGGACACCCAAGAGCAAACACAATTTTTTTTGTTATACTACAAAAATTACAGGGTAGCCAACTCTGCCGACACTGACAAACAGATCAATAAAAATTATGTTGTCTGATCCATCAAATCGGCCTACAAAAAGGGGAGACACAAATACATCTAACCTGGAGGAGGAAATGATTTCCAAAAACAAACAAAAGTGGCAGTGAACCAATGACAAAGACAGTGAATACGCACACTCACCGGAGATAAGTTAAGAATTTGTAAGAACTAAAAGACAGATTGGAGTCTTTTCATTGTAATCTCTTTACAGCAATAGCCATTTGCTTTCCAAACTGTTTTTCTGCGATTGTAGTTTTAAATATTGCGATTTGCCTTGTTGGGTCTCTCTGCTTTTCACTGACAGTTGCAACTCAACAATCATCTATTTGGTATTTGCTGCACACACTGATGAAATTGCAGGCCCTTCCGACTGTAGGCTATCCAATATAAAACAATCCACAGTTCCTTTTGTTGTTGAAACTAATGATCCTATGTGGCCAAATCATGCTTCTGCTGAGGTAGCCTATTTTGAATGACTGTATTTTTATTTCTGTACAGAGAGGAGTTAGCTAATTAGGCTGTATCATTTTGGCAAATTAATTAAATTGACTTTAGGGAAAGCTTAGCCTATGCAAGCCACCTATGTGGCATAAACACAACAAGTCATGATGTTTTCATCTGATTGTCAAACAATCACTTAACAAAGGCGCTCCTGTGGGATACATTCATCCTCTCACAAAATAATTTCATCATCCAAACCACAACAATGCAATTTGATGAATGGAAAGAGACGTCTGTTACTAAACACCTAGGTGTATTGTAATGACATTCTGCATTAGGCATTAGGCCTTCACTTGTAGCCTGAATTGATGCATCCACTGTTGTCCATGCACGCCTCAGTCTCAGCCACTCACCTTCGCCTTGTCTACAAGCTTCTCGGCCCCTCATCTCCGCCTTGACAAAATGTAAGTGTTCTCCTCAAACCACAATGCAGTTTGGAGCGTATACCACCCGGTTTCCAGTCAATTCACAAATGATTCATGAGGCTGACATGCAGTAATCTTTAATAATGGTGTAGTAGCCTATAGTTTTTTGAGCATGTTGTATTAATTGTGATTAACGTTTTACAGGTACAGCGTACCCCCACTATTTATTTTGCCGGGATGCCGTACCGCCTTACTTTCACCAATGAGTATATCTACATGAACAAATTATGAAAGTGGGCCCAGTGACAGTGGACTCTGTTGGCCAATTCAGGTGAATGTAGTTATCATAGCCTGTCATACCAACCACTTTCTCTTATCAATCGAGATACTAAACCGTCCTTGAAAATAGGACCTAAATCTGGTTGTTGTAGGTATAGGGTTGGCATACTGCAATAAGTAGGCCCTAAGGGAGGAAGCAATAACCAAACAATGAATGAATGACAGACCATGTATTCCTGTCAGATTATGAGGTAGAATCCACTTATCTCTCTTTCATGCTCCAGTACTGTATGTCCTCAAACCTTGATTTCCTGCTTTCCTGAATAACTGAAAGCTGTAAATGGGGGTTGGTCTCAGCTGCATCTCCTTCATTTCCTCATTGTTGTTTTGTCATCAGCTGCGTTGGATCCTGGGGATAATTGACCATATGTGTGATTAATCCACGTTTCCCAGTCTGTTTCTGAATGTCAAACACTGAAGCTCCTCACAGACTCACAGCCGGACAGACAGCCCGCTGTGTCAAACTTTCAACTAAATGTCAAATTCCTGTTCTACTATGGAGAAACATTATGTAATTCTGCTGATAGCCAAAATGAGCATTTTTTTTCTGTCTCATTTACTGTAAATGTGTGTTTTGTTCATCGGCTTGCTACTTGCTTCTCTCTTAATGACATTGGGTGGCAACCCCCATGGCAACATGTGTAGTGAGATCCCATTATGATAATGTGCTCTTCTTTCAGTCGTAAAATTATACATGAGCACTAGAGAAAACAGACAAAAAATCCAGTCAGTCAGGAAAAGAAGGAATTTATAACGATACTATAGCTGGTTGATTACCTGAATGTGTGAACATGTGTGAATTTGATTATGTGTGTGAGTGTGTCGGTGGGTGTAAGTGTGTAAAAATATTAGAGTGTAACAATCGTGTGTGTGTGTGTGTGTGCTGTGCATGCGTGTATGCGTACTGTACGTGCACATGCACGTGTGTGTGTGTGTACAGAATGAGTGTGTTCGTATGTGTGTTCACTGAGCAGGCGCTCAGTGCTGACTGGCAGGATTAAGGTTGCTGGTAAGAAACTGTATACAGTAAAGTCATTACAGGAAATAAGTATTCTGTGGACGACACGTCCTGCCTGCTAATCAAGGCAAGGGGCTCCACAGGACCAACAGACAGGCTGAGCACCAAGCCTCCCCAAGCTTCCCTTGTCATCTACTCATGGCCACCATACCTCTACTCACCAGCCCCTCACCTCTTCGCACTGTGGGTGGCCCTCGCCAGCCTCTCACCTCTCGGCACCGCGGGTGGCCCTCACCAGCCCCTCTCCACACTGCCGGTGGCCCTCACCAGCCCCTCTCCACACTGCCGGTGGCCCTCACCAGCCTCTCACGATCAGCTATCCTCAAACATGAATCTGCAGAACAAATAGTATGATCAGCTATCCTCAAACATGAATCTGCAGAACAAATAGTACGATCAGCTATCCTCAAACATGAATCTGCAGAACAAATAGTACGATCAGCTATCCTCAAACATGAATCTGCAGAACAAATAGTACGATCAGCTATCCTCAAACATGAATCTGCAGAACAAAAAATACTATTCCCATTGGTTTACAGAGGGCTTCTAGTAGTTTTACATAGATTGCATACAAAACCTCTACTTGTGTTCTGACTACCTAACAACTCAACAAGTGGGAGGCTGTTTCTGAGCCTGGCAGGCCCAACCTGCGCTTTATTGGTTAAGACAGGTTTTTCTTTTTGAATGGTGACATTTTGAAGTCATAAACTTTGTACACTGCTCAAAAAAATAAAGGGAACACTTAAACAACACAATGTAACTCCAAGTCAATCACACTTCTGTGAAATCAAACTGTCCACTTAGGAAGCAACACTGATTGACAATAAATTTCACATGCTGTTGTGCAAATGGAATAGACAACAGGTGGAAATTATAGGCAATTAGTAAGACACCCCCACTAAAGGAGTGGTTCTGCAGGTGGTAACCACAGACCACTTCTCAGTTCCTATGCTTCCTGGCTGATGTTTTGGTCACTTTTGAATGCTGGCGGTGCTTTCACTCTAGTGGTAGCATGAGACGGAGTCTACAACCCACACAAGTGGCTCAGGTAGTGCAGCTCATCCAGGATGGCACATCAATGCGAGCTGTGGCAAGAAGGTTTGCTGTGTCTGTCAGCGGAGTGTCCAGAGCATGGAGGCACTACCAGGAGACAGGCCAGTACATCAGGAGACGTGGAGGAGGCCGTAGGAGGGCAACAACCCAGCAGCAGGACCGCTACCTCCGCCTTTGTGCAAGGAGGAGCAGGAGGAGCACTGCCAGAGCCCTGCAAAATGACCTCCAGCAGGCCACAAATGTGCATGTGTCTGCTCAAACGGTCAGAAACAGACTCCATGAGGGTGGTATGAGGGCCCGACGTCCACATGTGGGGGTTGTGCTTACAGCCCAACACTGTGCAGGACGTTTGGCATTTGCCAGAGAACACCAAGATTGCCAAATTCGCCACTGGCGCCCTGTGCTCTTCACAGATGAAAGCAGGTTCACACTGAGCACGTGACAGATGTGACAGAGTCTGGAGACGCCGTTGAGAACGTTCTGCTGCCTGCAACATCCTCCAGCATGACCGGTTTGGCGGTGGGTCAGTCATAGTGTGGGGTGGCATTTCTTTGGGGGGCCGCACAGCCCTCCATGTGCTCGCCAGAGGTAGCCTGACTGCCATTAGGTACCGAGATGAGATCCTCAGACCCCTTGTGAGACCATATGCTGGTGCGGTTGGCCCTGGGTTCCTCCTAATGCAAGACAATGCTAGACCTCATGTGGCTGGAGTGTGTCAGCAGTTCCTGCAAGAGGAAGGCATTGATGCTATGGACTGGCCCGCCCGTTCCCCAGACCTGAATCCAATTGAGCACATCTGGGACATCATGTCTCGCTCCATCCACCAACGCCACGTTGCACCACAGACTGTCCAGGAGTTGGCGGATGCTTTAGTCCAGGTCTAGGAGGAGATCCCTCAGGAGACCATCCGCCACCTCATCAGGAGCATGCCCAGGCATTGTAGGGAGGTCATACAGGCACGTGGAGGCCACACACACTACTGAGCCTCATTTTGACTTGTTTGAAGGACATTACATCAAAGTTGGATCAGCCTGTAGTGTGGTTTTCCACTTTAATTTTGAGTGTGACTCCAAATCCTGACCTTCATGGGTTGATAAATTGGATTTCCATTGATTATTTTTGTGTGACTTTGTTGTCAGCACATTCAACTATGTAAAGAAAAAAGTATTTAATAAGATTATTTCTTTCATTCAGATCTAGGATGTGTTGTTTAAGTGTTCCCTTTATTTTTTTGAGCAGTATATATATAATTGTAAATATCATTAAATACAGTGCCTTCGGAAAGTATTCAGAGCCCTTTACTTTTTCCACATTTGTTACATTACAGCCCTATTCTAAAATGTATTCAATTGTTTTTTTCCTCCTCATCAATCTACACACAATACCCCATAATGTATAAGCAAAAACAGGTTTTCCGTAAAAGAAAAACAGAAATATCACATTTACATAAGTATTCAGACCTTTTTCAGTACTTTGTTGAAGCACCTTCAGCAGCGATTACAGCCTCGAGTCTTCTTGGGTATGATGCTACAGGCTTGGCACACCTGTATTTGGGGAGTACTGCAGAGATGGTTGTCCTTCTGGAAGGTTCTCCCATACCCACTGAGGAACTCCAGAGCTCTGTCAGAGTGACCATCGAGTTATTGGTCACCTCCCTGATCAAGGCCCTTTTCCCACGATTGCTCAGTTTGGCCGGGCAGCCAGCTCTAGGAAGAGTCTTTGTGGTTCCAAACTTCCTCCATTTAAGAATGATGGAGGCCAATGTGTTCAATGCTGCAGAAATGTTTTGGTATCCTTTCCCAGATCTGTGCCTCGACACAATCCTGTCTCGGAGCTCTACGGACAATTCCTTAGACCTGAGGATTTTTTATTTATTTAATGCATTTCATAATAAGGCTCTAACGTAACAAAATGTGGAAAAAGTCAAGGGGTCTGAATACTTTCCAAAGGCACTGTAAATGTAACGCTACCTGCCTGCCTCCTGCTGACTGCTAGAAGGCCCCTATTTTATGCTGACTCAGCGCAGCAGAGAAAGGCTAGAGATTTTGCGCCAACCTGTCACTTCAAAAGCATTCAATGGTCTCGGAGTTTCGGCATTTGAACGTTATGTTTATTGTGGTATAGTGTGATATAAGCTGAATTCAATATAATTCCAATGCAAGAACCCCGACAATTGTACCCCCTCAACGATTTCAACTGCCCCCTTAGTCACTTCATCCTGGCGCGGGGTCTGCCAATCACAACTCATAGGCCTGGAGACCAGCTTAGAGCTCACAGTAACCAAACGCAGCCAATATAATCTATACACAGCAAGGCAATACACTTACAATAGACTTACTGCTAGCTAGATCACAATGACTGGCCTGAGATAAACACTGCACAGGTTGACACATCTAGAAATAACATTTCTTTCCTAACAACTGGGCGTCAACAGATCCATATGTGCAACAATCACGAAGGTTGACCCTTCCTGAACAAGCAGAAGGTTATTTTCAGTTTATTTTCAGGTAGGATTGAGAAATATTAGATTTTTGTATATGAAAGAGTTATCCCTTGTCTCGGATTACTGCTGTTGTTGTCATTTTCATTTGGATTCAGTGATGAATTCTACACATCTGTGGAAACATCTTACCACACGTGGGCTATCTACACACAAAGGAAATGTAAGTCTCCTTACTCCAGTGTAACTAAAGCTAAGGCAGTAGACTGTAAGTGGTTGTGTTTGAATTATTTAAACAAAGGGGAAAGTGTGTTCAGTGTGGTTACGGGGGAAGGCCTGGGAAATGTGATCGATTTGGGGCTTTCTCTGTCTGAAGCACTGGCAGGCAAAGTGTGGGCGGTCGATAAAGGGCACATGTGGGCAGAAGGGTACTGTGGGCAACCTGGGCATATAAGGACACATGATGTGGGGCATTGAGACACTGTGCATTTGAGGACATTTGGCATAATGGGGACACAGGACGGCATAGTCACTTTATGTGAGGACATTTGGCATAATGGGGACACAGGACGGCAGTGCATGGTTAGTGTTGGGGCTTCTATACTTGTGATCTTTACATTGACATTAGAGGTCATAACATTAACCCCCTTCAGTAGCAATGCATATAAATACCATTTTAGTTGTAATGGAGTGTAGCCAATTTTATAAAGATTGGCATTTCGTATTCTCCATCACAGATCAGTCACATATGGGGGATGGAAAAAGCTGACGGAATACTGTGTACACCTCCCATGCCGTCATACGATCTGAAAGGTGATCTCTGCAGCCAAGGTGTCTGGCCCTGAGTCAAGTGGAAAGCGCTTCACATGAAGATTTTTCCAATAAACACTGAGGAAAAAGAGAGTCACCAGCTAGGTAAGCATGTCTCGATCCAACTTCTTCCCTCTACTTTTACACATGAGTAGGTTTTTCCTCAAGAGCGTTGAGTGGAGAAAATAAGATCCAATGTCAATTGACTAGTAATAGGGACAAAACAGAGCTGAGATTCGGCATAGAGCCTTGGCTTGTCCGTGTGACATGTCACCTTTAAAATGATAAGAACGGGACACCACCTTCAGGAAAAAATGAAGTATTTTATTTGAATCAAAAATAATCATGCTAAACAAACAGAAACATAAGCCTTATGTTTAAGCTAGATGCCTTTGGTATGAGCACATGCCGCCAGGTAAGGGCATCCTCATGTCGGGAATTTGACAACAGACAGCAGAATGTAGGAAAGTTGTAATTATGTTGTTTCTATGCAGGAATACATTGGGAAGCTCACAAAATAGTACCAATCAGTACACCTCTTTCAACATCCTTCGAGGGACAGGTCCAATTGAGATTGTTGCACAGAAATGAACCCAGAACAGAATGGATGGTGGAGAACAGTCACTTCTTCCTGGCACAGAACCCAGAACACTCCACATTATGAGAATACACTTCACTGTTCATACACAAACAAATGAATTGTCCGTAGTGTATTCTACAGCACTCAAAACAAGATGTTTCATACACAAAAAGACTAAAAACAAAATTCTGCTAGCATGTTGCTTTTCAAGGAACAAGTAAACCTTTGTTGGATCTGCATTTATTGGATTTTATAATGAAAGTGTTTTTATTTCAGAAAGTGTTTATCTGAAAGTCGTGTGGTGGGAGCCATAGACATGGGTGAAGTTCATAACGGGTTAAAAGAACTGGGGGAGAGAATATTGTAATAAAACAAACTGATTTTATGCATTGAAATGTAAAGTCAGTTACAGCTCAGAGGCAGGAGTAGGGTTGCAAAATGCAATAAATTCCCTGGTTTCCAGAAATCTTGGTTGGAGGATTTCGGATTTCCTGCTTATTCCATGATTCTGGGAATCCTCCAACCAGGAATTTGGGAAAAACAGGGAATTTATTGAAAGTTCCCAGAAAAACTGATAATTTGTTCTTTCGACATGGTGTGATCTTTTTGTGTCGGTAAAATACATTTTGTGAGAAATGGCAGTGGAAACGCCTTTATGCACAAATATTGATATAAAAATCATTATATCGAAGTGAACTTGGGATCACGCGATAAGATGTGTGGTCCTCCCAATACGACTCTGGTAAGCATGCAGTTTACTAGGCAACAGATGAAATAAGTTATGATGAACTTCACAGGGTGGTGAAAGTGCACGGTGATGAGATTGATGCTCCTTTCCAATAAATATCCAGGGTCTAATTCTGGTGACATGACGATCGATGATTGACTGCCGTTTGACAAAAAAAATATTCTTGCTTTTATCCATAATAATCTCATCATGTACTGGAAGACTTGCCGCACAGCCTACCTGCACTGTATCTGCAAACTGTTGGCTAGAGCGCACATGCCAAGACCAAAGAGGCACATTTGCTATTTAATATAACAGTTTTTGTGACAAAATATCAGTAGAGTTTAAAATGTGATGGAAACGCATTGAACATTAGATTTGTATTCAGTACATGAAAACTTAAGAGAAAAGTACATTTTGTGTGCACTACGTCATCACACACTGATTCTTATCTGCAACAAGTCAGTTTGGTGAAACATAAACACAACATTTGTATATTATCTTTATTTTTGAATGTTCACATGAAAATCTGTCACCAATTGGATGGAAATCTAGCTTGTGACTATAATGTGACAGGCTTCTGTATGAACATTAACTGAAATTGCTTTCTATACTGCTATTGGTGTGAAAGTATCTTCTTTTCTTGGAACAGAGAAAGAGTGTGATTGCAAAAAGAGCAACATTATCTGTCATCCCAGAGACATAGACCAAACTGAAGTGGCTTATGAACATCACATTGACTGTATTTTATAACTTTCATTTCTAGTATAGGTTCAGGTTTACTCTGAGCTCTAGTTGAGTTCCTCCTACCCACTGTGTAGGCATATACCAGATTTTCCATTTTCACTATTTCCATCCCATGTGGCTATTAGTTGACAATGAGGCAGGGAAAACCCCATGTTATCCTATCCTGGAGAGAGCCTGACTTTGACATCAGATTTAGTCCACCAAACCATTTAAGGGCATAGCAGTTGTATTTCCCAGAGCCTCGCCTCACTGTGCCTCTGAGCGTCCCAGCAGGGCTGTTTCCCTAGAGATCACTAAGAGCATGTTTATGTACTGGCATTCTGCTTCACTGAGAGCGCACTATAGTGGCATTTTAAATGAATTGCGCTGATTTGATATTTATGACAAACCAAGGTTGACCAGAAAATAAGTGAGATGAGGGATCTATCATTGTACACTAACCCAGCTAAATTAAATAACACTGCTCGCTTTGTGATTATAAATCTAATCTAATTTTGTTGCCTGGCACGTCAACACCAAATGCTTAATTCTGAAAACCAACAACAAGACCTGAGCTACTAATACACAAGGGAGCTGATACGGTGACAGGAAGCTGCAATTCATCCTTGGGGAAATAACGCAGTCACTCAGACTGGTAGATGAAATCATATTTATCTATATTTGCCTCCCAATACAGCCCCTCCTGCCTCTGTCCCCTCTCCTCCATTGAGATTGAGCTTTAATGTCCCCATGGTTTTAGGGAGCCCCAACAGTCATTAACCACACAGTCTCTCTCTCTCTATCTCTCGCTCTATTTTTCTCTCTCTCTCGCCGTGATTTCAGCACTGGCTACAGGTTATCTACAAGTCTATGCTAGGTAAAGCCCCGCCTTATCTCAGCTCACTGGTCACCATAGCAGCATCCACTCGTAGCACACGCTCCAGCAGGTATATCTCACTGGTCACCCCCAAAGCCAATTCCTCCTTTGGTCGTCTTTCCTTCCAGTTCTCTGCTGCCAATGACTGGACCAAACTGCAAAAATCTCTGAAGCTGGAGACTCATATCTCCCTCACTAGCTTTAAGCATCAGCTGTCAGAGCAGCTCACAGATCACTGCACCTGTACATAGCCCATCTGTAAACAGCCCATCTATCTACCTACCTCCTCCCCATACTGTATTTATTTATTTATCTTGCTCCTTTGCACCCCAGTATCTCTACTTGCACATTCATCTGCTGCACATCTACCATTCCAGTGTTTAATTGCTATATTGTAATTACTTCACCACCATGGCTTATTTATTGCCTTAACTTACCTCATTTGCACTCACTGTATATAGACTTTTTGTTTTATTTTATTCTACTGTATTATTGACTGTATGTTTTGTTTATTCCATGTGTAACTCTGTGTTGTTGTATGTGTCGAATTGTTATGCTTTATCTTGGCCAGGTCGCAGTTGCAAATGAGAACTTGTTCTCAACTAGACTACCTGGTTAAATAAAGGTGAAATAAATAAATAAATAAAATCTAATTCTCATTCCTTCCCACCTCCCTCATCCCTCCCGTTGGGCCAGTGTGTTCTGTTCAGCTTGTCGTTTAGTTGGCCCTGTAACCTGTCTTTGTGCCTCTGTGTCAAATAGTGAAATGAGGAATAAATACACAATGAATAACAATAACGAGTAAAAAATGACATGGCTATATACAGGGAGTACCAGTACCGAGTCGCTAAAGAGGGGTACAAGGTAATTGAGGTAGCTATGTACATACAGGTAGGGTGTCTCTGTGTCTGTGTCTCAGGGGGATTGGGGGTTGGGAGCCTGGAAAAAAGGGGTCTTACTGTATGTGTGAACCCAGCCACCAATAGGATCCTCGTTGTGAGCCTGGGATTGAGGCTGAGTTTGTAATGCATTGGTCTATATAATAGTCTGAATACTGTATGGTCTATATATGGTCGCAGTAATGCGTAATCTAAACTACTGTCCAGTTTCATTGATATGATGTTGCCATGTTCCTCGGCTATGACAAAGTACACAGAGGGTGAGGGCCATTAAAGAACAGACAGGATGGAATGCTGTAACCTTTGTGTATTATAACACTAAAGGACCAAGGAGCAGTTTTCCATGGCTATATGACATCTTGCCATTATCATGCTATAGTGAACATGCAACTGCAGCATTTCTCCAAGGTCAAATTATTCCATACTAGCAGATTTAAGGAAAGATTTGGTCAACTGGATCGAGGACAGAACAAGTTGTTAATTGGAGCATGTCCCCTTTATAATGTGTGTCTTGACAGGTCCGGAAGAATAATTGCTGTGAAAGTAGGCTACAGTCAGAGCCCTAGAGGTTTCAACATCACAGCATCACCCTTTTAAAACACCGTCATACCTCTAACGAAGAGCAAGTGCAGTACATGAGCTAGCTGTAATGAGTTCGGGGATCAGGCCTGGGTTATGGACGTTTGGGGTAATTATCAAGGAATCTGAATGAGCAATACTGCTTCAATGATTGACATTTTGTATAAGGCAAATGAACAGTGGTGTGTGTATGATATATGGTATCAAATCAAATCAAATCAAATGTTATTAGTCACATGCTCCAAATACAACAGGTGTAGACCTTACAGTGACATGCTTACTTACGAGCCCCTAACTAACAATGCAGTTTAAAAATGTACGGAAAAGAATAAGAAATAAAAGTAACAAGTAATTAAAGAGCAGCAGTAAAATAACAATAGCGAGACTACATACAGGGGGGTACCGGTACAGAGTCAATTTGCGGGGGCACCGGTTAGTTGAGGTAATATGTAGGTGGAGTTATTAAAGTGACCATGCACAGATGACAACAACAGACAGTAGCAGTGGTGTAAAAGGGGGGGGGGGGGGGGGGGGGGGGGCAATGCAAATATCTGTGTAGCCATTTGATTAGGTGTTCAGGAGTATTCTGGCTTGGGGGTAGAAGCTGTTTAGAAGCCTCTTGGACCTAGACTTGGAACTCTGGTACCGCTTGCCATGCAGTAACAGAGAGAACAGTCTATGACTTGGGTGGCTGGAGTCTTTGACCATTTTTAGGGCCTTCCTCTGACACCGCCTGGTATAGAGGTCCAGGATGGCAGGAAGCTTGGCCCCAGTGATGTACTGGGCCGTTCGCACTACCCTCTGTAGTGCCTTGCGGTCGGAGGCCGAGCAGTTGCCATACCAGGCAGGGATACAACCAGTCAGGATGCTCTCGATGGTGCAGCTGTGGAATCTTTTGAGGATCTGAGGACCCATGCCAAATCTTTTCAGTCTCCTGAAGGGGAATAGGTTTTGTCGTGCCCTCTTCACGACTGTCTTGGTGTGCTTGGACAATGTTAGTTTGTTGGTGATGTGGACACCAAGGAATCTGAAGCTCTCAACCTGCTCCACTACAGCCCCGTCGATGAGAATGGGGGTGTGCTTGGTCCTCTTTTTCCTGTAGTCCACAATCATCTCCTTTGTCTTGATCATGTTGAGGGATAGGTTGTTGTCCTGCCACCACACGGCCAGGTCTCTGACCTCCTCCCTATAGGCTGTCTCTTCGTTGTCGGTGATCAGGCCTACCACTGTTGTGTCATTGGCAAAGTTAATGATGGTGTTGGAGTCGTACCTGGCTATGCAGTCATGAGTGAACTGGGATCATGCACCCCCAGAGGGGCCCCTGTGTTGAGGATCAGCGTGGCGGATGTGTTGTTACCTACCAGTGTTACCTTCCACTTGGAAGTCCGTCAGGAAGTCCAGGATCCAGTTGCAGAGGGAGGTGTTTAGTCCCAGGGTCCTTATTGAGCTTATTGATGAGCTTTGATGGCACTATGGTGTTGAACGCTGAGCTGTAGTCAATGAATAGCATTCTCACATAGGTGTTCCTTTTGTCCAGGTGGGAAAGGGCAGTTTGGAGTGCAATAGAGACTGCATCATCTGTGGATCTGTTAGGGTGGTATGCAAATTGGAGTGGGTTTAGGGTTTCTGGGATAATGGTGTTGATGTGAGCCATGACCAGCCTTTCAAAGCACTTCATGGCTACAGACGTGAGTGCTACGGATTGGTAGTCATTTAGGCAGGTTACCTTACTGCTCTTGGGCACAGGGACTATGGTGGTCTGCTTAAAACATGTTGGTATTACAGACTTGGACAGGGAGAGGTTGAAAATGTCAGTGAAGACACTTGCCAGTTGGTCACCGCATACTCGCAGTACACGTCCTGGTAATCCGTCTGGCCCTGCGGCCTTGTGAATGTTGAGCTGTTTAAAGGTCTTACTCACATTGGCTGCGTAGAGCAAGATCACACAGTCTTCTGGAACAGCTGGTGCTCTCATGTATGTTTCAGTGTTATTTGCCTTGAAGCGAGTATAGAAGTAGTTTAGCTTGTCTGGTAGGCTCGTGTCACTCGGCAGCTCTCGGCTATGCTTCCCTTTGTTGTCTGTAAAGGTTTGCAAGCCATGCCACATCCGACGAGCATCAGAGCCGGTGTAGTACGATTCGATCTTAATCCTGTATTGACGCTTTCCTGTTTGATGGTTCGTAATAGGGCATAGCGGGATTTCTTATAAGCTTCCAGATTAGAGTCCCCGGAACATCTTCCAGTCTGTGCTAGCAAAACAGTCCAGTAGCTTAGCATCTGCTTCATCTGACCACTTATTTATTGATCAAGTCAATGGTGCTTCATGCTTTAATTTTTGCGTGTAAGCAGGAATCAGGAGGATAGAATTATGGTCAGATTTGCCAAATGGAGGGCGAGGGAGAGCTTTGTATGCATCTCTGTGTGTGGAGTAAAGGGGTCTAGAGTTTTTTTCCCTCTGGTTGCACATTTAACATGCTGATAGAAATTTGGTAAGACGGATTTAAGTTTCCCTGCATTAAAGTACCCGGCTACTAGGAGTGCCGCCTCTAGGTGAGCGTTTTCCTTTTTGCTAATGGCAGAATACAGCTCATTCATTGTGGTCTTAGTGCCAGCATCAGTCTGTGGTGGTATGTAGACAGCTATGAAAAATACAGATGAAAACTCTCTAGGTAGATAGTGTGGTCTAGAGCTTATCATGAGATACTCTACCTCAGGTGAGCAAAACCTCGAGACTTCCTTAGATATTGTGCAACAGCTGTTATTTACAAAAATACATAGTTCGCCGCCCCTTGTCTTACCAGACGCCGCTGTTCTATCCTGCCGATACAGTGTATAACCAGCCAGCTGTATGTTGATAATGTCGTCATTCAGCCACGACTCCTTGAAGTATAATATATTACAGTTTTGAATGTCCCTTTGGTAATTTAATCTTCCGCGTAGGTCATTGATTTTACTTTCCAAAGATTGCACGTTTGCTAACAGAATGGAAGGAAGTGGGGGTTTATTCGATCGCCTACAAATTCTCAGAAGGCAGCGCGCCATCTGGCCCCTTTTCCTCCTCCTTTTCTTCATGCAAATGACGGGGATCTGGGCCTGTTCCCGGGAATCAGTATATCATTCACGTCGGGCTCGTCGGACTAGTTATAGGGAAAAAAGGATTTTGCCAGTCCATGGTGAGTAATCACAGTTCTGATGCCCAGAAGTTATTTTCGGGTTATAAGAGACGGTAGCAGCAACATTATGTACAAAATAAGTAAAAAATAAGTTACAAACAACGCAAAGAAATGAACAAAAAACACTATTGGTTAGGAATACGTAAACTGTACGTATGTAACTGTATGTGAGGTAACAGTAAAGTGCACAGAAAGATTTGCAATACCCTATAGAAGTTATTCTACAGTGCCTTCAGAAAGTATTCACACCCCTTGACTTTTTCCACATTTTGTTGATAAAGCCTGAATTTTAAATGGATTACATTTCGATTTTTGGTAACTGGTTGTTATGGCAACCTTAAATAAGTTCAGGAGTACATTTTTGCTTAACAAGTCACATAATAAGTTACATGGACTCACTATGTGCAATAATAGAGTTTAACATTATTTTTGACTGACTACCTCATCTCTGTACCCCACACATACAATTATCTCTAAGGTCCCTCAGTCGAGCAGTGAATTTCAAACACAGATTCAACCACAAAGACCAGGGAGGTTTTTCAATGCCACACAAAGAAGGACACCTATTGGAAGATGGGTAAAAAAATTATAAAAAAGAAGACATTGAATATCCCTTTGAGCATGGTGAAGTTATTAGGAAGTTATTAATTACACTTTGTATGGTGTATCAATACACCCAGTCACTACAAAGATACAGGCGTTACTAACTAAATTGCCGTAGAGGAAGGAAACCGCTCAGAGATTTCACCATGAGGCCAATGGTGACTTTAAAACAGTTACAAAGTTGAATGGTTATGATAGGAGAAAACTAAGGATGAATCAATAACATTGTAGTTACTTCACAATACTTCACAATAAAATACTTCACAATAAAAATCATGTTAATTGACAGAGTGAAAAGAAGGAAGCCTGTACAGAATACAAATATTCCAAAATATGCATCCTATTTGCAATAAAGTAAAACTGCAAAAATTGTGTCAAAGAAATTAACTTTATGTCCTGAATACAAAGCATTATGTTTGGGGCATATCTAACACAACAAATCATTGAGTACCACTCTTCATATTTTCAAGCATCGTGATGACTGCATCATGTTATGGGTATGCTTGTCATCGGCAAGGACTAGGGAGTTTTTTGGGATAAAAATAAACAGAAACGAGCTAAGCACAGGCAAAATCCTAGAGGAAAACCTGGTTCAGTCTGCTTTCCAATAGACACTGGCCGATGAATTCACCTTTCAGCAGGACAATAACCTAAAACAGAATGCCAAATATACACTGAAATTGCTTACCAAGAAGACATTGAATGTTCCTGAGTGGCCTAGTTACAGTTCTGACTTAAATCATCTTGAAAATCTATGGCAAGAGTTGGAAATGATCAACAACCAGAGCTTGAAGCAACCAGAGCTTGAAGCATTTTAAAAATAATAATGTGCAAATATTGACCAATCCAGGGGTGCAAAGCTCTTGGAGACTTACCCAGAAAGACTCACTGTAATCACTGCCAAAGGTGTTTCTAACATGTATTGACTCCGAGGGGGTGGAATACTTATCTAATCAATGACAATATTTGTGTTATATTTTCATATAAATGTTCATTATTTTTGTAGAAATGTTTTGACATTTCTCTTCCACTTTGACATTACGGAGTATTTTGTAGATCTTTGACAAAAAATGACAAATCAATTTTAATCCCACTTTGTAACACAAAATGTGGAAAAAGTCAATGGGTGTGAATACTTTCTGAATATGATCTACCCAATTAAAACAGGGTGTTAACACAGTAATTGTCTTACATACTGTACATGAAATGCCATGGAGGACTAGAGAGTGAATCACAAACTGGAATTCAAAGTAAGTACAGTTAGGGGCATTAAAAAGTTAATATCTACTGCAACAACAACAACAAAAATCAGAAATGCTTGGTGTCACCCTGCAAGAGAGTTTGTCACCTTAACAATGTCTCTTACTGCAGCAAATGCATTATGAGAAAGTCACTTTTTAATGCCCAGAACTGTAGTGTTCAAAGGGATTACTCTGTGAGCATAGGTTTCATGCAAATACCTGTTATACCTCTGGCGAGTTCCATGGCGAGATTAGGATTAAGTTTAAGAATTGTGCTGGACAGACTGATCCTAGAACAGTGCTGAGAGGCAGATGAACCTTGGAGCCAGAGGTTCATTCAGTCTGTATCCTGCAGATTAGCATGTCATGTCAACATTAACATAAATCACATTTTACTTGATTGCAATTTAGTTTGTCACATAACTCATCATTTGGACACCTAACACAAAGCATTCTTTGTCATGTTTGTTATTTGATACAAATGTTGAATTAGATCACATTAAAAACCTTTCCAAACTAAATAAATATGATAATACAGTAGGATAGACAGATGATATTAGATCAGAATGTATGAGTTTGGACACTGAAGCATAAACAGAGCGTCTCTCTCCCAGGGAAGGAATCTGTGCCACAGTTCTGGCAGTGGTAACCAAGGCGGTTTTCTTCCTCCTACATCTGACACTGCTCACTGATCAGAGCCTGCAGGCTACTCCTTTGTTGTGAGCGGGTAGTTTTTATCAAAGTTATGACTTCAGGTTTGCAGGGCTTGTTTTCTCTCACTTTCTCAGATATTCCCTGACACCATTTAAATTTAGATCATACCTGCACTGCTCTAAGGGTTTCTAGGGGATATTCTGAGGGATGCTCTAGTCTAAATGTGCTTATAGGCCACTGACGTGAGGTTTGATGTGAAGACACAGGTAGTCGATAGTGTGTGTGTTCAAAAAAAATGTCACACTAATTGCTCTCATATTGTTTGCGCTAATTATTTACTTTCCCAACAAGTGGAATATATTACCTAGAGGAGAGTAATGTGCATGGTCATAAATCACAATTCTGATGGAACTGAACGGAGAGATGAACAAGACATATAGTCAAGGTTAAAAATGTTACTAGAGCCACATGCGAAATGGGCTGCTGTCATCCTGACATTGTATTATGTTTGCTTTACGTTCTCCCACAATAAAGAAATAAACTTTTTACAGCCAGGCTGTACTAACACTAATGGAATCGCCTGTGTGTGAGTGAGAGAGAGCGAGTGATTGAGCTGGGCATTTTGTCTTTATGACTTTTTTCCCCCTTGTGATAGGGGAGATCCATTACAGGGGAGATCCATTGCTCTCTGTCTCTGGGCAGACTGTATGCCAGAGCATTTATAAAAGGACTAGATATGTGCTTGTCATATAAATGCATTAGCTGCAGAGGGTGAAATATTGTCCAGGAGTGAGTCTCGAAGCCCTTGTCTTGTGAAAACCGAGCCTTTAAGCCTCAGAAAGTGAGGCCATCATCTCTAATCCAGGCACCACAAATATATGCCATTTAGCAGACGCTTTTATCCAAAGCGAGGTACAGTCATGCGTGCATACATTTTACGTATGGGTGGTCCCGGGAATTGACATGTGCCTGGGGTAAATCAGAGCACCAGAGGACAAAGAAAGAAAAATCCTTTCTTCCTCCCTCTCCCTCTCTCTTTCGCTCTTTCTTTCTTCCTCTCTCTCTCTCTCTCTTGTTCTTTTCCAGGAAGAAAGAGAGAGAGAGAGAGAGAGAGACAGACAGACAGACAGACAGACAGACAGACAGACAGACAGACAGACAGACAGACAGACAGACAGACAGACAGACAGACAGACAGACAGACAGACAGACAGACAGACAGACAGACAGACAGACAGACAGACAGACAGACAGACAGACAGACAGACAGACAGACAGAGAGAGAGGAAGAAAGGATTTTTCTTTCTTTGCTCTCTGGTGCTCTGATTTAGCCTCCCTAAATCCCAGGGATTTTGGCCCAGAGACAAGGAAGAGTGTCAGCCAGCTGTCAGACCGTGGATGGAGTACCATGAAGGACGGAAGAGGGGAAAGAGGATAAGGACAAGATGGGGGTGGGGAAATTGCTGTGATGTAGGTAGTAAGGGAGTTGTGCCCGGGGTCCATTTTCTAGTCTGGTCATGTTTCAGAAGAGTGAAGAAAAAGACAGGAAGTAATTTGTAAATTCTAAAAATAAGCACTGCAGTAGCAGTAAAGAAGTGCGGAACTCCTGGTCGGCTGTCGAAACCTTCAGTCGCCTGTGGGATGGCAACGACATATGTAATTAACACATAATCATGTAATCTGTCTGTGAGTAATAGGGTGAAAGGAGAGACATGAGAGGGACAGATATTTTTAAGGCACAGAAAGTGCCAACACATCCAACAATCAAAGAACACAATAGATTTGCTGACTGAATGATGTATACCTCTGCTAAGAGCACTTACAGCTTTCCCACTGGGCACAGCCATCAGTTCAACATCTAGTTTTAATTTACATTTGGTTGAGTGAATTTAACATGAAATCAACAAAACAATGCACAATGAAATTGTATTTAGCTAATAAATTGGGTGAAAAAAAGACAAAATGCCCTTATGTTGATGACTTTTTGCAAATATAATCAGTTTTCCATATTGGTTCAATGTCATTATTTAGAATTTTGGGGTTTAAATGATGTGGAAACAACGTTGATTCAGCCAGTTTTTGCCCACTGGATTATCATACCTCATCACTCTGAGTCAGCACTTGTGGTGTATACGTAGAATATATACTGAGGTTTTAACCACTTCATCATGCATTTGTTGCTTTTAGCGTATAGTAGCATAGCCTGCAGTAGCCAACAGCTGATGCCACACAGCCAAAAGTAGCGAATAGAATTGTTTTGTTGTGGTCTGAGTAGCTGAATGTAATTGTTGTTTACAGCTTTGGCTCAAAGCTAACAGCTATGTCATATGAAGCTATAGTCGATGGTTAACCCTAACTACAGCATACAGCTTAAGCCTCAGGCTCAGATAACTTTTACGGAAACATTTTGCTTACTCTTGAAGTCACATCCATTTATGCAGCATTTAAACAGCTAGGAGCTCTGTTGAACAATAGGATTATTAGGACCCGTTGAGCATTGGCGAGGGGCTTAGGGGAGAAAACAGTCAAGTTAGTAGCAAAGAAAGCAGGGTTTTTATGTACTGTAGCATGAGACCCCTAGAGAATCCTTACACTTGAGTTAGGCCTATCTCTGTTAGCTATGCTCGAGGCTGAAATCACACTTTATTGGTCGCATACACATATTTAGCAGGTGTTCTCGTGGGTGTAGCGAAATGCTTATGTTACTAGTTCCAACAGTGCAGTAATACCTGGCAATATAAAACAATACATACCAATCCCCAAAATTAAAAGAAACGAATTAAGAAATATAGAAATATTAGAATATCAATATATAAAGTACATTACCAAAAATATGTGGACACCTGCTCGTCGAACATCTCATCCCAGACAACTTTTACGTGCTACGCGCTTCAGCGCTTGGCGGTCCCGTTCTGTGAGCTTGTGTGGCCTACCACTTCGCGGCTGAGCCATTGTTGCTCCTAGGCGATTCCACGTCACAGTAACAGCACTTACAGTTTTATTTTATTTAACCTTTATTTAACTAGGCAAGTCAGTTAAGAACAAATTATTGTTTGCAATGACGGCCTACCAGCTGACCGGGGCAGCTCTAGCAGGGCAGAAATTTAACAAACTGACTTGTTGGAAGGGTGACATCCTATGACGGTGCCACATTGAAAGTCACTGAGCTATTCAGTAAGGCCATTATACTGTCAATGTTTGTCTATGGAGATTGCATGGCTATGTGCTCGATTTTATACACCTGTCAGCAACAGGTGTGGCTGAAATAGACGAATCCAATCATTTGAAGGGGTGTCCACTTACTGTTGTATATAAAGTCTATGTATAGACATTATGGGCAGGATATGAATAGAAAGGTGTGTACAGCAGTAGTTATACAGGATAGGCCTTGACTAGAATACAGTATATACATACAGTAAGAACAGTAAAACAGTATGTAAAAATTGTCAGTGATGTGCACACAAGGAACTTGAATATTTATACCCTCTCCACTGTAGCTCGTCAATGTGGATTGGGGTGTTCTCCCTCTGCTGTCTTCTGTCCACGATCAGCTCCTTCATTTTGTTGACATTGAGGGAGAGGTTATTTTCCGGGCATCACTCCACCAGGGCCCTCACCTCCTCCCTTTCGGCTGTCTTGTCATTGTTGGTAATCAGGCTTACCACTGTTGTGTCTTCCGCAAACTTGATGATTGAGTTGGAGACGTGTGTGGCCTGTCAGGAAGTCCAGGACCCAGTTGCACAGGGCGGGTTCAGACCAAGGGCCCTGAGTCTAGTGATGAGCTTGGAGGTTACAAGGGTGTAATGATCATGAGAACGGTGAGGAATCAGCCCAGAACTACACGGGAGGATCTTGTCAATGATCTCAAGGCAGCTGGGACCATAGTCACCAAGAAAACAATTGGTAACACACTACGCTGTGAAGGACTGAAATCCAGCAGTGCCCGCAAGGTCCCCCTGCTCATGAAAGCACATATACATGCCCGTCTGAAGTTTGACAATGAACATCTTAATGATTCAGAGGACAACTGGGTGAAAGTGTTGTGGTCAGATGAGACCAAAATGGAGCTCTTGGCATCAACTCAACTCACCGTATTTTGAGGAGGAGGAATGCTGCCTATGACCCCAAGAACACCATCCCCACCGTCAAACATGGAGGTGGAAACATTATTCTTTGGGGGTGTTTTTCTGCTAAGGGGACAGGACAACTTCACTGCATCAAATGGACGATAGACAGGGCCATGTACCGTCAAATCTTGGGTGAGAACCTCCTTCCCTCAGGCAGGGCATTGAAAATGGGTCGTGGATGGGTATTCCAGCATGACAATGACCCAAAACACACGGCCAAGGCAACAAAGGAGTGGCTCAAGAAGAAGCACATTAAGGTCCTGGAGTGGCCTAGCCAGTCTCCAGACCTTAATCCCATAGAAAATATGTGGAGGGAGCTGAAGATTCGAGTTGCCAAACATCAGCCTCGAAACCTTAATGACTTGGAGAAGATCTGCAAAGAGGAGTGGGACAAAATCCCTCCTGAGATGTGTGCAAACCTGGTGGCCAACTACAAGAAACGTCTGACCTCTGTGATTGCCAACAAGGGATTTGCCACCAAGTACTAAGTCATGTTTTGCAGAGGTGTCAAATACTTATTTCCCTCATTAAAATGCAAATCAATTTATAACATTTTTGACATGCGTTTTTCTGGATATTTTTGTTGTTATTCTGTCTCTCACTGTTCAAATAAACCTACCATTAAAATTATAGACTGATCATTTCTTTGTCAGTGGGCAAACGTACAAAATCAGCAGGGGATCAAATACTTTTTTTCCTCACTCTAGGTATTCCTCTAGTCCTGATGGGATAGGGCAGTGTGCAGTTTGATTGCTTCATCTGGGGATATTTTGGGGCAGTATGCAAATTGCAGTGGGTCTAGTGTTTCGGGTAAGGTGGAGCTAATATGATCCTTAACTAGCCTCTCAAAGCACTTCATGATGACAGAAGTGAGTGCTACGGGGCGATAGTCATTTAGTTCAGTTACCTTTAAGCACCAGCTGTCAGAGCAGCTCACAGATCACTGCACCTGTACAGAGCCCATCTGTAAACAGCCCATCCAACTACCTCATTCCCATACTGTATTTATTTATTTATCTTGCTCCTTTGCACTCCAGTATCTCTACTTGCACATTCATCTTCTGCACAGCTACCATTCCAGTGTTTAATTGCTATATTGTAATTTACTTCGCCACCATGGCCTATTTATTGCCTTACCTCCCTTATCTTACCTCATTTGCACTCACTGTATATAGACTTTTTGTTTTCTTTTTTTCTACTGTATTATTCACTGTATGTTTTGTTTATTCCATGTGTAACTCTGTGTTGTTGTATGTGTTGAACTGCTATGCTTTATCTTGGCCAGGTCGCAGTTGTAAATGAGAACCTGTTCTCAACTAGCCTACCTGGTTAAATAAAGGTGAAATACATTTAAAAAATGTTGCTTTTTTGAGTACAGGAACAATGGTGGACATCTTGAAGCAAGTGGGGACAACAGACTGAGATAGGGACAGATTGAATATGTCTGTAAACACTCCAGCCAGCTGGTCTGCACATGCTCTGAGGACGTGGCTAGGGACGTCATGTATGCCGGCAGCCTAGCGAGGGTTAACACACTTAAATATCTTACTCACGTCGGCAACGGAGAACGAGAGCTCACAGTCCGGCGATGGCCAGCGTCGGCGGCACTGTGTTTTCCTCGACGTGGCTGGTTTTCCCTTTATAATCTGTGATTGCCTGGAGTCCCTGCCACATGCGTCTCGTGTCTGAGCAGTTGAATTGTGACTCTACTTTGTCTGTGTACTGACGTTTTGCCTGTTTGATTTCCTTACGGAGGTTCGAACTTTCAGTTTAGCGCGAATGCTGCCATCTATCCATGGTCTTTGGTTTGGATACGTTCTAATCATCCCCGTGGGAACAACATCCCCTTTGCACTTCCTGATGAACTCAGTCACGAGTCAGCGTACACACTCATCACAGATTATTAGGTACACCCATCTAGTGCCGCGTCGGACCCCCCTTTGCCTCCAGAAAATCCAGATTTTTTGGGGGGCATTTCTGAAACGTTGCTTAATTGGTATCAAGGGAACGAACGTGTGTCAGGAAAACATTCCCCACATTACACCACTGCCACCAGCCTGTACCGTTGACACCAGGCAGGATGGGCCATGGACTCGTGCTGCTTACGGCAAATCCTGACTCTATCATCAGCATGACGCAACAGGAACGGAAATTCTTTGGACCAGGCAATGTTGTTCTACTCCTCAATTATCCAGTGTTGGTGGTCGCGTGCCCACTTGGGCCGCTTCTTTTTGTTTTTAGCTGATAGGAATGGAACCCGGTGTGGTTGTCTGCTGCAATAGCCCATCCATGACAAGGACCGAAGAGTTGTGCTTTCTGAGATGCCGTTCTGCATACCGCTGTTGTACTGCGCCGTTATTTGCCGGTTTGTGGCCTGCCTGCTGGCAAGCACGATTCTTGCTATTCTCCTTCGACCTCTCATCAATTAACTTTTTTCGCTCACAGGACTGCCGCTGACTGGATGTTTTTTGTTTGTTGCACCATTCTCAATAAACCCTAGACACTGTCGTGAGTGAAAAGCCTCATGAGGCCGGCCGTTTCTGAGATACTGGAATCGACGCGACTGGCACCTGCGACCATATCACACTCAAAGTCGCTTAGGTCACTTGTTTTGCCCATTCTAAAGTTCAATGAAATAGTAACTGAATGCCTCGCGTGCCTGTCTGCCTGCTTTATAAAGCAAGCCATGACCACGTGACTCACTGTCTGTAGGAGCGAACCCTTTTCGTAAACGGGGTGGTATACTTAATAAACTGGCCACTTAGTCTATGTCAATCTAATTCTCAGAGGTAACCTGGAACCTATCCTAGTCTGCATGATCAAAACAATCTTGAAGCATAGATTCCGATTGGTCAGACCAACGTTGAACAGTCCTTACCTTGGGAACTTCCTGTTGAAGTATTTGCCTATAGGAAGGGAGGAGCAGAATGGATGCATGATCTGGGAGGGCGCGGGAGGGCCTTGTAACCGTCCCAGAAGGGGAAGTAGCAATGGTAAAGATTTTTTGATGAACGAGTAGAGCAGGCAATGTGTTAATAAGACTTTGGTAGCACTTTGGTAGAATTTTCCTGGGCGGTAATGGGGTCGGCATTTGATAGTGAAGTTTTCCAAATAGGGAGAACAAAAGGACTATACGTTACCACAATCACACCATGATTAGGTCATTATCAAACATACACCTCCGCCTTCCTCATAAGATCACAGTCTGGAGTTGGCTGGCCTCCACAGACAAAGAAAAAAGTTGCATGGCCTCTAAAATGTTATGAAAGTCAAACTTTTTGAAGCATCTGAAACTTAGGCCTGCCTAGTAGTGCCAAATAAATAAATGTTATGCAACCCAGAGAATAACGCAGAGACAGATGCATCATATAATATTGGTTGTTGATTTCAGTGTTGGGGAGTAGTGAACTACATGTAGTTTAACTAGTAAATTAACTATATTTTGCAACAGATAGGTTGTTGGACTAAATTCAAATATTGGTAGTGTTTTTAGAAGTTAATAACTTTTTTTAGCAAAAATAAAATATGGGTGAAGTAGGCATGAATTGTCTTTCTTTTTTGGCATCAGACCTGCCTAATTGTCACTTGAAACAAAATGTTAGTTAAACATTCTGTTAAGATCTGAATCCAGAGTGATCTGTTAATTGCAATTTCTCGTCTGTGACATTTCAGATTTACATATGATAATATATCACAAAGTAGTTTGGATGTAGCAAACTACTTTTTCAAAGAAGTTAAGTAAACTATATTTTATTAAGTGTAGCTATAGTGTAGCTTGGTGAACTATATTTCCAGAGTACCTTCCCCAACACTGGTTGATTTAAAAACAAATCAAAGCTAAAATATTTCTCAACTAGTGTCACGTCCTGACCCTAGTAAGATGTTATTTTCTATAGTAGAGCAGGGCAGGGCGTGACAGGGGGTGTTTTGGGTTGTTCTATGTTTTCTATTTCTATGTTTAAGTTCTAGTTTTTCTATTTCTATGTTGGGATTGTTTGGGGTTGATCTCTAATTGGAGGCAGCTGATCCTCATTGCCTCTGATTAGAGATCATATTTAAGTAGGGGTTTTTCTCTTCCTGTTTGTGGGTTATTATCTTATGAGTAGTTTGTTTTACTCTCTGCGTCACGGTTTGTTGTTTTTGTATATTCAAGTATTTAAGTGTATTGCATTCAGTTTCACGTTTAATAAATATGTGGAACTACGAACACGCTGCATTTTGGTCCGCTCCTTCGAACAGCCGAGACAGAATAACCCACCACCAAAGGACCAAGCAGCGTGGAAAGGAGCAGCAGGAGAGATGTACTTGGGAGGACATTTTGGATGGGGAAGGACCCTGGAGTCAGGCTGGGGAGTATCGCCGACCGAAGGAGGAACTTGAGGCAGCAAAGGCAGAGCGGTGTTACTATGAGGCGCTGTACAAGCCACGAAACAAGTGCGAGAGGCACACGGGGACATTGGCGGAGTCAGGTTGGAGACCTGAGCCAACTCCCCGTGCTTACCGTGGGGAGCGGTTGACGAGGCAAGCACCGAGCTATGTGGTGATGCGCACTGTATCGCCAGTGAGCATTCACAGGCCGGTGTGATCTGTGCCTGCGCCCTGCATTGGTCGAGCTAGGTTGAGCATCCAGCCAGAACGGGTGGTGCCAGCTCTACTCTCGAGATCTCCAGTGCGCCTCCACGGCCCAGTATGTCCTGTGCCTGCTCCTCGCACTTGCCCTGAGGTGCGTGTTACTAGTCTGGCGCCTCCTATGCCAGCCCCACGCATCAGGCCTCCAGTGCGCCTGCCTAGTCAGGGGTGTCCTGTTCCTGCTCCTTGCATTAGCCCTGAAGTGGGTGTTACTAGTCTGGCACCTCCTATGCCAGTCCCACGCATCAGGCCTCCAGTGCGCCTGCCCAGTCTGGGGTGTCCTGTTCCTGCTCCCCGCACTCGCCCTGAGGTGTGTGTTACTAGGCTGGCGCCTCCTATGCCAGTCCCACGCATCAGGCCTCCGGAGTCTCCGGCGATGCTCCTCAGCCAGGAGCCTCCGGCGACGCTCCTCAGCCCGGAGCCTCCGGCGGCGCTCCTCAGCCCGGAGCCTCCGGCGGCGCTCCCCAGCCCGGAGCCTCCGGCGGCGCTCCCCAGCCCGGAGCCTCCGGCGGCGCTCCCCAGCCCGGAGCCTCCGGCGGCGCTCCCCAGCCCGGAGCCTCCGGCGGCGGTCCACAGCCCGGAGCCTTCGGCGGCGGTCCTTCGGCGGAGGTCCGCAGCCAGGAGCCTTCGGCGGCGGCCTGCAGCCCAGATCCTCCGGCGGCGGTTGGCGGTCCGAAGCCTCCGGCGATGGTCCATTGTCTGGTTCCTCCGGACACACAGAAGCGGGGGGATCAGTGGGTGGTGGGGGTACTACGCCCAGAACCAGAGCCGCCGCCATAGACATTAGTCACCCACCCTACCCTCCCTTTGTGTTTTGTGGTTGTTTTTTTATTCTTTTTTTTTAATTCGGAGTCTGCACCTTTGGGGGAGTACTGTCACGTCCTGACCCTAGTAAGATGACATTTTCTATAGTAGAGTAGGGCAGGGCGTGACAGGGGGTGTTTTGGGTTGTTCTATGTTTTCTATTTCTATGTTGGGATTGTTTGGGGTTGATCTCTAATTGGAAGCAGCTGATCCTCTTTGCCTCTGATTAGAGATCATATTTAAGTAGGGGTTTTTCTCTTCCTGTTTGTGGGTTATTATCTTTTGAGTAGTGTGTTTTCCTCTCTGCGTCACGGTTTGTTGTTTTTGTATATTCAAGGATTTAAGTGTATTGCATTCAGTTTCACGTTTAATAAATATGTGGAACTACGAACACGCTGCATTTTGGTCCGCTCCTTCGAACAGACATGACAACTAGCCTACGGGTAGGGTCTCGCTCCCATCATCCCTCGGAAATGCGCCAATACATTCCTGTATTGTTTATCTTGCGCGGTCTTGTGTAATTTTAGGTAGGTGTTCTAGACAGTACACCCTGTCTCATGCACTACTTTTAAGTTTACCGAGAAGAGTGTGTGCATTGTTTGGGATTATCCATTCTGAAATGTCAGTGGCAACGTTTTGTGCTATGCATTATACTATTATCATTATATTTGTTTTTATGTCAAATAATCTCATTTTGAGGATTTTTTGTTTCATATGAGGATCCACCTGTCATTGGTATTGGTCGGGTTCTAGGCAGACTACATTCGGAGATATGGATATAATGATGCTTGTGTCTCCACCATAACAATGGGATTGGTTGTCCACAGAGTGGAACGGCAGGCTATCCATCTCCCGCCTATTTCTCTCTTTTGGATTGGAGGATACATCTTGTTATTTGAAAAAAAAATGGAATGAGGGGTGTTGACGTCAACTGCCAGTATTCAATGGAGTGAGATGCTATGTTAGCCTCAGGAATATGCATAGACATCTCAAATTTCACTAGGGACAACATCCTATATAAAATGTTTTTTATCAAAGTTGCCGGGATGACGGGTACATCGTACTTATATCAGTACATTAGTAAAAACCTAAGCATTATGAAACTTCTATTAAATCAAATAAGCCTCACATATCAAAATAGCAATTCATGTGTAACTTGACTTAATTTGACACTCTCTCATTGCTCTCCATACAAAATCTCCTCACCTGCTTAATAATCAAGGATCTGCTTAACGTGGATACATTTTGGGCAGAGGTAGGGCTCTCGTTTCGCCTCCCTCTCTCTGCTACAATGCAAACGTTCAATTGCATCAACCAATGGTGGCAAACCCAAATAACTAGGCTACCAGAATGTTATTCTTAACAAACTGGAAACATAAATCGTAGTAATGAAAAATAAATAAAAGTGCAAAAATAAAAGTTGTCCCCGTGAACCATCAGATCCTCCTCTCCACCCACTCAGAACTGGGCGTCTCAGGCTCTGCACACTCTTGGATTGTATCCTACCTGGCAGGCCGCTCCTACGTACTCTCACTACTGGTGTTCCCCAGGGCTCGGTTCTAGGTCCTCTCCTCTTCCCTCTATACACCAAGTCACTCGGCTCTGTCATATCCTCACATGGTCTATCCTATCATTGCTTTGTGAATGACACTGAACTACTTTTCTGCTTCCCCCCTCCATCACGGTTGACAACTCCACAGTGTCCCCCTCGCTGAGTGCAAAGAACCTTGGCGTGACCCTGGACAACACCCTGTCGTTCTCTGCAAACATCAAAGCAGTGACTCGCTCCTGCAGGTTCATGCTCTACAACATCCGTAGAGAAGGACCCTACCTCACACAGGAAGCGCTGCAGGTGCTAATCCAGGTACTTGTCATCTCCTGTCCGGACTACTGAAAATCACTGTTGGCTGGGCTGCCCGCTTGCGCTATAAAACCCCTGCAACTTATCCAGAACGCTACAGCCCACCTGGTGTTCAACCATCCCAAGTTCTCCCATGTCACCTCGCTCCTCCGCACACTTGAAGCTCCCATCCATTACAAGTCCATGGTACTTGCTTATGGAGCAGCAAGAGGAACGGCCCGTCCCTACCTTCAGGCTATGCTCAAGCCCTACACCCCAAGCCGAGCACTCAGTTCTCTGTCCTGGCACCCCAATGGTGGAACCAGCTAAGACTCGAGCTAAGACTCACACTTGACTTTTCCCCCCTTACTAGCTCTGACTTTGCAGATAGCTACTTTATTGATGAAAATGTACTTACTGTGACTGTGATATGTGGTTGTCCCACCTAGCTATCTTATGATGAATGTACTAAATGTAAGTTGCTCTGGATAAGAGCGTCTGCTAAATGACTAAAATGTAAAATGTAATACCAATTTTAGTGAAGTGAAGAATTAATAAGTAACAATTGTCCTGCTCTTCAGAGCCCACTAGAATCCACCTGTGTAGGAGTGAAGATGAACCTGAGGGTTTTCAGCCTGGTAACCTGGGGATCAGGAAGTCCTCATGGTCTATTCATTTCCAGCAGGCTGATTGTGTGGCTGACAGTTGTGTTTGTGTCTGGGGGCGGTAGGGGGTCACTCTAATGGACTGTACCAGTGATTTAGACCAACCCCCTGCCCTCAGGAGCCCTCAGGAGTCAGGGAGCCCTACCAGCTCCATCCACATTGGAGCAAAACAAATTATCGTCCCAGTTGACCCCCATTCCTAACCCCGCCATCTATGAAACAAGAAGTGTGTGTATATCTGTGTGTGTCCTTTCCTTATTCCTTCAACCTAGACATAGTGTCTTTATAGAGTATCTCACCTTATTTGTGATAATTACAGTGAAATTGCTGCACCATTTACACATTTCTCAATTGAAATGTCCTTAAATCTTTGTGCCTCATTTATGCATGAAAGACCCCACCTTTAACTCTACTTTTTGTATGTATTTTGCAGATCATTTAACATCCTCTCAGAGGGCCTGTTTGCACCTTTATAGCCAAACTCTCGTTTATTTCTCCCTTAGTTACACCATTGAGCCATTGTAATCCAGGCTCTCATTACCATAATGGCAGACACCACTTTGAATGAGAGAGACAGGCTCCTGCAGAACCAACCATTTTCCTCCGTTGGTAAAGCTTTCCGCTCTGCTCAAATCAGTCAGTCATGCCAAGGCCCATCTCCTTGGTGACATGTTTGATGGCAGTCGTTTTTTTATCTTTCTTTTTCTTTTTTAGCCTGACAGCTTGTTTGTTATGTAGATAAATGCATTTTATAGACCCATTCGGAGACAGATGCTCCATCTACTGCTTGATTCATGCCAGCAGCGAGTGATAATTAAAAACAACATGTTATAGGAATCACTACATTGATAAATGATCACACAATGTTTTTATACAGTATTGACTGCACCGTGCCTTGACCACATTCATCGCAACACGATATACCATAATTAAGGAGTAACCATTTATCATCTTTTAAAGATGTACAGTACATGGTGTAGAATGATTGTGTGTTTGTGTATGTGTGGACTTGAGAGAGAAAGCGAGAAGGGGAATATGGTAGGTCATTAGTGGCTCTTGTGGTGTCATTTCACATGCTTCAGAGGACCCTGGAAGACTGATCTGTAACGCACACACACACACACACACACACACCACACACACACACACACACACACACACACACACACACACACACACACACACACACACACACACACACACACAGTCAGATGTGAGGGGACACGAGTCTGTGAACTATAAGGTGAAATAATACTGATAGAACATGGCTTTTCTGATCTGGTCCTGAGGGTCCCTGGGTTTAGCAGCAGTTGGTCTCTCCAGGCCTCAACACTGTCTCTGGATGTGATTACTGTGCTGCATCTTATCCCCTCAACCACAGTCAATACCTACTGACCTGTTTGTGTGTGTGTGTGTGTGTGTGTGTGTGTGTGTGTGTGTGTGTGTGTGTGTGTGTGTGTGTGTGTGTGTATGGCCAGATTAATGCAGGGGCTTACCGGGCCCCTGGGCCCAGGCCTGTGGGGGGCATAAGAGACAGCAACATTTAAAAAAAAAATATCTATATATATACACACTATATCTTAGATAAGTAGTAGATATATATATATTTTTTTACTGCAACCGCCAAAAAGGATTCAGGAGCCCGCTCTCAATGAGTGTAGACAGCCTGCTGCTGCCTGCCGCCGCTCTGCTAATCATCAGATGGGGGAGTAGAGGAGGTAGGGGGCCCACGTGGGTAACTGGAGGGCCCTGCCTTGATTGAGTAACTGATTAATACAAATAAAATAAATCAACTGCATAGTAAATACATGTGACTGGTCAATTGTGAGTCAGGCGCTGGGCCCAAGAGGAGCCTGCTCTCTCACACAGGAGCCTGCTCTCGATGTTCAAAATACACTAGAACAATGTAATTTAGACACAGAGGATCAATAGTTTCAAAAAAATAACTGTGGATTACATTTTATCATAAACTCATACAGGTAACTGCCATAATAAAGGAAACAGCAACATAAATTGTCTTAAAAGGGTGTTGGGCCACCACGAGCTGCCAGAACAGCTTCAAAGCTCCTTGGCATAGACTCTACAAGTGGACCTAAACCATACCATGAAAATGCACCTCACACATAAACTTTGTATCCCCCATTTACTCAAGTGTTTCCTTTATTTTGGCAGTTATGCCTACAGTCAGGAAGGCTGCAATGTGGGCAGCATGCACGTCAAATATACAGCTTGTTCCTTTCCTGCCATAGACATATAATCCATAGAAGGGTTTTGGAAACTCTTACCCTGGCAATTTGAGTGTTAAATTCATGGGTAAACTAGCAATGGCTGCCAGTCCTGACTTGAATGGGTACGGCTATCATTGAATTATATTTCTATGGTATGTTGGTCTGTTTGCCTTTTGTAAATGTCAAAATACAATCACTGGAAAAATGTACAGTTTGGAAAGCAAATGCCTACCACTGAAAAGAGAAGACTAATCTGTCTATAGAACCATTAGAAGAAAAAAAAATCTAACTAATAAGGAACATCAGAATGCTGCTCTTTGTTTCTTCCGGTTACTGATAGGCACGCGCCCATCAAAAAACTGACTGTTAGAACTGCTAAATCCCCATGGATAGACGATGAATTGAAAAACTGTATGGCTGAGAGGGATGAGGCAAAGGGAATAGAAAATAAATCTGACTACACAGCAGACAGGCAAACATACAGTAAATTGAGAAATCACGTAGCTAAACTCAACAAAAATAAGAAGAAACTATACTATGGAACAAAGATAAATGATGTAAAGAATGATAGTAAAAAGCTCTGGAGTACTTTAAATGAAATTCAAGGCAAGAAAGAAAACTCGGCTCCATCTTTCATTGAGGCAGATGGCTTATTCATAACAAAACCCTTTGATACTGACAACCACTTCATTACATTTTTTGTTGACAAGATTAGCAAACAATATCTATTTTTTTTCAACAACTCAATTGTTTTGCGAACAGCAGCACTATTTTTCAAAGTACCTCATCTTGAGATAGGCTATTGCCAAGAGGAGTACATCGGCCATCACCGTGAGTAGTAGCCTACGGCTTCATGTTCATCATTAGGTGAGTTAGTGTGCCACTGGAAATTGTATTTAGTTGCCTACTGTAGGATATATATATATCTATATATTTTATACACCTGTCAGCAACAGGTGTGGCTGAAATAGCCAAATCCACTAATTTGAAGGGGTGTCCACATATATATATAAGTTTTGTCTCCATAGACAAAAATTGGCAGTAGAATGGCCTTACTGAAGAGCTCAGTGACTTTCAACATGGCACCGTCTTAGGATGCCACGTTTCCTACAAGTCAGTTCGTTAAATTTCTGTCCTGCTAGAGCTGCCTCGGTCAACTGTAAACGCTGTTATTGTGAAGTGGAAAAGTCTAGGAGCAACAACGGCTCAGCCGTGAAGTAGTAGGCCACACAATCTCACAGAACGGGACCACCAAATGCTGAAGCGCGTAGCGCGTAAAAATCTTCTGCCTCTCTTCTGCCTCTTGAAGCAACATCAGCACAAGAACTGCTCGTTGGGAGCTTCATGAAATGGTTTGCCATGGCTGAGCAGCCTCACACAAGCCTAAGATCAGCATGCGCAATGCCAAGCATCGGCTGGAGTGGTGTAAAGATCACCACCACTGGACTCTGGAGCAGTGGACACACGAACTCTGGAGTGATGAATCACACTTCACCATCTGGCAGTCCGACAGACAAATCTAAGTTTGGCGGATGCCAGGAGAACACTACCTGCCCCAATGCATAGTGCCAACTGTAAAGTTTGGTGGAGAAGGAATAATGGTCTGGCGCTGTTTTCATGGTTCGGGCTAGGCCCCTTAGTTCCAGTGAAGGGAAATCGTAACGATACAGCATACAATGACATACAAGTTGATCGGCCTACAAGCAAAGCCCCGGGGCCTATGATTTCTTATTCCAGCTCTGTGTGTGTGTGACTCATCCCATTCCCATAACACACACACAACATGTAAATGAAAAAAACAACAACATGTAATTGAAAATCATAAGTTGCAGACAAGAACCCACATGAAGACAAATGAGCGAGAAAGACAGAGTTTAAAACGACCTAGTCATACATTCCCCAACATATCCTTAATGAATGTTTTTGTTATGAGTAGATGACATTACATTAAAAAATGATCTCCCCATGTTCATGTCAAGCAACACAATGTCAACAACATGTTCCAAGTTATAAGCTACATAATATCAGATCATCGTCACAGCATGGTAATAAATGACTTTCGTCACACAGTTCAAAAACCATCAGTCAGCATCTCTCTAACTGTCCCAGGCTAATTATTAACCGTGTTAACCCAGCCCATGTTTATCTCATTTTGAATTATTAACCTGCTTTAATTATTCAACAGGCGTAATAAGTCCTGAATGTGCGCTAATGAATAATGAAGTGACGATAATTTAAAAGTACATTTTCTGGGGAACGGTAACTGCCTGTCTGGCAGTGTATAAATAGGAGCTGCCATTTTAGAGACAGAGGGATGGGTCCAAGCCAGGGCGAGGTCACTGTTTCTCCACTGATAATGATTTACATCATGTCTTCCTGGATACATTTATTATAGTTAGCCCCCATCACATCCAACAGACAGACCATTAGATAACTGCATGAGCACAGCAATGAAAGGAAGTTTTCTCACTCTATTTCTCTCTAAATTATGTCACTATTCATGAAAATGGTTAAGAAAGATAAATTCCACAGTTTCCTCAGGATTATAATGGAATGAGTAATTCATGGACAGTCAGGGAGAAATTCCAGAATGCTTTTAGCTTGCAGTTATTGTGGATGCAGCTCTTCAGAAGTAATTATGGCCAGGTTAGCTGCTGAATGGGAGATAGCAGTTTACTTAATCGATCGTACCGGCTTTAGTACATCAGATCAGCCATTCCCCTGGGCACAGACGTCAGTTCAACGTTTAGTTGATTGGTTCAGTTGTTGGTTCAGTTGTCAAACTAACGTTCAATCAACAAAACATTTCACCACATCATTGGATTTAGGTTAAAAGTTGGGTGAAAAAAGACGAAATGCCCTTATGTTGATTTTAGAAATTCTAATTCGTTTTCCACGTTGATTCAATGTCATCACATAGATTTTGGGGGTTGAAATGACATGGAAACAATGTTTTGCCCAATGGGATCAATTAGTCTAGTGTGGTCTGGCTCGGTTTGCTCCAATTTGCTCTACTGTGTCTGTTTTGTTGTGATATTTTCTAACTATTACACAACTGAAAAAACAGACCAAATATAACTTCAGACAACTCTACATACAGTATGAGTCAAAAGTTTGGACACACCTACTCATTCAAGGGTTTTTCTTTATTTTTACTATTTTCTACATTGTACTGTAGAATAACAGTGAAGACATCACAACTATGAAATAACACATGTAGTAACCAAAAAAACTGTTAAACAAATCAAAATATATTTAATATTTGAGATTCTTCAAAGTAGGATTATAATGGAAGAATCTCAAATAGAAAATATATTTTGATTTGTTTAACACTTTTTTGGTTACTACATGATTCCATATGTGTTATTAGTTTTGATGTCTTCACTGTTATTCTACAGTGTAGAAAATAGTAAAAATAAAGAAAAACTCTTGAATAAGTAGGTGTGTCCAATCTTTTGACTGGTACTGTATTTGCAGTTGCAAAATATATTATAATTTTGTCACCAAATCCAGGCTTCTAAAAAGGAATGTTCAAGTGAGGTTTGAGAGGAGCTGATCCTAGATCAGGACTTTGGGATTAACTCCTCCTGGAGCAAGTACTACTGTTGAGTCCATCACCATTTAGCCATGTCCAAGAGAAAAAATAATAATCTGGACAGAGAAGTGTGGAGAAACATGTCATCATTAACACATTTTTCCTTTAACTTATGAATGTGTAAAGTGAATGCATAAGTTAGCTCATCTTACTTCCCTCTCTTGAGGCTGTGTTTTTCAATTTTCATGGAGACTCTTTTAAGTATTATGCACATATATTTTTCATGTGTTCCAATGTGTAGCGATCTTTTCTCTGAAGCACAATCTTTCAGCTCAGGAAGATGCCCGGGAGGGTTTCACTGAACCCACACAGCAACAAGGCATAGAAATCAGTGCCAAGGCTTTTAAAACAGCTAATGTGTGAGGTCAGGTTAAAGGTCAACGTTAAAGGCTACATTACACTTGCTATTGTGATCACAGGTCAAGTAGATCACATGACCTTCGTCCTTCTCCCCCTGGCCAGTGATGATGACCTTATTGTCCGGTTGCTCTATGTGCAGTTGTTGCTGACTCACCAGGAGAGGTACAGAACAAAAATATACCCCAACACCAGGAGAGCTGTTCCATTCCATTACACCCACAGTCCCTCAATTCATCCAGCACATTACAGCCTTGTCCTTTTAATTCAGCCATTTGAAAAGAGCCATACTTACTCAGTAAAACCATAAAACCATGACTGTGACTCCTGCTCGTCTATGCCAAAATCAAACACAGTCCACTCATGAATTCATATACCTGCATAAAGAGATCACAATTGAGACACATGTGCTTTAGCTCAGAGGTAAAAGTGAATCATTGCTTGACTAATGTCTAATGACTAATGTCTGTTTGTCCACATTAGTGCTGACTGCCCAGACATCAATGATTACTCAACTGCCGGACAGCAGGACCGGATCCGGACCCAGAACGGGGTAAATACGGACTGCAGGTCCCCCCCCAAAAAGACTTGGTCGGGCTTTGACCCCTGGTATCATATAAACACACATAAGACATGGAAGAATGCATAGAATTGCAGGAAATTAGCTTTAAAAGAGCAACATTTTCTCTCTGCCAACAAGAGGGGTGTGAACAGTTTGGGGTTGCATGGGTTACGAGGTTGGGGTTTGTTACTAAGTCGATAAATGACATTATTCATCCAGACCTTTGCCACCTAGGACATTTGTGTAACTGGACCTTCTGAAATAGTACTTGAGTACCCCTGCTCGATAGGTTTGAATGGATAGTTTGTTGTGTCTGCTGGATTCTCTATTTCTCTGTGTTCGTATGCCTCTTCTCCAAAGACTCTGTACAGTATATATCTGTGTTCATATGCCCCTAGTATATCTCTGTGTTCATATGCCCCTAGTATATCTCTGTGTTCAAATGCCTCTTTTCCCAAGACTCTGTACAGTATATCTTTGTGTTCATATGCCTCATCTCACAAAACTCTGTACAGTATATCTCTGTGTTCACATGCCTCTTCTCCCAAGACCCGGTACAGTATATCTCTGTGTTCATATGCCTCTTCTCCCAATACTTTACAATATATTTCTGTGCTAATATGGCTCTTCTCCCAAGACTCTGTACAGTATATATCTGTATGTCTCTATGTCACCCTGTATCTCTGGCCTCTCTGTGTCCCTGTTGTCCATGGCTCTCTACAAGTCTGTCTGTGTCTAGGAACATAAAGAGTGTCATTGTGTTCCAGGTCTGTGTCTGTCTGTTTGTTCTCTCTGGGTGTCTGTTTGTTCTCTCTGGGTGTCTGTCTGTTCTCTCTGGGTGTCTGTTTGTTCTCTCTGGGTGTCTGTTTGTTCTCTCTGGGTGTCTGTCTGTTCTCTCTGGGTGTCTGTTTGTTCTCCCTGGGTGTCTGTTTGTTCTCTCTGGGTGTCTGTTTGTTCTCTCTGGGTGTCTGTTTGTTCTCTCTGGGTGTCTGTTTGTTCTCTCTGGGTGTATGTATGTTCTCTCTGGGTGTCTGTTTGTTCTCTCTGGGTGTCTGTTTGTTCTCTCTGGGTGTCTGTTTGTTCTCTCTGGGTGTCTGTATGTTCTTTCTGGGTGTCTGTTTGTTCTCTCTGGGTGTATGTATGTTCTCTCTGGGTGTCTGTTTGTTCTCTCTGGGTGTCTGTTTGTTCTCTCTGGGTGTCTGTTTGTTCTCTCTGGGTGTCTGTTTGTTCTCTCTGGGTGTCTGTTTGTTCTCTCTGGGTGTCTGTTTGTTCTCTCTGGGTGTCTGTTTGTTCTCTCTGGGTGTATGTATGTTCTCTCTGGGTGTCTGTTTGTTCTCTCTGGGTGTCTGTTTGTTCTCTCTGGGTGTCTGTATGTTCTTTCTGGGTGTCTGTTTGTTCTCTCTGGGTGTCTGTTTGTTCTCTCCTGGGTGTCTGTTTGTTCTCTCTGGGTGTCTGTTTGTTCTCTCTGGGTGTATGTATGTTCTCTCTGGGTGTCTGTTTGTTCTCTCTGGGTGTCTGTTTGTTCTCTCTGGGTGTCTGTTCCTCCTCTACCTTCCTCTGTTTTCTGTCGGTCCTCTCTCAGGATCTTTCTTTTAATACATCTGTTCCTCCTCTACCTCCCTCTGTTGTTTGTCGGTCCGCTCTCTGGGTGTTTCTCTGTAGGTCACCTCTGCTCCTGTTTCATTCATCTCCAGTTAGTCTGCTGTCGTTTCCAATCCTCCTGCTGTTCTTACAGCCTCGGTCACCTTCCCTGCTCGGCCTGTCAGCCTCCTAACAGCACATTCAAGTTCCTTCCTGTCATTACCCTATCATGCTCTATCTCTCCTTCTCCCTCATTCCCTCTTTCCCCATCTCTCCTTTTCAACCTTTCATTCCCTCTTCTCATCTCTTTTTCTCATTACCTCTCCATCACTTTATCTCATGTAGCTTTTCTTCCCAACCTCCCCGTACTTGGTCTGACTATATGTCTCATTCTGCCCCACAGTGCAGGGACATTCAATTAATAAATTAATAAAGAATCCTTCCTTTGCATTCATATTATTTTCTTTGTCATTCCCTCCGACGATGTGATTCTCTCCCAGCACTTTAATCAGTGACAATGTTGCTCTCATCTGATGAAGTATTGAAGCCATTTCAAATATGCTTACTACATGCAAATAATTGACCCGTCTTCCTATTCCCCATCTCCCTTGTAATTGTAACACCCTGGCCATAGAGAGGGGGTTTTGTTCTTTATTTTGGTTAGGCCAGGGTGTTACATTGGGTGGGCGTTCTATGTTAATTTTTCTATGTTTTTGTATTTCTTTGTTTTGGGCCGTGTGTGGCTCCCAATCAGGCACAGCTGTAGTTCGTTGTTGCTGATTGGGAGTCACACATAAGGAGCCTGTTTTTCCTTTGGGTTTAGTGGGGGATTGTTTCTGTTTTGCTGTTGTGTTTTGTTCATTTTTGTAGTGTTCTCTTTGTTCGTATTAAATTTCAAGATGAACACTAACTCCGCTGCACCTTGGTCTACTCTCTCTTCCGACATCCGTTACAGTAATTAACACTGTGGTGTTCAATGGAATGTCTCTCTTTTGGAAAAGCCAAAGTTTGCCTCCAACTCTGCTCACTTCAATTAATATTAAATCGTTTTTCACAATCAATATTTAATCTGACAGAGTTGGTTCAATTATTTATCGGTCATGTGCAATTTTTTTCAAACCTTTTGGTGTTGAATTATGAAGAAATTTCACTTGAAAGGCCAAAAGGCCATCATGTAAGCTTTAATAAAAATTAGTGATACGAGAAAGAGCATTGTGCGAGTTTGTCTTTTCTTTAAAGTATTCACATTGTTCCCATGCACCTGCAATGCGAACTCAGACGTTCAAGTGCTTTTTTTAAATTTAAAATTATGAAGAAATCAAAGAGAACAGCTATTTTAATGCGTTCTGTTATGGTTATTAGGCTCTCGGGTTTGATCCTGTGCTGTTTGAGTTAACGGAAGTTCGAAGTTTTGACTGGGAAGTTTCACTTGAACGACTCTCCAAGTCGTAATTATAAGTGCATGGGAAACTCAGAAAAAAATGTTGTTACACGAGTTCTGACAATTCACCACTTTTCAACCAAAAGATGAAAACAAAACCATTTTTGACCATTCCAAACTCATCAATGTGGATAATGTAGATGTCACGTGTGCTCCCTCTCCAGCCTCTAGGTCACATGGCTGCTCGTTATGGCGCACACCTGTCACCATTGTTACGCGCCTTATGACACTCACCTGGACTCCATCACCTCCTTGATTACCTGCCCTATATACAGTATGTCACTCCCCTTGGTTCCTTCCCCAGGTGTCATTGTTTCTGTTTCTTGTCTGTGCGTTGTTTCTGTTTCTTGTTTTGTATTATGTCCTGTTTATTTATTGAAACACTCACTCCCTGAACTTACTTCCTGACTTTCAGCGCACATCGTTACAGTAGAATGTAGATAGTTTGACCATATTCTAAATGTTAAGCAAGCTAGCTAACTTTATTAGTAACGTCAGCTAGCTTATCTAGCGATCTAAAATCATATTGGTTGAAGAATTGTTCCAACTTCAAAAGCACTTGAACTCAATCATGTCAGACATAAGACTTCCGACAAGCACGTGAATGTCCCATCACGCATCAATTATTATTCCTATAATCATCGGCTGAGACGGCGCTTTCATTTAGAACAAAACAAAAGGGTTACCCTCAAAAAGAAACATGGATGTGTTTACACAAGCAGCCCAATGCTGATCTTTTTTTCACTAATTGGCCTTTTGACCAATCACATCAGATCTTTTTACATCAGATCCTTTTTCAGAGCTGATCTGATTGGCCAAAATACAATTTTGTTAAAAAAATATCAGAATTGGGCTGCCTGTGTAAATGCAGCCAGAGTGATGCTTTCTTCATCACTAATATATTTAATGGCTGTTTCAGGAACATCAAAACAATAGCAGAAAAATGGCCAGTGGACCTGTCAACACTTTGTTTCATGTTTAGCCAAGCCCTAATGTGACAGCCTCCAATTTCACAATTGCTGGACTATCACTTTAGTTAAATTTAGCCTTTGTGTTTCCAGCTAACAAAGTACACAGACTAATTTTCCTCTAAATGGAACTGGATACACTAAGTTAGTAAGTCTCTTTGGTTGTGTTCCCAGAAAAGCCATTATTTCATATCAATAATCTTAAATAAAAACTCTGGGGCTGAATGGCTAGGGAGCAATTTCCCTGGCGAGGAAAACAGCATATGCCTGACAGTCAACATTGCTCACAGCAGCGCGGTGTGAGGAACACTCATAACCCCAAAGCAGGGAAAATTCATCCAAAATGAAAAGAATGTCCTTATGGAATGTCAGCAGTTGACAATTTACTGTAATGAAAAGTGCATCCTAGATGTGCTTTCATTTGTGTCCTGATGAACTGGTTCCCAAAATAAAATGTATGATATACAATGGTCTGTTGAGAAGAGGTACCGGGTGATTTGATAGAGATGCTTCTTGCACTATTGGTCAGGAACACTGATGCTCTAAATTGCATCTGTGGACTATCTTGAATGCTATTGTGTCACTATTGATGTTTTCTCCCTCCTCCCCCTCTCTATTTTCTCCCTCCTCACCACTCTCTTTTCTCCCTCCTCCCCTCTCTCTTTTCTCCTTCCTCCCCCTATTTTTCTCTTTTCTCAATACTCCCCCCTCTCTCTCCCTTTTCTCCCTCCCCCTCTCTCTTTTCTCCCCCTCTCTCTGTTATCCCTACCCCCATCTCTCTCTTTCTCTTTTCTCCCTCCTCCCCCTCTCTTTTCTCCCTCCTCCCCCTCTCTCTTTCTCCCTTTTCACCCTCCTCCCCATCTCTCTCTCTCTCTCTCTTTTCTTTCTCCCCTCCTTCCCTCTCTCTCCTCAGTAGCTGCGAGAGTCAATGGCTTGGTCCAGGGCTGCATGGTGCCAACAGGGATGCATCGATCCCTGTCAGGTTGTGCCCAGAGTGGCCTCGCTAAATCAGACTTCTCCAGGTGGCTTTGGAGATTACAGGCTGACATCAATCAGCGTGAGGGCTGGAGGCTTGCTCCCCATCAACCCCTTCAGGTTCCCCTAAGGGTCTCTTCAGGAAATGCCTGGCCTGGACAATAGACTCTGGACTAGATATGGATAAGAGGAATGGGGACTCTGTGTGTATGGATAAACTGTGTGTGTGTGTGTGTGTGTGTGTGTGTGTGTGTGTGTGTGTGTGTGTGTGTGTGTGTGTGTGTGTGTGTGTGTGTGCTAATGCAAAACTTGTTTTAACTCACCTCAGTTAGTCAGTTATTTGTGTAGAAGCTCTCTTAGTGTGCAACTTCTCTTGATAACAGTATCACACTACAGCACAGCAGTTACCCCTCCCATACAAAATAACTTGATACCATTACCTTCATTATCACACAGAAATGGAATATAATTCTGCCACATTTACACTGAATGCAATTGCGACACACACTGTTGATATTTTCCCTCGCGACGCGCCAATTACAGCTGAGTCCTCTGGCGGGAGTGATGGGTGACCCGCCACACACAAAACCACTTCCTGTGGCTGAGGGCCCAGCTGGTAGCCTGAGGAAGGGTAATTAAACAGAGCACGGTGAATTGAGACTGATTATGGAAGCGTCTGTCACAGACCAGAGGAACAAGCATGGAGATCTGAGGAAAAAGAGCATGCAGCTCTACTGGACCGAAGCTTGAAGAGGGGTCAGACAGAGCGGGTGAAGTGAAGTAAGAGAAGAGTCAATACAGTGTCATTACAATGTCTTTACAGTGGTGTGTCATTACAATATAATATTGCAAATGCTCCAGGACATATGAACGGACATGGTTAATTTTCTGCAAAGTAATCAAAGTAGCGATATGTCACACTTGATTAACATCAATAGATACTCTGTGGAGTGAGTCAGTATAATTGACAGAAAGTTATCCCTTCTATCACCTGAATACAGCATGGATTGAGAAACAGACAGCTATTTGTTCCTTTAGATACTTAAGGGATTATGGTTATGCAACACCTGAATCATTATGATAAGACATAGTGTAGCTCTCCTGCCTCCTACACTGCCCCATACTAGTGCTGCAGCTGCACATGTCTAACAAAGTAAACACTCATATTTACACTTAGAAAAGGGCTGTAAATTATGCAGAAAAGCCTCAGAGTCATTTGTAATCAAACCCCAAGGAGAGCGAATAATAGTAGAACTGGAAAGATGTTTGTCACATGTACAACGTAATTGCCATATTCGAACCCTGTAGATTTTTAAATGTATTTTAAGCTTGAACTCTGCTCGTTGCACTGACAGTGGGAGAGGGACCTTCCAGAATCTTTTTAATTTGTTTCCTGTCTCCTGTAATATTTCCTGACAGCTTCGGCTGTCAGACAGAACATTATAGAAGCCTGGGTCTGGGGATGCACTGAGGTTTATCCTGTTGAACAGCAGTTTATCCTGCTGCTGGAGCTGTGTTGAGTTGTATTCACATCCCCTGGTTCATTTCCTGAGCTTTCTCTCTCTCATTCGATGCTTCTGTCTTTGTCCAACAGCAGACAAGGTAGGTACAGTGGGGGGAAAAAGTATTTGATCCCCTGCTGATTTTGTATGTTTGCCCACTGATAAAGAAAGGATCAGTCTATAATTTTAATGGTAGGTTTATTTGAACAGTGAGAGACAGAATAACAACAAAAATATCCAGAAAAACGCATGTCAAAAATGTTATAAATTGATTTGCATTTTAATGAGGGAAATAAGTATTTGACCTAATTCATAATTCAAATTTCTCAAACATACAACTATTTTACACCATTTTAAGGATACACTTGTCCTTAATCCAACCACATTGTCCGATTTCAAAAAGGCTTTAAAGGCGAAAGCATAAAGTTAGATTATGTTAGTGTAACGGTCTGGGCGTAGTGGGTGCGGAGTCAGGCGCAGGAGACAGAACGTACAGGTAGGCGCTTTATTACGCACAATGAACAAGCGTGCCACGCACAAAATACAATGCCCAAAACAACAGGAGAATCCCACACAGAAACACAATGGGAAAATAAATTAAGCCCGCACAAAGAGCAGGCGGGCCTACCGGCTTAAATAGCCCAACTAACACACTAAACAAGAAACAGGTGATACTGATTAGACAAAACAAACAGAAAAGGAAAAAGGGATCGGTGGCAGCTAGTAGGCCGGTGACGACGACCGCCGAGCGCCACCCGGACAGGGAGAGGAGCCACCTTCGGTAGAAGTCATAACAGTTAGGACAGAGTGTCAACAAGAAAAACCACACAGCCATTTTCCAAGCAGGAGAGGGGTCACAAAAACCAGAAATACAGCTAAAATTAAGTACTATCCTTTGACGTCCTTCATCAGATGACACTCCTAGGACTCAATGTTACACAATACATGTTTTTTTTTCTTCATATTGTTCGATAAAGTTCATATTTATATCCAAAAACCCCATTTTACATTGGCGCGTGATGTTCAGAAAATATTTTGCCTCCAAAACTGCCGGTGAATCAGCACAACAATTTACAAAAACACTCATCATAAACGTTGATAAAATATTAAACTGTTATTCAAAGAATTATAGATAAATACCTCCTTAACCTCTATGGGCTTAACCTTAATTAAAAACCTCTCTAGGGTATGTGGGACGAAATCGTCCCACCTACTCAACAGCCAGTGTAATCCCGTGGCGCGATATTCAAATACCTTAGAAATGCTATTACTTCAATTTCTCAAACATATGACTATTTTACACCATTTTAAAGACAAGACTCTCGTTAATCTAACCACACTGTCCGATTTTTCAAGCTAGCATATAATGTCACATAAACCCAAACCACAGCTAAATGCAGCACTAACCTTTGATGATCTTCATCAGATGACAATCCTAGGACATTATGTTATACAATACATGCATGTTTTGTTCAATCAAGTTCATATTTATATCAAAAACCAGCTTTTTACATTAGCATGTGACTAGCATGTGACTAGCATTCCCACCGAACACTTCCGGTGAATTTACTAAATTACTCACGATAAACGTTCACAAAAAACATAACAATTATTTTAAGAATTATAGATACAGAACTCCTTTATGCACTCGCTATGTCCGATTTTAAAATAGCTTTTCGGTGAAAGCACATTTTCCAATATTCTGAGTAGATAGCCCGGCCATCACAGGCTAGCTATTTTGACACCCACCAAGTGTGGTACTCACCAAACTCCAATTTACGATTAGAAAAGTTTGATTACCTTTGCTGTCTTCGTCAGAATGCACTCTCAGGACTTCAATAACAAATGTTGGTTTGGTTCAAAATAATCCATAGTTATATCCAAATAGCGCGTTTTGTTCGTGCGTTCAAGACACTATCCGATGGGTAAAGAAGGGTGACGCGCCCGACGCGTTTCGTGACAAAAAAATTCAAAATATTCCATTACCGTACTTCGAAGCATGTCAACCGCTGTTTAAAATCAATTTTTATGCTATTTATTTTTCTCGTAAAAAAGCGATAATATTCCGACCGGGAGTGGTTGTTTTCGTTCAAAGAGAGAGAAAGTAAACATGGTGTCGGCTCGGGCACGCGCCTCCAGTCTCATTGTTCTCAGATCGACCACTATCAAAATGCGCTAATGTTTTTCAGCCAGGGCCTGCAAAGCCACCATTCAGCTTTCTGGCGCCTTCTGAGAGCCTATGGGAGCGTTAGAAAATGTCACGTCATGCCAGAGATCCCCTGTTTTGGTTAGAGATGATCAAGAAGGCCATGAAATGGTCAGAGAGAGCGCTTCCTGTTTGGAATCTTCTCAGGTTTTGGCCTGCCAAATGAGTTCTGTTATACTCACAGACACCATTCAAACAGTTTTAGAAACTTTAGGGTGTTTTCTATCCAAATTATATGCATATTCTAGTTACTGGGCAGGAGTAGTAACCAGATTAAATCGGTACGTTTTTTATCCGGCCGTGCAAATACTGCCCCTAGCCCCAACAGGTTAATGCAACCGCTGTGACAGATTTCAAAAAAGCATCACGGGGAAAGCACACTTTATAATAATCTGAGTACGGCGCTCAGAAAAATACATCAGGCAATACAGATACCCACCATTTTGGAGTCATCTAAAATCATAAATAGCATTATGAATATTCACTTACCTTTGATGATCTTCATCAGAAGGCACTTCCAGGAATCCCAGGTCCACAATAAATGTTGTTTTGTTTGATAAAGTCCATAATTTATGTCCAAATACCTCCTTACTCCAAATGTAGGAAGCGCGCAAAACATTTCACGACGAAAAGTACAAAAAAGTTATATTTACGTTCATAGAAACATGTCAAACGTTGTAGAGCATCAAGCTTTAGGGCCTTTTTAACCTCTCTGGGCTAGGCGGGACGAATTCGTCCCACCTACATAACAGCCACTTGCAGCCTGTGGCGCGATTTTCAAAACCTTAAAAATCCTATTACTTCAATTTCTCAAACATATGACTATTTTACAGCTATTTAAAGACAAGACTCTCGTTAATCTAACCACACTGTCCGATTTCAAAAAGGCTTTACAACGAAAGCAAAACATTAGATTATGTCAGCAGAGTACCAAGCCATAAATAATCAGACACCCATTTTTCAAGCCAGCATATAATGTCACCAAAACCCAGAAGACAGCTAAATGCAGCACTCACCTTTGATGATCTTCATCAGATGACAACCCTAGGACATTATGTTATACAATACATGCATGTTTTGTTGAATCAAGTTCATATTTATATCAAAAACCAGCTTTTTACATTAGCATGTGACTAGCATGTGACTAGCATTCCCACCGAACACTGCCGGTGAATTTACTAAATTACTCACTCACTCTCAAACTTCCGGGGAATTTACTAACAGTTTGCTAAATTACTCACGATAAACGTTCACAAAAAGCATAACAATTATTTTAAGAATTATAGATACATTACTCCTCTATGCACTCGATATGTCCGATTTTAAAATAGCTTTTCGGATGAAGCACATTTTGCAATATTCTAAGTACATAGCCCGGCATCACAGGGCTAGTTATTTAGACACCCACGCAGTTCAGCCTTCACCAAAATCACATTTCCTATAAGAAAACTGTTCTTACCTTTCTTGTTCTTCGTCAGAATGCAGTCCCAGGACTTCTTCTTCAATAACAAATGTATGTTTGGTCCCAAATAATCCATCATTATATCCAAACAGCGACGTTTTGTTCGTGAGTTCTAGACACTATCAGAATGGTAATCCACGGTCACGAGCATAGCGCATGGCGTGACAAAAAATGTCTAAATATTCCATTACCGTACTTCGAAGCATGTCAACCGCTGTTTAAAACCAATTTTTATGCCATTTATCTCGTAGAAAAGCGATAATATTCCGACCGGGAATCTGCAATAAACTAAACAGCCGAATTAAAATACTCCACGGGGGCTAATCGCGCACGCGCCTCACTCCAATGTCACCTAATGGGACACTTGAATAAGATGATAATCTGTTTCAGCCTGAGGCTGCCTCGTCAACCTTCATGATTTTCCCGCGTCCTGAGAGCCTATTGGAGCCCTGGGAATTGTCACGTTACAGCTAAGATCCTTACTTTTCAATAAACAGATGCAAGACGCACGACTCCTTGTCAGACAGGCCACTTCCTGCATGAAACCTTGTCAGGTTTTTGCCTGCCATAGGAGTTCTGTTATACTCACAGACACCATTCAAACAGTTTTAGAAACTTTAGGGTGTTTTCTATCCAAACCTGAACAATAATATGCATATTCTAGCTTCTGAGTTGGTGTAGGAGGCAGTTAAAAATGGGCACATATTTTTTCCAAAATTCTCAATACTGCCCCCTAGCCCAAACAGGTTAACATAAAACTTCAATAATATTCCAACCGGACGATTCCAATGTCTTGAAAAACGTTATGGAACACAGCTACCTCATCACGTGAATGCGTGCCAATGAACTCATGTCATTTTCTGAGTCACCAACTTCCCGGCCTTCTTGTTCGCTCTCTGTTCACTGCAAAAGCCTGAAACAAGGTTCTAAAGACTCTTGACATCTAGTGGAAGCCTTAGGAAGTGCAAAATGAACCCTAAGTCACTGTGTGTTAGATAGGCAATGACTTGAAAAGACTACAAGCATCAGATTTCCCACTTCCTGGTTGGATTTTTCTCAGGTTTTTGCCTGCCATATGAGTTCTGTTATACTCACAGACATCATTCAAACAGTTTTAGAAACTTCAGAGTGTTTTCTATCCAAATCTACTAATAATATGCAAATATTTGACTCTGGGCACGCTTTTCATCCAAAATCGAAAATACTGCCCCCTATACCTTAAAAAGTTAATTACATTGAATATAGCTTTCATATGAATCATATTTACCTGTACGTTATCCATAATGTAATGTTATCCATTTTCCAAATTAAACAAAATCTTATTTTTGAACCGGCACATCTCAGTCTACTTGTTGTGCTGTTCAGGACCTTTCATAACTTCAAGATGGCGGCGTCCATACGGATGGGCTGTGCCCTCCGGATTACACTGGGAGGTGAATATATTTCCCAAATTACACGTTTTAACCCTAGAATATGTTATTGGGTTGCATACTGAACCGTGTAGTCTGTTTTGAAGGACAAAGGCTGCACGCTATGCTATGGCTAATGCTAACTTGTCATTTTCAGCTTGTCAGATTTAGCGAGACAGTCGACAAGCTAACTATTTAAGATCACCATTCCATCAGAAATAATCTCTTATCGATAATAATCTCTTATCGGCATGTACGTTGCTCAACAAATCCGTTCTTATCTTTCGTTTACATGTCTTTCTTGATGAATGCCTAGCTCTGGTCCATCGTGTGAAGACAATCCGTTGTCCCCGTGCTCTGTCGCTTTCCATGTCCTTTTGTGGAGGATTTCTTGACTGCGTACCAAGACTCCTAACGCCTCATGTCCACTAGATGCATCAAACTCTTTGCATTCCGGCGGAAGTCATTCATTATGGAACAGGCCGCAATGCTTCAGCACTAGGCTGCAGTGGGTGCATTGGGTGCATTCTGTGTACTACATGCGTTAAATATTTTTGTGCATTGTTTTACTGTTTTTTTTACCTTTATTTAACTAGGCAAGTAAGTTAAGAATAAATTCTTATTTACAATGACGGCCTACCCCGGCCTAACCGGGACGAAGCTGGGCCAATTGTGCACCGCCCTATGGGACTCCCAATCACGGCCGGTAGTGATACAGCCTGGAAACGAACCAGGGTCTGTAGTGACGCCTCCTTCTTATGGATCCCTTCGCGCGCCAACCCAGTTAGTGGGATCGATTTGACAACACCTAGTAAAATTGCAGCGCACCAAATTCAAAAACAGAAATACTCATAATAAGAATTCAAAAATCATACAAGTGTTATACATCGGTTTAAAGATTAACTTCTTGTTAATCCAGCCGCAGTGTCAGATTTCAAAAAGGCTTTACGGCGAAAGCAAACCATGCAATTATCTGAGGACAGCGCCCAGCATACCAACACATGAAAATCAGATTTCAACCAATTAGGTGCTACACAAAAGTCAGAAATTACGATATAATTCATGCCTTACCTTTGAAGATCTTCTTCTGTTGGCACTCCAATATGTCCCATAAACATCACAAATGGTCCTTTTGTTCGATAAATTCCATTGTTATATCCCCAAAATGCGGCATTTATTTTTGGCGCGTTTGATTCAGAAAATACACCGGTTCCAACTCACCCAACATGACTACAAAGTATCTAATAAGTTACCTGTAAACTTGATCAAAACATTTCAAACAACTTTCCTAATCCAACTTTAGATATTTTAAAACGTAAATAATTGATAAAATTTAAGACGGAATATACTGTGTTCAATAGCGGATAAAATGAAAGTGGAGCGAGTTTCAGGTCACGTGCACCAAACAAAACAGTCCACTTGGCTCTACACTCAGAAAGGAAAGGGCTACTTCTTCATTTCTCAAAGGAAAAACATCAACCAATTTCTAAAGACTGTTGACATCTACTGGAAGCCATAGGAACTGCAACCAGGTCCTTCATAAGTATAGTTCCCCATAGAAACCCAATTGAAAAGACAGTGACCTCAAAAAAACGAATCCTGGATGGTTTGTCCTCGGGGTTTTGCCTGCCAAATAAGTTCTGTGATACTCACAGACATAATTTTAACAGTTTTAGAAACGTTAGAGTGTTTTCTATCCAAATCTACCAATTATATGCATATCCTAGCTTCTGGGCCTGAGTAGCAAGCAGTTTACTTTTCATCTGGACGTGAAAATAGTGCCCCCTGGCCCAAAGAGGTTTTAAGAACAAATTCTTATTTACAATGATGGCCTACCCCGGCATGAAGCTGGGCCAATTGTGCACCACCCTATGGAACTCCCAATCACGGCCGGTTGTGATACAGCCTGGAAACGAACCAGGGTCTGTAGTGACACCTCTAGCACTGAGGTGCAGTGCCTTAGACCACTGCGCCACTTGGGAGCCCACTGTGCAGTGGTACAAATGGAAGTACACACAGACTCCAACTAGCTAGCTTTTAGCAAGTTAAAAAAAAGTGGAGCACGTGCTTTAAATCAAATTATATTGGTCACATACACATGGTTAGCAGATGTTGGTGTGAGTGTAGCGAAATGCTTGTGCCTCTAGTTCCAACAGTGCAGTAATATCTAACAAGTAATCTAACAGTTCCACAACAACTACCTAATACACACAAATCTAAGTAAAGGGATGGAATAACAATATATACATATAAATACACTGCTCAAAAAAATAAAGGGAACACTTAAACAACACAATGTAAATCCAAGTCAATCACACTTCTGTGAAACCAAACTGTCCACTTAGGAAGCAACACTGATTGACAAGAAATGTCACATGCTGTTGTGCAAATGGAATAGACAACAGGTGGAAATTATAGGCAATTAGCAAGACACCCTCAATAAAGGAGTGGTTCTGCAGGTGGGGACCACAGACCACTTCTCAGTTCCTATGCTTCCTGGCTGATGTTTTGGTCACTTTTGAATGCTGGCGGTGCTTTCACTCTAGTGGTAGCATGAGACGGAGTCTACAACCCACACAAGTGGCTCAGGTAGTGCAGCTCATCCAGGATGGCACATCAATGCGAGGTGTCGCAAGAAGGTTTGCTGTGTCTGTCAGCGTAGTGTCCAGAACATGGAGGCGCTACCAGGAGACAGGCCAGTACATCAGGAGACGTGGAGGAGGCTGTAGGAGGGCAACAACCCAGCAGCAGGACCGCTACCTCCGCCTTTGTGCAAGGAGGAGCAGGAGGAGCACTGCCAGAGCCCTGCAAAATGACCTCCAGCAGGCCACAAATGTGCATGTGTCTGCTCAAACGGTCAGAAACAGACTCCATGAGGGTGGTATGAGGGCCCGATGTCCACAGGTGGGGGTTGTGCTTACAGCCCAACACCGTGCAGGACGTTTGGCATTTGCCAGAGAACACCAAGATTGGCAAATTCGCCACTGGCGCCCTGTGCTCTTCACAGATGAAAGCAGGTTCACACTGAGCACGTGACAGACGTGACAGAGTCTGGAGACGCCGTGGAGAACGTTCTGCTGCCTGCAACATCCTCCAGCATGACCGGTTTGGCGGTGGGTCAGTCATGGTGTGGGGTAGCATTTCTTTGGGGGGCCGCACAGCCCTCCATGTGCTCGTCAGAGGTATCCTGACTGCCATTAGGTACCGAGATGAGATCCTCAGACCCCTTGTGAGACCATATGCTGGTGCGGTTGGCCCTGGGTTCCTCCTAATGCAAGACAATGCTAGACCTCCTGTGGCTGAAGTGTGTCAGCAGTTCCTGCAAGAGGAAGGCATTGATGCTATGGACTGGCCGCCCGTTCCCCAGACCTGAATCCAATTGAGCACATCTGGGACATCATGTCTCGCTCCATCCACCAATGCCACGTTGCACCACAGACTGTCCAGGAGTTGGCGGATGCTTTAGTCCAGGTCTGGGAAGAGATCCCTCAGGAGACCATCCGCCACCTCATCAGGAGCATGCCCAGGTGTTGTAGGGAGGTCATACAGGCACGTGGAGGCCACACACACTACTGAGCCTCATTTTGACTTGTTTTAAGTCATAATTCTAATTATGTTATCATTTTGAAACATTGTCAGATATTTTGCTAACATTATAAAAGCAATATGAACTAGAGGAGACAATGGCCTGTACTTAAACCTTTATTCTATTCCAGGTCATCAGTTAATATTGTTACCTTCGTCCCACCAGTCTCTCTTGTAACTTCTCCCAGGCTAACACCCAAGACTAGCTAGCATGGTACTTGAAACCTATGCAGTAATTTATTCACTAGATGGGTTAAGAAAATGGCATATGTTTGGAACCTTATTAAACAACTCCACAACTGAAAACAATTCCGGGTCAATTTTTTACTTAAGTCACTCAAAACCACTTTTGTTGTTGTTGATAACTTGGCAAAACATGGTAGGACTGGCTGTTTTTTTTTGCAGGGAACTCCTCCGCATTAGGAACATGCTGACTTCACGACGTCAATCGAGCTTCTATTTTATCTGAGAAAGTGGGCGTGTTACTTTCGTCCCGGCTCACCCCTACTTGTGACGCCACATGCAGGTAGATTTGGTCATTTGCGGGTAAGAATGTAGATTTCATCAGCCACTTTGGTGTTTGGTCACACAGAGCATTTGGGAACAGATTTTTTTATCCAAAGCTCACATGTAGAAGTTAGTCGAATTGTGTTGGGTTGCGTCAATCGAATCTGGTATTAGGATATAAACAAACCATGCAACTTAGTTTTGCAATGATTATTTAATTCATCTTTAAGTAAATAGAATGATAGTACAAATGGTAAATATGATGTTCGTATATACGGGCTCACTGCACCACCTCGCAAGGTATACAGAGAACTCTCTGTTTAAGCACAAAGTTCTTCTTTAATACTCTGACAGAGATAGTTCCCGCTCAGAGCGGGCCTATCAGAGTGGAGGCTGAGCGTGGTTTAGACTTACTCAGCCTATCGCAGGCGCACAGGCTGGTCCAAGCCTCCTGGCGCATCACATGTTGCCAGGCGTTGGATCTTATCTTCTTAGTGTATACTCAAGAGTCAGCAACCACTCAATTTCCAGTGATTTACTTATACAGTTGTTTCTCCACTCTATCTGTTCCTCACATGCTCCCCTTGTGATGGGTTTCACAACCTCCTATCACTAAGTCAGCTGCCTACACCTTGTTACACAATGTTCTCTTTGTCTACCCATTATGCTGTCCTGTTTAAGTTCTGATGTACTATAAACCATAATTATAGTTGCACATTCAATATCTGCAGAAGCATAAAACCGAAAAATAACCCCACAATTGAGAAGAAAAGTTACTAAAAAGTCGGACTTTGTCCTGTTTCTTGTCCAGTTACCTCGTTTTTTTCACATGCTAGGTTGTTTTCAATGTTAGTTTGGGTTTGCTGCAACTGTCTGCTGCTAGGAAAACATTTCAGTCTGAGATTGATCGGTTTTTACTATTGTATTGAATTTATTTATTTGAACATACATTGGTTAAAAGACACAGGCCACAAAAATGATATGAAATTAAGCAATATATTAGAAACTTTAGGGTGTTTTCTATCCAAAGCCAATAATTATATGCATATTCTAGTTACTGGGCAGGAGTAGTAACCAGATTAAATCGGGTACGTTTTTTATCCGGCCATGTCAATACTGCCCCCTAGCCCTAACAGGTTAAGGACATTACATCAAAGTTGGATCAGCCTGTAGTGTGGTTTTCCACTTTAATTTTGAGTGTGACTCCAAATCCAGACCTCCATGGGTTGATAAATTGGATTTCCATTGATTATTTTTGTGTGATTTTGTTGTCAGCACATTCAACTATGTAAAGACAAAAGTATTTAATAAGATTATTTCATTCATTCAGATCTAGGATGTGTTATTTTAGTGTTCCCTTTATTTTTTGGAGCAGTATATATAGACGAGCGATGACCGAGCGGCATAGGAAAGAGGCAATAGATGGTATAAAAATACACTATATACATATGGAATGAGTAATGCAAGATATGTAAACATTATTAAAGTGCCATTATTAAAGTGACTAGCGTTCCATTTATTAAAGTGGCCAGTGATTTTGAGTCGGTATGTAGGCAGCAGCCTCTCTGTGTTAGTAACGGCTGTTTAACAGTCTGATGGCCTTGAATAGAAGCTGTTTTTCAGCCTCTCGGTCCCAGCTTTGATGCACCTGTACTGACCTCACCTTCTGGATGGTAGCGGGGTGAACAGGCAGTGGCTCGTGTGGTTGTTGTCCTTGATGATCTTTTTGGCCTTCCTGTGACAACGGGTGATGTAGGTGTCCTGTACAGAAAATATGGGCTAGACATCTGGAAAACAAAGCGGGGCATAACTCTGGCCAAACGCTATGCAACACCCAAGGACGTACAGTACAGTCAAAAGTTTGGACACACCTACTCATTCAAGGTTTTTTTATTCTACATTGTAGAATAATAGTGAAGACATCAAACCTATGAAATAACACATATGGAATCATATAGTAGCCAAAAAAGAAAGTGTTAAACAAATCAAAATATATTTTAGATTCTTCAAAGTAGCCAACTTTTGCCTTGATGACAGCTTTGCATACTCTTGGTATTCTCTCGACCAGCTTCAATTAACAGGTGTGCCTTGTTAAAAGTTACTTTTGTGGAATTTCTTTCCTTAATGCATTTGAGCCAATCAGTTGTGTTGTGACAAGGTAGGGGTGGTATATATTTGGTAAAATACCAAGTCCATATTATGGAATGAACAGCTCAAATAAGCAAAGAGAAACAACAGTCCATCATTACTTTGATTCATGAAGGTCAGTCAATTTGGAAAATTTCAAGAACTTTGAAAGTTTCTTCATTTGCAGTCACAAAAACCATCAAGCACTTTGATGAAACTGGCTCTCATGAGGACCGCCACAGGAAAGGAAGACCCAGAGTTACCTCTGCTGCAGAGGATAAGTTCATTAAAGTTACCAGCCTCAGAAATTGCAGCCCAAATAAATGCTTCGCAGAGTTCAAGTAACAGACACATCTCAACATCAACTGTTCAGAGGAGACTGTGTGAATCAGGTCTTCATGGTCGAATTGCTGTGAGAAAAAAACACTACCAAAGGACACCTGTAAGAAGAAGAGACTTTCTTGGGCCAAGAAACACGCGCAATATACATTAGACCAAATTTGAGATTTTGGGTTCCAACCGACATGTCTTTGTGAGACGCAGAGTAGGTGAACGAATGATCTCCACATGTGTGGTTCCCACTGTGAAGCATGGAGGAGGAGTTGTGATGCTGTGGGGGTGCTTTGCTTGTGACACTGTCTGTGATTTATTTAGATTTCAAGTCACACAACCAGCATGCCTACCCCAGCAATTTTAGATGCTTGATGCGCTGCAAGTCCCTCCTCTCACATCTATTCTTTGGTTTTTATGAGCATATACCTATGTGGGTGATTGAAATAATGAGTTCCACAGTCCAGTCCAGCTGGTATCGGTAATGCACCTTAAAGTTGGTTGCCAACTGCCATATAAAATCCACAGAAGAGGAATGAGGAGAGAGAACTAACTATACTGAGCAAAAACATAAATGCAACAATTTCAAAGATTTTACTGAGTTACAGTTCATATAAGTAAATCAGTCAATTGAAATAAATTAATTAGGCTCTAATCTATGGATTTCACTGGGAATACAGATATGCATCTGTTGGTCACAGATACCTTAAAAAAAGGTAGGAGCATGGATCAGAAAACCATTCAGTATCTGTTGTATCCACCATTGCCTCATGCAGCGTGACAGATCTCCTTCGCATAGAGTTGATCAGGCTGTTGATTGTGGCCTGTGGAATGTTGTCCCACTCTTCAATGGCTGTGTGAAGTTTCTGTATATTGGCGGGAACTGGACCATATGCATTTCAGGTACAATAATCCAATGTTTATCTCCCAGGACAAATTAGCTAGCAACAGAAAGCTAGCTAAATGTCCATGAATGTTTTGTGTGTTTCGACCTGTTCCCAAATGAATATAGTTGGTCCACAGTTGGTTTTGATATTTTAACCTGCATGTCATGAACGGTTCTGGTGGGGTTGGACAAAATCAACATGCACACGATGGTGGAGGCACTTTGGTCAGCATGTTAGTTTCTTTTGCGCAATGTTCTGGATCTGAGCACAGAGTTTCTAAACCCTGAGGCTTTGCTAGACAACCTCGCCATGACATTGCCTACAAGTGTGATCAGGGATTTCTTTTGGAGAAGCAGTTTTAGCCTATCTTCAAGGGAAATGTCAAACATTTTGAACTTCATATTCATCATCTCCCAACATCAACATATGTGAAAATGGAGCGTTTCTATGTTTTGAAGTAAAAAAGATAGTGTTTCCAATAACATCATCAACCAATTAGTAGGCAATGCCAACTTCTAATTGGTTAAAATCACACGATGCACACCGATGATGTCATTGGAAACGCTTATCTTTCTCAGTTTTTTTACTACAAAACATAGAAACCGATGTGTTGGGCCAGAGCCAGAACATGTGGGTAATGCCAGAGAGGAAGTGGCAAAGAGAGGGGGATGACTGGGCCCAAAATCTGCCTTCTCCAGCAGGTAGTGGTTTTGTTTTCTCTCACCAAGCGAGGTGTTTTTGTATTTGACAGTCGAATTTTGTTAACCAAAAAATGTAATGACTTATTTGCTACGTGTGGCTTATTTGATTGAATAGAGTATTCTGAATGAGTAGGTTGTTATGAGTGTGTTGATATAAGTAGGACACGTGACATCCCGGCAACTTCGAGAAAAAACACTTTATATCAGAGTTGTCTGGTTGCCACAGTCATAAACCCTGCCTATTTCTACAAAAGGTGATCCAGAGTTTTTTCCCTCTGGTTGCACATTTAACATGCTGGTAGAAATTTGGTAAAACTGATTTAATTTTCCCTGCATTAAAGTCCCCGGCTACTAGGAGCGCCGCCTCTAGGTGAGCGTTTTCTTGTTTGCTTATGGTGGAATACAGCTCATTCAATGCTGTCTTACTGCCAGCCTCTGACTGTGGTGGTATGTAAACAGCTATGAAAAATACAGATGAAAACTCTCTAGGTAGATAGTGTGGTCTACAGCTTATCATGAGATACTCTACCTCAGGCGAGCAATAGCTCGAGACTTCCTTAGATATTGTGCAACAGCTGTTATTTACAAAAATACATAGTCCGCCGCCCGTTGTCTTACCAGACACCGCTGATCCATCCTGCCGGTACAGCGTATAACCAGCCAGCTATATGTTGATAGTGTCGTCGTTCAGCTACGACTCCGTGAAGCATAAGATATTACAGTTTTGAATGTCCCGTTGGCAGTTTAATCTTGCGTGTAGTTCATCAATTTTATTCTCCAAAGATTGCATGTTTGCTAGCAGAATGGAAGGAAGTGGGGGTTTATTCGATTGCCTTCGAATTCTCAGAAGGCAGCCCGCCCTTTGGCCCCTTTTTCTCCGCCGCCTCTTCACGCAAATCACAGGGATATGGGCCTGTTCCCAAGAAAGCAGTATATCGTTCGCTTCAGGCTCGTCAGACTCGTTAAAGGAAAAAAAGGATTCTGCCTGTCCGTGTTGAGTAATCGCAGTCCTGATGTCCAGAAGTTATTTTCGCTCATAAGAGACGGTAGCAACAACATTATGTACAAAATTTGTAAAAAAAACACAATCTGTTGGGGACACGTAAAACGTCTGCCTTCTTCGGTGCCACTTTAATAAAAAATAAATAAAATTAAATAAAAAATCAACAAATGTTTTTGAAATCTGGCCAATTTAGTGGATACTGTGGTTAAGCAGCGGTTAGAAAATTCGTCATTAGCTTTGATACTCTGATTGGTTAGAGACAATCCAATTGCTGATGGCTTTGTTTTGTACAACGCCCCTCATTCTTCGCGTCACTACAGACGACTTCAATGAGTCTCAGACTAAAGTAGGTAGCGAACAACAGAGCAGCGGAAGAATTTAGTGTTATTCGTCAGGCCCCCATTTTGTTTAGCTCCACCCAAAAATTATGAAATAAATTGCAAAAAGTCATATAATCTAAATCTTTAACTCACCAAAGTAAAGACGTTGAGTGCTGGATAACCTTTCTTTGTATGCACAGGGTGTAATTTCTCCAAAAGACTAAATTAATGACTACCCATAGAATAAGGAATTAGAATACTTAATAATTATAGTAGGATCTCTATGCGACCAAACTCTTTGGCCCATGCATATCTAAGGACCAGGTGCTTGCGTGGACTAGAGCTAGTTTGGCGGTATACAAAAGTGCTCAAAAGTCGTTGACACTCAAAACCAAAATAAAGAAGATTGTCTAATTCGTAACTGTTCTAGGTCATTTTGAAGTGCAGTAAATGGCATTCCCTGTCTGTGCTGTGTTTCATTGGTAGCGCCACTTCAGACAGCGCGGGGCGTCCTGCCTCTCTCACCTGGCCAGACCCACTGGCTCTCTACGGACCCCTGCTGCCCCTGCTACCTGGATACAAACCAGACATAGCAGCTTCTTCAACAAGTGTAAGTACTGGTGTTGCCGAACTCTGAAGAGTTGATAGAGCACCTATATTAAAGCATATCTATTATTTTCATATTAACTCATTGTCATTATCAGCCAAGCTCTTATGTCAATGCTTATTTTTTATCAACAGAACACACTTCCTTTCCACATTACTCTATCAAGTGAAGAAATGGATTCATTCTAATATTAGCTGACATCAGCTCTGATACAGTATGTGCTCAACCCTCACTATAATAGTGCTGTTATTCACAATGCGAATCATCCCCGACTCTGGTCTACGAATTGAACCTCTCGATACTGCCCCAGTATTACCAGAGACAGCACTATTTGGTATTTTATTAGGATCCCCATTAGCTGTTGCAAAAGCAGCAGCTAATCTTCCTAATCTTCCAGAAGCTAATCTTCCTGTTTCAAAACATGAAACATAATACAGAATGACATAATACAGAACATCATTAGACATCAACAGCTCAAGGACAGAACTACATACATTCTTTTAGAAGGCACACGTAGCCTACATATCAATGCATACACACAAACTATCTAGGTCAAATGGGGAGAGGCGTTGTGCCGCGAGGTGTTGCTTTATCTGTTTTTTTTAAACCAGGTTTGCAGTTTATTAGTGCAGTATGGGATGGAAGGAAGTTCCATGCACTATAATATAGACCAGGGGTGGGCAACCCCCCCCCCCCCCCCCCCCAACAAGAAATTCTGCTGATGCACAATAAAATAATTGTACCATGTATATTCTACTATTCTGACGCTAAACAGTAAGTTGAGACCCTGAGACTGAGTTCCGAGAAATTGATCCGCAGGCCTGCAAAAGGCCAGTTGCCCAACCCTGACATAGACATAACTACTTCAGCATTTCAATAGGACTCACTTAAAAAGGCCCTAGCTCGCCAAGTGAGACTTAATCACAGTGGGTGAACCTGTCAAACGGAGAGCTTCCATTGGTGTGTGTCAACTCAGCACAGCACAGGCAGGCAGCCCACTCTCTCTTTCAGCTTCTCTCTGAGATAATTACCCATGCTTCATCTGTCACCACCAGCTCCGTCTCAGCCTATGCAAGAAAACCCAAACACACACCCAACGTTCCTGACTTTATTAACCTGCCACCTTCAGTTGACACTCTCTCAGCATAATATTTATATTTATACATACTCAAGAGAAGTTGCTACTTTAATTGCGTTGCATCTCCAGACTTATTATTGGAAATGATATGCCTCTTAAATAGTTGAGAAACTGCTTCAGTGTATATTATGATGTTTCAGCATACTTTTTAAATATTTTGCTGACAAATGATTCTTTAGCAATGGGTTTTCAAAACGGACTGACATCCTGTTGAATTGTTTTAGGAAGACTTCTTTAGTTCGTTTTTGATAGGAAAAGGTATACTTTTCCAAGAGATGTCGAATGCCAGAATTGTCACTAGGTTCTATGTTAACTTAAGTGTGTGATCTTTAGCACATAAGGAAGGCTAAGACTAATTTGATGTGATGCTATGTACTACACTGAACAAAAATATAAACGCAACATGCAACAATTTCTAAGATTTTACTGAGTTACAGTTCATATAAGTAAATCAGTCAGTTGAAATAAATGAATTGGGCCCTAATCTATGGATTTCACATGACTGGGAATACAGATACAGTATACATCTGTTGGTCACAGATACCTTAAGAAAATGGTAGGGCGTAGATCAGAAAACCAGTCAATGCCTAATGAGTATGGAGGCCATGGAAGAACTGGGACATTTTCAGCTTCCAGGACTTGTGCACAGATCCTTGTGACATGGGTCTGTGCATTATCATGCTGAAACATGAGGTGATGGTGGTGGATGAATGACACGACAATGGGCCTCAGGATCTCGTCATGGTATCTTTGTGCATTCAAATTACCATCGATAAAATGCAATTGTTTTTGTTGTCCGTAGCTTATGCATGCCCATGCCCATACCATAACCCCATCGCCACCATGAGCCGTGAAGAGCACACTTCTCCAGCGTGCCAGTGGCCATCGAAGGTGAGCATTTGCCCACTGAAGTCTGTTACGATGCCAAACTGCAGTCAGGTTAAGACCCTGGTGAGGACAACGAGCATGCAGATGAGCTTCCCTGGTTTCTGACAGTTTATGCAAAAAGTCTTTGGTTGTGCAAACCCACAGTTTCATCAGCTGTCCGGGTGGCTGGTCTCAGACGATCCCGCTTGTGAAGAAGCGGGATGTGGAGGTCCTGGGCTGGAGTGGTTACACGTGGTCTGCTGTTGTGAGGCCGGTTGGACGTACTTCTAAATTCTCTGAAACGACGTCGGAGGCTGCTTATGTTAGAGAAATTAACATTCTCTGGCAACAGCTCTGTTGGACATTTCTGCAGTCAGCATGCCAATTACACACTCCCTCAACTTGAGACATCTGTGGCATTGTGTTGTGACAACTGCACATTTTAATAGCATTTTATTGTCCCCAGTACAAGGTGCACCTGTGTAATGATCATGCTGTTTAATCAGCTTCCTGATATGCTACACCTGTCAGGTGAATGGATTATCTTGGCAAAGGAGAAATGCTCACTAACAGGGATGAAACAAATTTGTGCAGAACATTTGAGAGGAAATAAGCTTTTTGTGTGTATGGAACATTACTACTGCTAATGAAAGAGATGCTGGGCCGCCTGACTGACTCGCTGATTGATTGACTGACTGGCTGACTGATTGGCTGGCTGGTGGCAGAGCAGATGCTGCTGCTGAATCTAATGAATGTGTCAGACATGTCTGATATGAGCATCTGAATGGCCTGCTTCACTGACTGGGTGTGTACAGGGAGTCAAGAGAGAACAGAAAACAGGGTCCCTATGCTTGTACACGGTGTCCATGTAAGACATTTTGTGAAAAGGCCATGCTCTGTTAGATCACAGAGTGATTCATTTTTTAAGACTAATTTGTGTTCTAATGGCTCTTTTGCCCGAGGGCTTGGTTCATTTGAAGATACTATTTTCACTAGGTCATGACAAATTGTTGGAGATGAGCTGGAATCTTTGCTTTTGTTTTATACTCACTCAGAACTCAGTTCAGACCTCTGTTCAGAATTCCTGTTTGATTGTATTTTGTCTGTGAACAAACTGCTTAGATATGCAGTATGCCTGTTTACTGATTTAGTTTGTGTCCAATTTGAAGACTTCTAGCACAGAAGTCTCATAGCCATGAGCAAAGTAAGGCATAACAAAGTTTGTGTACTGTAGGAGAGGGAAGCGTGGCTTGTTGTTCTTTTCATGCCTTTCAACTTTTTTTGTGTGACTCATTCCTTTTGTGACATGACTGGCATCTGTTGTAGCGTGGTTGTGCCAATCTATAGGAGAGATGGAGGGAAGGGATGAAGGTTAGTGGTGTGTACAGGCCCAAAGGAGACTGTGGAAGCGTTCTAAGCTGCTAGCATATGCTACACAGTTTTTTGATTGACCAGTATTATTGCTCTAGAATGGATTCATTTCAACACTGTCTATAGTATCTACAGTGCCTTTAAGAATGTATTCACACCCCTTGACTTTTTCCACATTTTGTTGTGTTATAGCCTGCATTTAAAATGGATTAAATGTTGACGTTTTGTCACTGACCTACACAATACCCCATAATGTCAAAGTGGAAATTAATTAGAAATTTAATTAATTACAAATTTTAACAAATTAATTAAAAATTAAAACCTGAAATCTCTTGAGTCAATAAGTATGCAATCACTTTGTTATGTCAAGGCTAAATAAGTTCAGGAGTAAAAATGTGCTTAACAAGTCACATAAGTTGTATGAACTCCCTCTGTGTGCAATAATAGTGTTTAACATGATTTTTGAATGACTACCTCATCTCTGTACCCCACACATACAATTATCTTTAAGGTCCCTCAGTCAAGCAGTGAATTACAAACACAGATTCAAACACATTGGTTTTCCAATGCCTCGCAAAGAAGAGCACATATTGGTAGCAGACATTGAATATCCATTTAAGCATGGTGAAGTTATTAATTATACTTTGAATGATGTATCAAATACAGTAACTACAAAGATACAGACGTTCCTACCTCTGTTGCCGGAGAGGAAGGAAACCACTCAGGGATTTCACAATCAGGCCAATGGTGACTTTAAAACAGTTACAGAGTTGAATGGCTGTAATAAGAGAACTCAGGATGGTTAACAACATTGTAGTTACTCCACAATCAGGGTGGGAAATTAACTTTTTGGTCCACCAACCACTGTGAAGGGTAGATAAAAAAATAAAATAAAAATCTACCAGCCACTCAGATTATTAACAGCAACAACAAAAAAATCCTCCATAATTGCACATATTATTATTTATTTTTAAATGGATGAGCATGCTTTCTGTTTCAAAAACAACAAATGTATTACTAGTAAGAAGTAATGGGGTATATTGCTTAATTTCATTTCATTTTTGTGGCCTGTGTCTTTTAACCAATGTATGTTCAAATAAATAAATTCAATACAATAGTAAAAACCGATCAATCTCAGACTGAAATGTTTTCCTAGCAGCAGACAGTTGCAGCAAACCCAAACTAACATTGAAAACAACCTAGCATGTGAAAAAAACGAGGTAACTGGACAAGAAACAGGACAAAGTCCGACTTTTTAGTAACTTTTCTTCTCAATTGTGGGGTTATTTTTCGGTTTTATGCTTCTGCAGATATTGAATGTGCAACTATAATTATGGTTTATAGTACATCAGAACTTAAACAGGACAGCATAATGGGTAGACAAAGAGAACATTGTGTAACAAGGTGTAGGCAGCTGACTTAGTGATAGGAGGTTGTGAAACCCATCACAAGGGGAGCATGTGAGGAACAGATAGAGTGGAGAAACAACTGTATAAGTAAATCACTGGAAATTGAGTGGTTGCTGACTCTTGAGTATACACTAAGAAGATAAGATCCAACGCCTGGCAACATGTGATGCGCCAGGAGGCTTGGACCAGCCTGTGCGCCTGCGATAGGCTGAGTAAGTCTAAACCACGCTCAGCCTCCACTCTGATAGGCCCGCTCTGAGCGGGAACTATCTCTGTCAGAGTATTAAAGAAGAACTTTGTGCTTAAACAGAGAGTTCTCTGTATACCTTGCGAGGTGGTGCAGTGAGCCCGTATATACGAACATCATATTTACCATTTGTACTATCATTCTATTTACTTAAAGATGAATTAAATAATCATTGCAAAACTAAGTTGCATGGTTTGTTTATATCCTAATACCAGATTCGATTGACGCAACCCAACACAATTCGACTAACTTCTACATGTGAGCTTTGGATAAAAAAATCTGTTCCCAAATGCTCTGTGTGACCAAACACCAAAGTGGCTGATGAAATCTACATTCTTACCCGCAAATGACCAAATCTACCTGCATGTGGCGTCACAAGTAGGGGTGAGCCGGGACGAAAGTAACACGCCCACTTTCTCAGATAAAATAGAAGCTCGATTGACGTCGTGAAGTCAGCATGTTCCTAATGCGGAGGAGTTCCCTGCAAAAAAAAACAGCCAGTCCTACCATGTTTTGCCAAGTTATCAACAACAACAAAAGTGGTTTTGAGTGACTTAAGTAAAAAATTGACCCGGAATTGTTTTCAGTTGTGGAGTTGTTTAATAAGGTTCCAAACATATGCCATTTTCTTAACCCATCTAGTGAATAAATTACTGCATAGGTTTCAAGTACCATGCTAGCTAGTCTTGGGTGTTAGCCTGGGAGAAGTTACAAGAGAGACTGGTGGGACGAAGGTAACAATATTAACTGATGACCTGGAATAGAATAAAGGTTTAAGTACAGGCCATTGTCTCCTCTAGTTCATATTGCTTTTATAATGTTAGCAAAATATCTGACAATGTTTCAAAATGATAACATAATTAGAATTATGCCTTAATGAATTGACTTGATGGATCAGCTTCTAGCTTTTATTGACAGGTTAGTGTTTAAAATATATACACTACTGGTCAAAAGTTTTAGAACACCTACTCATTCAGGGGTTTTTCTTTATTTTTACTATTTTCTACATTGTAGAATAATAGTGAAGACATCAAAACTATGAAATAACACATGGAATCATGTAGTAACCAAAAAAGTGTTAAACAAATCAAAATATATTTTATATTTGAGATTCTTCAAATTCTTCAACTCTTGGCATTATCTCAACCAGCTTCATGAGGTAGTCACCTGGAATTCATTTCAATTAACAGGTGTGCCTTCTTAAAAGTTAATTTGTGGAATTTCTTTCCTTCTTAATGCGTTTGAGCCAATCAGTTTGTGTTGTGACAGGGTAGGGGTGGTATACAAAAGATAGCACTATTTGGTAACAGACCAAGTCCTTATTATGGCAAGAACAGCTCAAATAAGCAAAGAGAAACGACAGTCCATCATTACTTTAAGACATAAAGGTCAGTCAATCCGGAACATTTGTGCAGTCGCGAAAACCATCAAGCGCTATGATGAAACTGGCTCACATGAGGACTGTCACAGGAATGGAAGACCCAGAGTTACCTCTGCTGCAGAGGATAAGTTCATTAGAGCTACCAGTGTTAGGTTCTAATTCTCAGAGTCAAAAAGTCAACGGACACTATGAAAGCTGAACCAAGTTTATTCTTCCCAGAGGATCAATACAGCTCCATTAGACAACGACATTTCACACAAGCACTGATATTTAACCCTTCCTCCTAAGCCGAGTCCCCTGATACACATCTGAACAGCCAATGCATCTCTGTTGCTAGACAGAGTTCTTCCTTTCTGTTCTTCCTCACTTCATCTGACCTGACCTCTGCCCCAAAGTGGTCACTACTCCCCAAATCAAGGCTATCATGGTGGCTAGTACCAGACTGTGTCTCTTCTCCTCCCAGAGGATCCCTCCCATAGGATCCCTGATGGCTAACAATAACATATCTTGATATAAGGTAATGTATAACATTTACATTATCTCCCTCAGTGACATAAGTATATTTCATATTCTCAGAACCCAACACCAGCCTCAGAAATTGCAGCCCAAATAAATGCATCACAGAGATCCAGTAACAGACACATCTCAACATCTGTTCAGAGGAGACTATGTGAATCAGGCCTTCATGGTTGAATTGCTGCAAAGAAACTACTAGTAAATGACACCAATAAGAAGAAGAGACTTGTTTGGGCCAAGAAACACGAGCAATGGACATTAGACCGGTGGAAATTTGTCCTTTGGTCTGGAGTCCAAATTTGAGAATTTTGGTTCCAACCGACGTGTCTTTGTGAGACGCAGTGTGGGTGAACGGATGATCTCTGCATGTGTATTTCCCACTGTAAAGCATGGAGGAGGAGGTGTTATGGTGTGGGAGTGCTTTGCTGGTGACACTGTCTGTGATTTATCTAGAATTCAAGGCACACTTAACCAGCATGGCTTCCACAGCAATCTGCAGCGATACGCCATCACATCTGGTTTGGGCTTAGTGAGACTATCATTTGTTTTTCAACAGGACAATGACCTAACACACCTCCAGGCTGTGTAAGGGCTATTTTTACCAATATTTAAAGTGATTGAGTGCTGCATCATATGACCTGGCCTCCACAATCCCCCGACCTCAACCAAATTGAGATGGTTTGGGATGAGTCGGACCGCAGAGTGAAGGAAAAGCAGCAAACAAGTGCTCAGCATATGTGGGAACTCCTTCAAGACTGTTGGAAAAGCATTCCAGGTGAAGCTGGTTGAGAGAATGCCAATAATGTGCAAAGCTGTAATCAAGGCAAAGGGTGACTATTTGAAAAATCTCAAATATAAAATATTTAGCCATTTTTGGTAAATACATGATTCCATATGTGTTATTTCATAGTTGTGATGTCTTCACTATTATTCTACAATGTAGAAAATAGTTCAAATAAAAACCCTTGAATGAGTAGGTGTTCTAAAACTTTTGTCTGGTACTGGGGGTTATTAGCCTTCTGTCAAGCCTTGAAAATGTGATAAACCTGATGAGTTTGACTTAAGATATGTATTTTTTATTCTATCAAGACACGAGGTGTGCATGACAAGGACAGCTGTAGCACACCTGATTGGTAGGACTAAGCATGAATTGTCATTGTAAATGGTAAGAAAGATATCCTACTACATTCTCTTTAGTGAGATGAGAAAATTATGGTTAATATAGCTATTATGTGACCTATTTTAGTCTGATTTATAATATTTTTGAAGGCAAAATATTGTAGTTGTACAACATTGCGATGTTGATGCATGGTTAATTTTCATAAATGTAGACCTTTATGAATTATTCAAATCGACGCAAGCATGAAATGATGGCTGATGGTACATTTGTTGAAAGTAACAAGCATTACAAACCAGAAACATGGAGATACACTATATATACACAAAGGTTTGTGGACACCCCTTCAAATGAGTGGATTCGACTATTTCAGCCACACCTGTTGCTGACAAGTGTATAAAATCGAGTACACAGCCTTGCAATCTCCATAGACAAACAGTGGCAGAAGAATGGCTTTACTGAAGAGCTCAGTGACTTTCAACATGGCACCGTCACCTTTCCAACAAGTCAGTTCGTCAAATTTCTGCCCTAGAGCTGCCCCGGTCAACTGTAAGTGCTGTTATTGTGAAGTGGAAACGTCTAGGAGCAGCGATGGCTCAGCCACAAAGTGGTAGGCCACACAAGCTCACAGAACAAGACTGCCCAGTGCTGAAGCACAAAAATCGTGTGTCCTCGGTTGCAACACTCACTATCGAGTTCCAAACTGCCTCAGGAAGCAACATCAGCACAATAACTGTTTGTCTGGAACTTCATGAAATGGGTGTCCAGCAGGACACAAGCCTAAGATCACCATCCGCAATGCCAAGCATCGGCTGTAGTGGTGTAAAGCTCACCGCCATTGGACTCAGGAGCAGTGGAAACCTGTTCTTTGGAATGATGAATCACACTTCACCATGTAGCAGTCCGACGATCGAATCTGGGTTTGGCGGATGCCAACAGAACGCTATCTGCCAGGAGGACGCTATCTGCCCCAATGCATAGTGCCAACTGTAAAGTCTGGGGCTATTTTTCATGGTTCGGGCTAGGCCCCTTAGTTCCAGTGCAGGGAAATGTTAACGCTACAGCATACAATGACATTCCAGACGATTCTGTACTTCCAACTTTGTGGCAACAGTTTGGGGAAGGCCCTTTCAGCATGACAATGCCACCATGCACAAAGCAGGGGTCCTTACAGAAATTGTTTGTCGATCGATCGGTGTGGAAGAACTTGACTAGCATGCACAGAGCCCTAACCTCAACTCCATCCAACACCTTTGGGGTGAATTGGAAAGCTGACTGTGAGCCAGGCCTAATCGCCCAACATCAATGCCCGACCTCACTAATGCTCTTGTGGCTGAATGCTATAGCATCAAATTAATGACCATGATTTTGGAATGAAATGTTCAACGAGCAGGTGTCCACATACTTTTGGTCATTTATTTTTTAGCTCATGAAATGTTGCGTTTTATATTTTTGTTCAGTGGATATAGCAGACGCAGTAGTCTAAGGATTAAGAAATGCATGTCAGTGTTGTAGCATGTCGCCGGCATATCATTCTCTCTGGGGCTAGGCCCAAGCTTCTCTTCCTTTTTTATATCATTCTTTTCCTCAATGGTGGACACCTGAGCCTATTGGTCTATGCATGCAATGTCCTGATGCATTTAGTGCTCAAATCTCTGACAGCTGAACTGTGAGGTGGACAATTATTGTTTTAGGAAAGTAAAAATTAAACAATAGGCTATAGTTTTGCAAGTGCTGCACAAGGAATAGTGTTTTGTCATTTGTTATAGGCTGTTTTTAAAGACGAATATGTCGTTAATTTGGTTAATATCCCTTGTTTATTGATGGTGCTGACTGCGTGGGTGGATGCCCTAATGCATATGGAGTACTGGTAAATTTCTCATATGTCCAGTACATTTTTATCTTCCTACTCCTAACGGAAACCCTGATATAGATAAATATTATAGACTACAGTAGGCTACAAAATGTACTTTCCAGTGACACAGAATCACCCAATGATGAAGACAAACTCTCTTTTCAGACGTTTCCTCACAGCAAGGACACTAGAATTAGCCTCAAGCAATGATTGGCTTATTGACAGTGTTTTGTTTCTTTGCTGTTATACAAAGCCTCATTAAATGCTCAAGCACACTCGTTACATCTCCCTTCCCATGCTTTAATGAACTCATAATCAAATCTCAGAGAGGCACCGAGCATCTCCTTCTGAATTCTCGAGAACCAAGCAAACCAGCTGAAATGAGCTTTTCTTTTACAAAAACAAGCCAGCATTCTCTCTCACTGAGTAACCGGGTGTTTGTTTGCTGAAATTCAATGCGCTCCAGCAGGTTTGATTAGTTCATGACTGTAGCTGCAGATTGTATTTTCGGGGCTCTTGTGTTGGTCGATCCCAGCCATGTTGCAGAGAGATTTGTTTACAGCAGCAACACCAGCAGCACGACAGATGCTGCGAAAAACATATTTGTACTTGCAAATGTGTTTCCAAATGGTAATATTATGCTCTCTGTGTTCAGACATTCAGGTGGTTGAGGAGACAAGAAGGGCCTGTAGCGAATTTAAGTTATTTTTTATTACATTTTTTTGTCTAGACAAGTAGAGCTACATTTTAAAGAAGAAATTCAATATATTTCAAACTCTCTAGCCTTGTAATTTTCTATTCCTAGAGACCGTATTACCGCCACAACAGCGGTCACAAGTCATGAAGGCAGTCAAATTCCATGTGACCGTTTTGTCACGGTAATTAGGCTTCTCCAAGCTTTGATGCTGCTGCTGGTCATTAGTAGCCTACCAAACTTGCTACTGCTTGGTACTCAGCACTCTATTGTCCATTTAATCACTCTGAAATCAATGCAAATCTAATCGAAAATCTAATCAAACACTTCATGAGAGCCCATGAGCTCATGTTGCTCAACATGTCTATAGACTATGCAATTGTGAGAGAAAACAGAGTGATGGCCGCTAATAAAAGGAGGAGGATCCCATCAGCTTTCAATAGGCTAGACCTACTATATTTATTACTTTACTTTCCTAATGTTAAGCACATAGTAGATTGACATAGCCTAGTGCTTTTGCTGTTCATTAGGCCTACTCATCTTGTTGGCTGATAAAGTAAATGTGGACAGTTCTTCCAATAGCTTCAATATGCACCTTGGAATTGGATCCGTCTGAGTGAGAGGTGCTAATGGAGTGTGCAGCACTCAGGGAGAAGGGCACAACGCAGCACTCCAGGTCAAGGGCAGAACGGCCACTGGTCACAGAAAGCATGGATGTTTTGGGGGTGCATTACAGCCACAAAGGGGATGCAGCTGGGAAATTCAAGGCATTATCAAGTGCTTATCAAATTGTGAATGAGAGACTAATGAAGTGTGTACAGCCTGCGCAAAAAAAAACGAACTCATGCCTTTCAAGCAAGTTTTTTCAAATCATCATTAGAGTCTCATCATGCAGCCTTAGAATGTATTAAAAATCAAAACATATAGCCCAACGTTTGTAGAACAACTAAAGTTACATAACTATAAATTAAGCACATAGTAATACCTATTTACATTTTAGTCATTTAGCAGACGCTCTTATCCAGAGCGACTTACAGTAGTGAATGCATACATTTCATACATTTTTTTTCTCTCCGTACTGGTCCCCCGTGAGAATCGAACCCACAACCCTGGCGTTGCAAACACCATGCTCTACACAGAATAACCCATGTGCACACTCCCTCAAATCGTTTGGAGAAAATATCCTTTCTGTTTTATTCAGCTTTGTTCAATTGTATTCTTCATACTATAAAATAATATAAAATAATGCTATGGAATTATAAGCAAATCTTGTCTGCTAAATGAACTAGTGTAGCCCACAGCCGTTTGGCATAGCCAGATCAGGACCTAACTCTCACGTCCTGACCAGTAAAAGGGGTTATTTGTCATTGTAGTTTGGTCAGGGCGTGGCAGGGAGTGTTTGTTTTGTGTGTTTTGGTTTAGGTTCTATGTTTTCTATTTCTATGTTTAAATCTAGTTTTCTATTTCTATGTTGGGTTTTTGGCAATGACCTCCAATTAGAGTCAGCTGGTTGCCGGAGCCTCCAGCGACGCTCCTCAGCCCTGAGCCTCCAGCGATGCTCCTCAGCCCTGAGCCTCCAGCGACGCTCCTCAGCCCTGAGCCTCCAGCGACACTCCTCAGCCCGGAGCCTCCAGCGACGCTCCTCAGCCCGGAGCCTCCAGCGACGCTCCTCAGCCCTGAGCCTCCAGCGACGCTCCTCAGCCCGGAGCCTCCAGCGACGCTCCCCAGCCCTGAGCCTCCAGCGACGCTCCTTAGCCCGGAGCCTCCAGCGACGCTCCCCAGCCCGGAGTCTCCAGCAACGCCTCTCAGCCCGGGGCCTCCAGCGATGCCGCGCAGCCCAGAGTCTTCTGAATGGGAGCTACACCCAGAGCCAGAGCCACCTCCGTAGTGGGAGGATTGGGAAGGGGGGGTGTAGCACAGGGACCGTCATTGACGGTGGCCACACTCCCTTTCCTCCCTTTAAGTTTGGGGTTGTTTTTGTGGGGGGTTTTTTTGTGGGGGGGGGGGGTACTGTCACGTCCTGACCAGTAAAAGGGGTTATTTGTCATTGTAGTTTGGTCAGGGCGTGGCAGGGGGTGTGTCTTTTGGTGTTTTTGGTTTAGGTTCTATGTTTATATCTAGTTTTCTATTTTTATGTTGGGTTTTTGGCAATGACCTCCAATTAGAGGAAGCTGGTTGTCGTTGTCTCTAATTGGAGGCCATATTTAGTTGTGTTTGTTTCACTTGTGTTTTGTGGGTGGTTATTTCCTGTATAGTCTGTGTACCTTATGGAACTGTTTCGTCGTTTGTTTCTTTTAAGTGTTATTTCTAATAAATTAAGAAGATGAGCACTTTACCCGCTGCGCCTTGGTCCAATCCTTACGACGTCCATGACACTAACATAAGGACAACTCAGAGAATGCTATACTGTTCTTCTGAAATAGACTACATTTTCTTCATATCATATTTCTTTAGACCTGTCTAAAATAAGTAATTGATTTATTGTGAAGGTGTAGGCTATATTACATGGATTTATTAGACTTTTTAAAATGTAGATGTTCCAAAGGTCTGCATCAGTGGCTTGTAGGCTGTGTGTGGAAGCTAGGAGATGCTAAATGTGTTCATGTTAATTAATGGTCAGTTACTGTGAGACCGACCAGTTATTTGCTTGACAATCACCGGCTGACGAAATTTCGTGACCGCCACAGCCCTATACACATGCAGATCCCTGTGACATAGGGCTATAAGCTGGGTTCTGTGTGCCATTGGATACTCATCATCAGTATCCTACAGGCAACCAGACGTCTAGTTTATTCACTGGATATTTAGCTTGATTTCGATATTCTAAACATAGAGGGATGAGAAAACACATGCTACGTTGAGGTTGCCAGATTAGTCAGATTTCCCAATTAAATCCCCTTTTGGTGTGTTATCATTGCAGTGACAGCAGAGGAGCTTTGGAGGGGAGTTCTGGCGGAGACTGGCGCCGGAGCTCGGATGGGTCGAGGGAAGAGGACCAAGAGGAAGATGAAGAAAGATCTGAACTGAGGCCAGAACATCGGAGAGAGTAAGATGGATATATTGGATAGATCTATTTAATTCATAGCTATTTATATGTTCCTGTAACTCAATAATGTTACTTTATGTTGGAGAAGGAGAGTAAACCCAAACCCCTGAGTGAACCAACACAACCATTGGTTGGTATCATGTTTCTTTCCATCTTTGATGCCAAAGCTGAATTCGAGTTTGTATATCGATGGCTAAAGTTTGATCTGAATTTCATTCTGCTAATGGGCATTAAACAGGCACTGTGTAGACTATTCATATATTACCAGTATTATTTGATTAATTACACTCATTTATAATGAACAGATCTGTTCTCTGTCTCTTATCTATTTGTGTCGTTTAAAAAGTGGAAATGATTCGGGTTTTTTTTATTGCTGAGCTGTCTGCTACCCAGACGGTCTCCCTGTCTTTCTTCTCCGGCTTTGTTCAAATCCTTCAAACCCTACAGCTGTGACAAGATTGTGTAATCAGTGCCCTATTGGAAGAGAATAGGCGTGACTTCTCTTTCTATGTTCTTTTGATTTTTGGCTGCACCTCGTCACAGTGGTTGATGTGCTGTCTACTCCCCTCCTAATCAGTGCCCCATCTGTCCCGTCTGTCTGTGTCTCTCTGTAACGACTATTCTTTAGACAGTCTGTAAGGTAAAATAAAGTTGCTGCTTTGTTTCAGTTAGGATTGCAGTGGAGTTTAGAACAAAGGAATGCTCCTTCCTACCCCCTTTCTCTGTCAGGGCGCGGGGGGTTCCTGTGGCCGGGGTTGAACGCGCCCATCCTGAAGAGTGGGGCCATACAGAACATGTCCCGCCGTGGGGACTTGGAGCAACAGGAACTGCAGGGGGAGCTTCTGCGGCAGCTTGACCAATGGGATCGCAGGAGGAAGATGAGGGAGCGAGGGTGGACTGGCAACTCCTGGGGAGGCATCAGTCTGGGGCCCCCTGACCCTGGACCCAACGGAGGTAGGTGTGTGTGTGTGTGTGTGTGTGTGTGTGTGTGTGTGTGTGTGTGTGTGTGTGTGTGTGTGTGTGTGTGTGTGTGTGTGTGTGTGTGTGTGTGTGTGTGTGTGTAGTGTGTAACGAGTGCACACACTTTGAAGGTCCGTTTTGCCACCAGACATCAATCACTGTTACTGTATAGTGATATTACCTTAGATCAGATTGAATATTGTTGGTATATTATTGAAGTAAAGCAATCTGCATTCACCACACAGCTTCACCTCTGGCCTTGCTTTACTGGTAAAGGTTGTGAATCAGTAATGACAGTGTCATCCTCCAGCCAGGCATATTCACAACACTGGGCCGTTCCTCATAGCGTTCTGTCAGCATTCTATCTGCTCTGGTAATCAATACCCCTGCTAGTGAAAATGGCAGGTTGGGTCACTCTTTTCCTTCTGAAAGCTCCAAATGCCTGCAGCCTTCACGACGATGAGTCTTCCAATCGCTGCACCACACAGTAAAAGCTCAGTCCACTGTCCGTACCGCTGTCTGGAAGGAGGGTAAATGTCATCTGGCTAGCAGGGCGTAAAGAAAGAAACTCAGAACCAATGGAGCCTAGCGAAACACAATGAAAGGCCTGGCAGACTGACAGGACTCTTTCCCTTCCACCTCTCTAACCCTAGGCTAACCAACACCTGTGATGGTCTAAATTCACTACATTTCTATGAAATTATACATTTATTTTATTTTGATTATTTTGATCAAGTCTTTGACATTTAAAATTATATATCAGAGTTGTACAACTTATCAGGTCTTTGATGCATTCTAGATAAAGTGAGAAGTCTCTGTTTTTAAGGGAGGGAGGGTGTGCAGGGCCATCAGACTCTCTCTCACTGTACTGTAGTCTGAGAGAGGGTGTGTGGGGGCTGTCTGTAGGGTTGGGGGATAGCCCTGTATTCAGGCCCTTTATCACCTCATGACTGATGGAGAGCAAGATTTTAAAAAAGAATGTACAGTGGGGCTTTGTCCACATTTAGAAACAAATCCTTCTACCACCCACTCACCCCTTCCCTCTTGTTTCTCAGCTTTGTCCATTTGGCCCTTAATCCCTCCGATGGAGAACTTATTGTAGGGCCTCTGATTATTACAGTAGTCAAAAGGTTCAAACTTTCAGAATTGCAGAACTTGAGAATAAATAAGATTGGTGGTGTTCCTCTGTCAAGGAAAGACGTATCTGAAATAGAACTCTCTCTGCCTCTCCTCTCCTCATCTCCTGTGAGATGGAACACAATCAAACTGGTATTGTTCATCTGCCTCTCCAATCTTTCCTCATCCCCCACTTCCCCCACCTCTGTTTATGACTGAAACGCACCACGGAGAGAACAATCTCAGTTTAATTTTAGTCGTTCCCACACAGCACGACCAGGATTTATTTGTTATACATTTATTTTATATATTTATTTCTTCCAGTTGCCCAAGCAGCGCTTGGTTGGTTATTACATTTCCTGCCTTCCATTGTCTCTCTCTCTCTCTTGCTAGTCCGGCTGCAGTGTCCTCTCTGGCTCCTAGTCCCCACGGTGATGGATTGCCGTGCGTCTGCGTAGACGGAATCCTAAATCACGGCTCTGGATTGGAGCGGGAAACGCTCAACCTTTGACCTTCACCCTCCTATTCCTCAACCTGGGGTTAACCCCATCTCCTAACAGACACCTTTGCCAAGCCCGGCTCTTAAATCAAGGAAATGTCCTGTTGCCTCCCATCTCTTTTAGAATCCCATGTTAGAGCGTAGTGAGGGAATTACTGATACACCGCTGCAGAGCCAAATCATTGACAGATTTATGTTTATTTCCAGATTTATATACCTGCCATCAAAGGTGGTGAAATGAATACTGTTATGGTGGCGTACAACATTCCATTTAAACTAGCTCCATGTAGTGAATGTCATGTGTTTGTTAACAATTGGTTTTGGATTAGTGTGGGTTTACCACAGAAATTATTCTCTACTGTGTTAGCCGTGGAATACACTAATAAACAATATCGACACAAGTCCGATTTCCCTGTGTTGTAAACAAAACGTCAAACTTTTCCCTCTATCCCACTCTCCCTCTCTGAGAAGTCTGCCTCATCACCCCTTTATTTGTCTGGCTGAAAGCCGGCTGCTAATTCGCTTTGATTCGCTCTGAGATTTTCTTCTGTAGCTCCTATTCCCAATTTAATTATACATTTAATCTAATGCCCATTTGTTTGGATTGAATTTACCTCATATACCCGAGCAGCACAAATACAGCATCCAAAGATGAGAAGCCCAGCTGCTAACAAGGTGAACCTCTCATGTCCTGTTCAGTGTCTGATAGAAGGTGTTGTTAGTTTAACAGTATACAATCAGCGGTATTCACCGTTAGTCTGGGTACCAGTCGTTTTAGCTAACACACACCCCCTAAAAGGACCCACCAATCAACACCACCATGGTGCTTGCCTACGGAGCCGTGAGGGGAACGGCACCTCCATACCTTCAGGCTCTGATCAGGCCCTACACCCAAACGAGGGCACTGCGCTCATCCACCTCTGGCCTGCTGGCCCCCCTACCTCTGAGGAAGCACAGTTCCCGCTCAGCCCAGTCAAAACTGTTCGCTGCTCTGGCACCCCTATGGTGGAACAAGCTCTCTCACGACGCCAGGACAGCGGAGTCAATCCCCACCTTCCGGAGACACCTGAAACCCCACCTCTTTAAGGAATACCTAGGATAGGATAAAGTAATCCTTCTAACCCCCCCCCCCCCCCCCCCCCAAAAGATTTAGATGCACTATTGTAAAGTGGTTGTTCCACTGGATATCATAAGGTGAATGCACCAATTTGTAAGTCGCTCTGGATAAGAGCGTCTGCTAAATGACTTAAATGTAAAAATGTAAAAATTTGCATTTAAATGAGGGAAATAAGTATTTGACCCCCTCTCAATCAGAAAGATTTCTGGCTCCCGGGTGTCTTTTATACAGGTAACGAGCTGAGATTAGGAGCACTCTTAAAGGGAGTGCTCCTAATCTCAGTTTGTTACCTGTATAAAAGACACCTGTCCACAGAAGCAATCAATCAATCAATCAGATTCCAAACTCTCCACCATGGCCAAGACCAAAGAGCTCTCCAAGGATGTCAGGGACAAGATTGTAGACCTACACAAGGCTGGAATGGGCTACAAGACCATCGCCAAGCAGCTTGGTGAGAAGGTGACAACAGTTGGTGCGATTATTCGCAAATGGAAGATACACAAAAGAACTGTCAATCTCCCTCGGCCTGGGGCTCCATGCAAGATCTCACCTCGTGGAGTTGCAATGATCATGAGAACGGTGAGGGATCAGCCCAGAACTACACGGGAGGATCTTGTCAATGATCTCAAGGCAGCTGGGACCATAATCACCAAGAAAACAATTGGTTACACACTACGCCGTGAAGGACTGAAATCTTGCAGCGCCCGCAAGGTCCCCCTGCTCAAGAAAGCACATAGGAAGGAATGCTGCCTATGACTGTGAATGCTGCCTATGACCCCAAGAACACCATCCCCACCGTCAAACATGGAGGTGGAAACATTATGCTTTGGGGGTGTTTTTCTGCTAAGGGGACAGGACAACTTCACCGCATCAAAGGGACAATGGACGGGGCCATGTACCGTCAAATCTTGGGTGAGAACCTCCTTCCCTCAGCCAGGACATTGAAAATGGGCCGTGGATGGGTATTCCAGCATGACAATGACCCAAAACACATGGCCAAGGCAACAAAGGAGTGGCTCAAGAAGAAGCACATTAAGGTCCTGGAGTGGCCTAGCCAGTCTCCAGACCTTAATCCCATAGAAAATCTGTGGAGGGAGCTGAAGGTTCGAGTTGCCAAACGTCAGCCTCGAAACCTTAATGACTTGGAGAAGATCTGCAAAGAGGAGTGGGACAAAATCCCTCCTGAGATGTGTGCAAACCTGGTGGCCAACTACAAGAAACGTCTGACCTCTGTGATTGCCAACAAGGGTTTTGCCACCAAGTACTACGTCATGTTTTGCAGAGGGGTCAAATACTTATTTCCCTCATTAAAATGCAAATAATTTTATAACATTTTTGACATGCGTTTTTCTGGATTTTTTTTGTTGTTAAACTGTCTCTCACTGTTCAAATAAACCTACCATTAAAATTATAGACTGATCATTTCTTTGTCAGTGTGCAAACGTACAAAATCAGCAGGGGATCAAATACTTTTTTCCCTCACTGTATTTTGAGTAGTGTGTTTTTGCCCTCTCTGCGTCACTGTTTGTTGTTTACTGGTTAGTTTAAGTATTTCTGTATTGCATCACGTTTCACTATTAAATAAAGATGTGGAACTACGAAAACGCTGCATTTTGGTCCGCTCCTTATCACAGCCGTGACAAATAGCCTATTACTAGAAACGTTGGTTATGTGATTATTATCCCAGCATGTGCCTTATTTCAGAGGAAGATTCGCACGGGATTCGTTTTTCCAAACTGCCCTGTAATTCTAATAGTTTTTCATTGGATTGAGTTTACTCTTGTCTAGACAATAAATAGCTATACTGATCACTCATGCTTGGCTGCCAAATGTGTAGGTGTCCCCATAGGCCTAATATTTAATTTGAGCAAATGTGTGATGGCGCTGGACGGGATGGCTGCCGTTTTACGGGCTCCTAACCAACTGTGCTATTTTGTTAGTTTTTTTGCATAGTTTGTAACTTATTATGTACATAAAGTTGCTGCTACTGTCTGTTATAACCGAAAAGAGCTTCTGGACATCAGAATAGCGATTACTTACCTCGAACTGGACAAAAATGTTTTCTTTAATGAGTCCGATGCGAAGGATATACTGCTTTCCGGAGAACAGGTCCAAATCCCTGTCATTCGCGTGAAGAAAAAGCAGAGATACCGAGGGAGAAGGTCGGGATGCCTTGCTAGGATTCGTGGGCGAGTGAGTAAATTTCCATTACCATCGGTTGTAAGGGAAAGGGGGATACCTAGTCAGTTGTACAACTGAATGCATTCAACTGAAATGTGTCTTCTGCATTTAACCCAACCCCTCTGAATCAGAGAGGTGTGGGGGCTGCCATAATCAACATCCATGTCTTCAGTGCCCCGCGAACAGTGTGTTAACTGCCTTGCTCAGGGGCAGAATGACAGATTTGTACCTTGTCAGCTCGGGGATTCGATCCAGCAACCTTTCGGTTACTGGCCCAATGCTCTAACCATTAGGTTACCTGCCAGGGTTCTATTGACCAACGTGCAATCACTGGAAAACAAACTCGATGAGCTACGGTCGAGACTATCCTACCAACGGAACATAAATAACTGTAATAGTCGTGGCTGAATGAATAATATAGAGCTGGCTGTTTTTTCTGTGTATCGCTAGGACAGAGTAGCTACGTCTAGTAAGACGAGGGGTGGGAGTGTGTCTATTTGTCAATAACTGCTGGTGCGCGATGTCTTATGTTAAAGAAGTCTCGAGGTATTGCTCGCCTCAGGTAGAATACCTCATGATAAGCTGTAGACCACACTATCTACCAAGAGAGCTCTCATCTATATTATTCGTAGCCGCCTATATACCACCACAAAACGATGCTGGCACTAAGACCGCACTCAACGAGCTGTAAGCAAAGAAGAAAATACTCATCCAGAAGCGGCGCTCCTAGTGGCCGGGGACTTCAATGCAGGCAAACGATAATCGATTTTACCTCATTTCTACAGGCATGTCACATGTGCAACCAGAGGGAAAAAAATTCTAATGGAGCGCCAAGTCTAGGTCCAAAAGGCCCCTGAACAGCTTCTACCCCCAAGCTATAAGTCTGGTAATAGAAGCTGTCCAACAGTCTGATGGTAATGGAAGCTGTTCAACAGTCTGATGGTAAAATAACCTGTCCAACAGTCTGATGGTAATAGAAGCTGTTCAACAGTCTGATGGTCTGGTAATAGAAAATGTCCAACCGTCTGATGGTAATAGAAGCTGTCCAACAGTCTGACGGTCTGGTAATAGAAGCTGTCCAACAGTCTGATAATCTGGTAGTAGAAGCTGTCCATCAATCTAATTGTAATGGAAGCTGTTCAACAGTCTGATAATCTGGTAATAGAAGTTTTCCAACAGTCTGATGGTAATGGAAGCTGTTCAACAGTCTGATGGTAATAGAAGCTGTCCATCAATATAATGGTAATGGAAGCTGTTCAACAATCTGATAATCTGGTAATAGAAACTTTCCAACATTCTGATGGTAATAGAAGCTGTCCAACAGTCTGATAATCTGGTAATAGAAGTTTTCCAACAGTCTGATGGTAATGGAAGCTGTTCAACAGTCTGATGGTAATAGAAGCTGTTCAACAGTCTGATGGGAATAGAAGCTGTTCAACAGTCTGATGGTAATAGAAGCTGTTCAACAGTCTGATGGTAATAGAAGCTGTTCACCAGTCTGATGGTAATGGAAGCTGTTCAACAGTCTGACGGTCTGGTAATAGAAGCTGTCCAACAGTCTGATAATCTGGTAGTAGAAGCTGTCCATCAATCTGATGGTAATGGAAGCTGTTCAACAGTCTGATAGTCTGGTAATATAAACTTTCCAACAGTCTGATGGTAATAGAACCTGTCCAACAGTCTGATAATCTGGTAATAGAAGTTTTCCAACAGTCTGATGGTAATGGAAGCTGTTCAACAGTCTGATGGTAATAGAAGCTGTTCAACAGTCTGACGGTAATAGAAGCTGTTCAACAGTCTGATGGCCTGGTAATAGAAGCTGGTCAACAGTCTAATGGTAATAGAAGCTGTCCAACAGTCTGATGGTCTGGTAATAGAAGCTGTTCAACATTCTGATGGTCTGGTAATAGAAGCTGTTCAACAGTCTGATGGTCTGGTGCTAGAAACTGTACAACAGTCTGATGGTAATAGAAGCTGTCCAACAGTCTGATGGTAATAGAAACTGTCCAACAATCTGATGTCAATAGAAACGGTCCAACAGTCCAATGGTAATAGAAGCTGATCAACAGTCTGATGGTAATAGAAGCTGTTTAACAGTCTGATGGTAATAGAAGCTGTTCAACAGTCTGATGGCCTGGTAATAGAAGCTGGTCAACAGTCTAATGGTAATAGAAGCTGTCCAACAGTCTGATGGTCTAGTAATAGAAGCTGTTCAACAGTCTGATGGTCTGGTAATAGAAGCTGTTCAACAGTCTGATGGTCTGGTGCTAGAAATTGTCCAACAGTCTGATGGTAATAGAAGCTGTTCAACAGTCTAATGGTAATAGAAGCTGTTCAACAGTCTGATGGTAATAGAAGCTGTCCAACAGTCTGATGGTCTGGCAATGGAAGCTACTCAACAGTCTGATGGTTATGAAAGCTGTCCAACAGACTGATGTAAGAAGAAGCTGTTCAACAGTCTGATGGTAATAGAAGCTGTCCAACAATCTGATGGAAATATAAGCTGTCCAACAGTCTGATGGTCTGGTAATAGAAGCTGTCCAACAGTCTGATGGTAATGGAAGCTGTTCAACTGTCTGATGGTAAAATAACCTGTCCAACAGTATGATGGTAATAGAAGCTGTTCAACAGTCTGATGGTCTGGTAATAGAAAATGTCCAACAGTCTGATGGTAATAGAAGCTGACCAACAGTCTGACGGTCTGGTAATAGAAGCTGTTCAACAGTCTGATAATCTGGTAATAGAAGTTTTCCAACAGTCTGATGGTAAAAGAAGCTGTTCAACAGTCTGATGGTAATAGAAGCTGTTCAACAGTCTGATGGTAATAGAAGCTGTTCAACAGTCTGATGGTAATAGAAGCTTTTCAACAGTCTAATGGTAATAGAAGCTGTTCACCAATCTGATGGTAATGGAAGCTGTTCAACAGTCTGACGGTCTGGTAATAGAAGCTGTCCAACAGTCTGATAATCTGGTAGTAGAAGCTGTCCATCAATCTGATGGTAATGGAAGCTGTTCAACAGTCTGATGGTCTGGTAATAGAAACTTTCCAACAGTCTGATGGTAATAGAAGCTGTCCAACAGTCTGATAATCTGGTAATAGAAGTTTTCCAACAGTCTGATAGTAATAGAAGCTGTCCAACAGTCTGATGGTAATAGAAGCTGTCCAACAGTCTGATGGTAATAGAAGCTGTCCAACAGTCTGATGGCCTGGTAATAGAAGCTGTCCAACAGTCTGATGGTAATAGAAGCTGTCCAACAGTCTGATGGTCTGGTAATGGAAGCTGTTCAACAGTCTCATGATCTGGTGCTAGAAACTGTCCAACAGTCTGATGGTAATAGAAACTGTCCAACAGTCTGATGTTAATAGAAGCTGTCCAACAGTCTGATGGTAATAGAAGCTGTCCAGCAGTCTCATGATCTGGTAATAGAAGCTGTCCAACAGGCTGTTGGTAATTGAAGCTGTTCAACAGTCTGATGGAAATAGGAGCTGTCCAACAATCTGATGGTAATATAAGCTGTCCAACAGTCTGATGGTCTGGTAATAGAAGCTGTCCAACAGTCTGATGGTCTGGTAATAGAAACCTTCCAACTGTCTGATGGTAATAGAAGCTGTCCAACAATCTGATGGAAATATAAGCTGTCCAACAGTCTGATGGTCTGGTAATAGAAGCTGTCCAACAGTCTGATCGTCTGGTAATAGAAACCTTCCAACAGTCTGTTGGTAATAGAAGCTGTCCAACAGTCTGATGGTAATAGAAGCTGTCCAACAGTCTGATGGTCGGGCAATAGAATCTGTCCAACAGTCTGATAATCTGGTAATAGAAGTTCTCCAACAGTCTGATGATAATGGAAGCTGTTCAACAGTCTGATGGTTATGAAAGCTGTCCAACAGTCTGATGTAAGAAGAAGCTGTTCAACAGTCTGATGGTAATAGAAGCTGTCCAACAATCTGATGGTAATATAAGCTGTCCAACAGTCTAATGGTCTGGTAATAGAAGCTGTCCAACAGTCTAATGGTAAAATAACCTGTCCAACAGTCTGATGTTAATAGAAGCTGTTCAACAGTCTGATGGTCTGGTAATAGAAAATGTCCAACAGTCTGATAATCTGGTAGTAGAAGCTGTCCATCAATCTGATGGTAATGGAAGCTGTTCAACAGTCTGATAGTCTGGTAATAGAAACTTTCCAACAGTCTGATGGTAATAGAAGCTGTCCAACAGTCTGATAATCTGGTAATAGAAGTTTTCCAACAGTCTGATGGTAATGGAAGCTGTTCAACAGTCTGATGGTAATAGAAGCTGTTCAACAGTCTGATGGTAATAGAAGCTGTCAACAGTCTGATGGTAATGGAAGCTGTCAAACAGTCTGATGGTAATAGAAGCTGTTCAACAGTCTGATGGTAATTAAATCTGTTCAACAGTCTGATGGTAATAGAATCTGTTCAACAGTCTGATGGTAATAGAAGCTGTTCAACAGTCTGATGGTAATGGAAGCTGTTCAACAGTCTGATGGTCTGGTATTAGAAGTTGTCCAACAGTCTGATAGTAATAGAAGCTGTCCAACAGTCTTTTGTAATAGAAGCTGTCCAACAGTATGATGGTAATTGAAGCTGTCCAACAGTCTGATGGTCTGGTAATAGAAGCTGTCCAAATGTCTCATGGTGTGGTAATAGAAGCTGTCCAACAGTCTGATGGTAATAGAAGCTGTCCAACAGTCTGATCGTAATAGAAACTGTCCAACACTCTGATAATCTGGTAATAGAAGTTCTCCAACAGTCTGATGGTAATGGAAGCTGTTCAACAGTCTGATGGTAATAGAAGCTGTTCAACAGTCTGATGGTAATAGAAGCTGTCCAACAGTCTGATGGTCTGGCAATGGAAGCTGCTCAACAGTCTGATGGTTATGAAAGCTGTCCAACAGTCTGATGTAAGAAGAAGCTGTTCAACAGTCTGATGGTAATAGAAGCTGTCCAACAATCTGATGGTAATATAAGCTGTCCAACAGTCTAATGGTCTGGTAATAGAAGCTGTCCAACAGTCTGATGGTAAAATAACCTGTCCAACAGTCTGATTGTAATAGAAGCTTTTCAACAGTCTGACGGTCTGGTAATAGAAGCTGTCCAACAGTCTAATAATCTGGTAGTAGAAGCTGTCCATCAATCTGATGGTAATGGAAGCTGTTCAACAGTCTGATAGTCTGGTAATAGAAACTTTCCAACAGTCTGATGGTAATAGAAGCTGTCCAACAGTCTGATAATCTGGTAATAGAAGTTTTCCAACAGTCTGATGGTAATGGAAGCTGTTCAACAGTCTGATGGTAATAGAAGCTGTTCAACAGTCTGACGGTAATAGAAGCTGTTCAACAGTCTGATGGCCTGGTAATAGAAGCTGGTCAACAGTCTAATGGTAATAGAAGCTGTCCAACAGTCTGATGGTCTGGTAATAGAAGCTGTTCAACAGTCTGATGGTCTGGTAATAGAAGCTGTTCAACAGTCTGATGGTCTGGTGCTAGAAACTGTCCAACAGTCTGATGGTAATAGAAGCTGTCCAACAGTCTGATGGTAATAGAAACTGTCCAACAATCTGATGTCAATAGAAACGGTCCAACAGTCCAATGGTAATAGAAGCTGATCAACAGTCTGATGGTCTGGTAACAGAAGCTGTCAAACAGTCTGATGGTCTGGTAATATAAGCTGTCCAACAGTCTGATGGTCTGGTAATGGAAGCTGCTCAACAGTCTGATGGTAATGGAAGCTGTTCAACAGTCTGATGGTAATAGAAGCTGTTCAACAGTCTGGTGGTAATAGAAGCTATTCAACAGTCTGATGGTAAAATAACCTGTCCAACAGTCTGATGGTAATAGAAGCTGTTCAACAGTCTGATGGTCTGGTAATAGAAGCTGTTCAACAGTCTGATGGTCTGGTAATAGAAACTGTCCAACAGTCTGATGGTAATAGAAGCTCTCCAACAGTCTGATGGTAATAGAAGCTGTTCAACAGTCTGATGGGATGGTAATAGAAGCTGTTCAACAGTCTGATGGGATGGTAATAGAAGCTGTTCAACAGTCTGATGGTCTGGTAATAGAAACTGTTCAACAGTCTGATGGTCTGGTAATAGAAGCTGTCCAACAGTCTGATGGTCTGGTAAAAGAAGCTGTCCAACAGTCTGATAATCTGGTAGTAGAAGCTGTCCAACAATCTGATGGTAATGGAAGCTGTTCAACAGTCTGATAGTAATAGAAGCTGTCCAACAGTCTGATGGTAATAGAAGCTGTCCAACAGTCTGACGGTAATAGAAGCTGTCCAACAGTCTGATGGCCTGGTAATAGAAGCTGTCCAACAGTCTGATGGTAATAGAAGCTGTCCAACAGTCTGATGGCCTGGTAATAGAAGCTGTCCAACAGTCTGATGGTCTGGTAATGGAAGCTGTTCAACAGTCTCATGATCTGGTGCTAGAAACTGTCCAACAGTCTGATGGTAATAGAAACTGTCCAACAGTCTGATGTTAATAGAAGCTGTCCAACAGTCTGATGGTAATAGAAGCTGTCCAGCAGTCTCATGATCTGGTAATAGAAGCTGTCCAACAGGCTGTTGGTAATTGAAGCTGTTCAACAGTCTGATGGAAATAGGAGCTGTCCAACAATCTGATGGTAATATAAGCTGTCCAACAGTCTGATGGTCTGGTAATAGAAGCTGTCCAACAGTCTGATGTTCTGGTAATAGAAACCTTCCAACTGTCTGATGGTAATAGAAGCTGTCCAACAATCTGATGGAAATATAAGCTGTCCAACAGTCTGATGGTCTGGTAATAGAAGCTGTCCAACAGTCTGATCGTCTGGTAATAGAAACCTTCCAACAGTCTGTTGGTAATAGAAGCTGTCCAACAGTCTGATGGTAATAGAAGCTGTCCAACAGTCTGATGGTCGGGCAATAGAAACTGTCCAACAGTCTGATAATCTGGTAATAGAAGTTCTCCAACAGTCTGATGGTAATGGAAGCTGTTCAACAGTCTGATGGTAATAGAAGCTGTCCAACAGTCTGATGGTCTGGCAATGGAAGCTGCTCAACAGTCTGATGGTTATGAAAGCTGTCCAACAGTCTGATGTAAGAAGAAGCTGTTCAACAGTCTGATGGTAATAGAAGCTGTCCAACAATCTGATGGTAATATAAGCTGTCCAACAGTCTAATGGTCTGGTAATAGAAGCTGTCCAACAGTCTGATGGTAATGGAAGCTGTTCAACAGTCTAATGGTAAAATAACCTGTCCAACAGTCTGATGTTAATAGAAGCTGTTCAACAGTCTGATGGTCTGGTAATAGAAAATGTCCAACAGTCTGATAATCTGGTAGTAGAAGCTGTCCATCAATCTGATGGTAATGGAAGCTGTTCAACAGTCTGATAGTCTGGTAATAGAAACTTTCCAACAGTCTGATGGTAATAGAAGCTGTCCAACAGTCTGATAATCTGGTAATAGAAGTTTTCCAACAGTCTGATGGTAATGGAAGCTGTTCAACAGTCTGATGGTAATAGAAGCTGTTCAACAGTCTGATGGTAATAGAAGCTGTCAACAGTCTGATGGTAATGGAAGCTGTCAAACAGTCTGATGGTAATAGAAGCTGTTCAACAGTCTGATGGTAATTAAATCTGTTCAACAGTCTGATGGTAATAGAATCTGTTCAACAGTCTGATTGAAATAGAAGCTGTTCAACAGTCTGATGGTAATGGAAGCTGTTCAACAGTCTGATGGTCTGGTATTAGAAGTTGTCCAACAGTCTGATAGTAATAGAAGCTTTCCAACAGTCTTTTGTAATAGAAGCTGTCCAACAGTATGATGGTAATTGAAGCTGTCCAACAGTCTGATGGTCTGGTAATAGAAGCTGTCCAAATGTCTCATGGTGTGGTAATAGAAGCTGTCCAACAGTCTGATGGTAATAGAAGCTGTCCAACAGTCTGATCGTAATAGAAGCTGTCCAACAGTCTGATGGTCGGGCAATACAAACTGTCCAACAGTCTGATAATCTGGTAATAGAAGTTCTCCAACAGTCTGATGGTAATGTAAGCTGTTCAACAGTCTGATGGTAATAGAAGCTGTTCAACAGTCTGATGGTAATAGAAGCTGTCCAACAGTCTGATGGTCTGGCAATGGAAGCTGCTCAACAGTCTGATGGTTATGAAAGCTGTCCAACAGTCTGATGTAAGAAGAAGCTGTTCAACAGTCTGATGGTAATAGAAGCTGTCCAACAATCTGATGGTAATATAAGCTGTCCAACAGTCTAATGGTCTGGTAATAGAAGCTGTCCAACAGTCTGATGGTAAAATAACCTGTCCAACAGTCTGATTGTAATAGAAGCTGTTCAACAGTCTGATGGTCTGGTAATAGAAAATGTCCAACAGTCTGATGGTAATAGAAGCTGTCCAACAGTCTGACGGTCTGGTAATAGAAGCTGTCCAACAGTCTAATAATCTGGTAGTAGAAGCTGTCCATCAATCTGATGGTAATGGAAGCTGTTCAACAGTCTGATAGTCTGGTAATAGAAACTTTCCAACAGTCTGATGGTAATAGAAGCTGTCCAACAGTCTGATAATCTGGTAATAGAAGTTTTCCAACAGTCTGATGGTAATGGAAGCTGTTCAACAGTCTGATGGTAATAGCAGCTGTTCAACATTCTGACGATAATAGAAGCTGTCAACAGTCTGATGGTAATGGAAGCTGTCGAACAGTCTGATGGTAATAGAAGCTGTTCAACAGTCTGATGGTAAAAGAAGCTGTTCACCAGTCTGATGTCCTGGTATTAGAAGCTGGTCAACAGTCTAATGGTAATATAAGCTGTCCAACAGTCTGATGGTCTGGTAATAAAACCTGTTCAACAGTCTGATGGTCTGGTAATAGAAGCTGTTCAACAGTCTGATGGTCTGGTGCTAGAAACTGTCCAACAGTCTGATGGTAATAGAAGCTGTCCAACAGTCTGATGGTAATAGAAACTGTCCAACAATCTGATGTCAATAGAAACGGTCCAACAGTCCAATGGTAATAGAAGCTGATCAACAGTCTGATGGTCTGGTAACAGAAGCTGTCCAACAGTCTGATGGTCTGGTAATAGAAGCTGTCCAACAGTCTGATGGTCTGGTAATGGAAGCTGCTCAACAGTCTGATGGTAATGGAAGCTGTTCAACAGTCTGATGGTAATAGAAGCTGTTGAACAGTCTGGTGGTAATAGAAGCTATTCAACAGTCTGATTGTAAAATAACCTGTCCAACAGTCTGATGGTAATAGAAGCTGTTCAACAGTCTTTTGGTCTGGTAATAGAAGCTGTTCAACAGTCTGATGGTCTGGTAATAGAAACTGTCCAACAGTCTGATGGTAATAGAAGCTGTCCAACAGTCTGATGGTAATAGAAGCTGTTCAACAGACTGATGGTAATAGAAGCTGTCAACAGTCTGATGGTAATGGAAGCTGTCAAACAGTCTGATTGTAATAGAAGCTGTTCAACAGTCTGATGGTAATAGAAGCTGTTCAACAGTCTGATGGTAATAGAAGCTGTTCAACAATCTGATGGTAATAGAAGCTGTTCAACAGTCTGATGGTAATAGAAGCTGTTCACCAGTCTGATGGTAATGGAAGCTGTTCAACAGTCTGACGGTCTGGTAATAGAAGCTGTCCAACAGTCTGATAATCTGGTAGTAGAAGCTGTCCATCAATCTGATGGTAATGGAAGCTGTTCAACAGTCTGATAGGCTGGTAACAGAAACTTTCCAACATTCTGATGGTAATAGAAGCTGTCCAACAGTCTGATAATCTGGTAATAGAAGTTTTCCAACAGTCTGATGGTAATGGAAGCTGTTCAACAGTCTGATGGTAATAGAAGCTGTTCAACAGTCTGACGGTAATAGAAGCTGTTCAACAGTCTGATGGCCTGGTAATAGAAGCTGGTCAACAGTCTAATGGTAATAGAAGCTGTCCAACAGTCTGATGGTCTGGTAATAGAAGCTGTTCAACAGTCTGATGGTCTGGTAATAGAAGCTGTTCAACAGTCTGATGGTCTGGTGCTAGAAACTGTCCAACAGTCTGATGGTAATAGAAGCTGTCCAACAGTCTGATGGTAATAGAAACTGTCCAACAATCTGATGTCAATAGAAACGGTCCAACAGTCCAATGGTAATAGAAGCTGATCAACAGTCTGATGGTCTGGTAACAGAAGCTGTCAAACAGTCTGATGGTCTGGTAATATAAGCTGTCCAACAGTCTGATGGTCTGGTAATGGAAGCTGCTCAACAGTCTGATGGTAATGGAAGCTGTTCAACAGTCTGATGGTAATAGAAGCTGTTGAACAGTCTGGTGGTAATAGAAGCTATTCAACAGTCTGATTGTAAAATAACCTGTCCAACAGTCTGATGGTAATAGAAGCTGTTCAACAGTCTGTTGGTCTGGTAATAGAAGCTGTTCAACAGTCTGATGGTCTGGTAATAGAAACTGTCCAACAGTCTGATGGTAATAGAAGCTGTCCAACAGTCTGATGGTAATAGAAGCTGTTCAACAGACTGATGGTAATAGAAGCTGTCAACAGTCTGATGGTAATGGAAGCTGTCAAACAGTCTGATTGTAATAGAAGCTGTTCAACAGTCTGATGGTAATAGAAGCTGTTCAACAGTCTGATGGTAATAGAAGCTGTTCAACAGTCTGATGGTAATAGAAGCTGTTCAACAGTCTGATGGTAATAGAAGCTGTTCACCAGTCTGATGGTAATGGAAGCTGTTCAACAGTCTGACGGTCTGGTAATAGAAGCTGTCCAACAGTCTGATAATCTTGTAGTAGAAGCTGTCCATCAATCTGATGGTAATGGAAGCTGTTCAACAGTCTGATAGGCTGGTAACAGAAACTTTCCAACATTCTGATGGTAATAGAAGCTGTCCAACAGTCTGATAATCTGGTAATAGAAGTTTTCCAACAGTCTGATGGTAATGGAAGCTGTTCAACAGTCTGATGGTAATAGAAGCTGTTCAACAGTCTGACGGTAATAGAAGCTGTTCAACAGTCTGATGGCCTGGTAATAGAAGCTGGTCAACAGTCTGATGGTAATAGAAGCTGTCCAACAGTCTGATAATCTGGTAATAGAAGTTTTCCAACAGTCTGATGGTAATGGAAGCTGTTCAACAGTCTGATGGTAATAGAAGCTGTTGAACATTCTGACGATAATAGAAGCTGTCAACAGTCTGATGGTAATGGAAGCTGTCGAACAGTCTGATGGTAATAGAAGCTGTTCAACAGTCTGATGGTAAAAGAAGCTGTTCAACAGTCTGATGTCCTGGTATTAGAAGCTGGTCAACAGTCTAATGGTAATATAAGCTGTCCAACAGTCTGATGGTCTGGTAATAAAACCTGTTCAACAGTCTGATGGTCTGGTAATAGAAGCTGTTCAACAGTCTGATGGTCTGGTGCTAGAAACTGTCCAACAGTCTGATGGTAATAGAAGCTGTCCAACAGTCTGATGGTAATAGAAACTGTCCAACAATCTGATGTCAATAGAAACGGTCCAACAGTCCAATGGTAATAGAAGCTGATCAACAGTCTGATGGTCTGGTAACAGAAGCTGTCCAACAGTCTGATGGTCTGGTAATAGAAGCTGTCCAACAGTCTGATGGTCTGGTAATGGAAGCTGCTCAACAGTCTGATGGTAATGGAAGCTGTTCAACAGTCTGATGGTAATAGAAGCTGTTGAACAGTCTGGTGGTAATAGAAGCTATTCAACAGTCTGATTGTAAAATAACCTGTCCAACAGTCTGATGGTAATAGAAGCTGTTCAACAGTCTGTTGGTCTGGTAATAGAAGCTGTTCAACAGTCTGATGGTCTGGTAATAGAAACTGTCCAACAGTCTGATGGTAATAGAAGCTGTCCAACAGTCTGATGGTAATAGAAGCTGTTCAACAGACTGATGGTAATAGAAGCTGTCAACAGTCTGATGGTAATGGAAGCTGTCAAACAGTCTGATTGTAATAGAAGCTGTTCAACAGTCTGATGGTAATAGAAGCTGTTCAACAGTCTGATGGTAATAGAAGCTGTTCAACAGTCTGATGGTAATAGAAGCTGTTCAACAGTCTGATGGTAATAGAAGCTGTTCACCAGTCTGATGGTAATGGAAGCTGTTCAACAGTCTGACGGTCTGGTAATAGAAGCTGTCCAACAGTCTGATAATCTGGTAGTAGAAGCTGTCCATCAATCTGATGGTAATGGAAGCTGTTCAACAGTCTGATAGGCTGGTAACAGAAACTTTCCAACATTCTGATGGTAATAGAAGCTGTCCAACAGTCTGATAATCTGGTAATAGAAGTTTTCCAACAGTCTGATGGTAATGGAAGCTGTTCAACAGTCTGATGGTAATAGAAGCTGTTCAACAGTCTGACGGTAATAGAAGCTGTTCAACAGTCTGATGGCCTGGTAATAGAAGCTGGTCAACAGTCTAATGGTAATAGAAGCTGTCCAACAGTCTGATGGTCTGGTAATAGAAGCTGTTCAACAGTCTGATGGTCTGGTAATAGAAGCTGTTCAACAGTCTGATGGTCTGGTGCTAGAAACTGTCCAACAGTCTGATGGTAATAGAAGCTGTCCAACAGTCTGATGGTAATAGAAACTGTCCAACAATCTGATGTCAATAGAAACGGTCCAACAGTCCAATGGTAATAGAAGCTGATCAACAGTCTGATGGTCTGGTAACAGAAGCTGTCAAACAGTCTGATGGTCTGGTAATATAAGCTGTCCAACAGTCTGATGGTCTGGTAATGGAAGCTGCTCAACAGTCTGATGGTAATGGAAGCTGTTCAACAGTCTGATGGTAATAGAAGCTGTTGAACAGTCTGGTGGTAATAGAAGCTATTCAACAGTCTGATTGTAAAATAACCTGTCCAACAGTCTGATGGTAATAGAAGCTGTTCAACAGTCTGTTGGTCTGGTAATAGAAGCTGTTCAACAGTCTGATGGTCTGGTAATAGAAACTGTCCAACAGTCTGATGGTAATAGAAGCTGTCCAACAGTCTGATGGTAATAGAAGCTGTTCAACAGACTGATGGTAATAGAAGCTGTCAACAGTCTGATGGTAATGGAAGCTGTCAAACAGTCTGATTGTAATAGAAGCTGTTCAACAGTCTGATGGTAATAGAAGCTGTTCAACAGTCTGATGGTAATAGAAGCTGTTCAACAGTCTGATGGTAATAGAAGCTGTTCAACAGTCTGATGGTAATAGAAGCTGTTCACCAGTCTGATGGTAATGGAAGCTGTTCAACAGTCTGACGGTCTGGTAATAGAAGCTGTCCAACAGTCTGATAATCTGGTAGTAGAAGCTGTCCATCAATCTGATGGTAATGGAAGCTTTTCAACAGTCTGATAGGCTGGTAACAGAAACTTTCCAACATTCTGATGGTAATAGAAGCTGTCCAACAGTCTGATAATCTGGTAATAGAAGTTTTCCAACAGTCTGATGGTAATGGAAGCTGTTCAACAGTCTGATGGTAATAGAAGCTGTTCAACAGTCTGACGGTAATAGAAGCTGTTCAACAGTCTGATGGCCTGGTAATAGAAGCTGGTCAACAGTCTAATGGTAATAGAAGCTGTCCAACAGTCTGATGGTCTGGTAATAGAAGCTGTTCAACAGTCTGATGGTCTGGTAATAGAAGCTGTTCAACAGTCTGATGGTCTGGTGCTAGAAACTGTCCAACAGTCTGATGGTAATAGAAGCTGTCCAACAGTCTGATGGTAATAGAAGCTGTTCAACAGTCTGATGGGATGGTAATAGAAGCTGTTCAACAGTCTGATGGGATGGTAATAGAAGCTGTTCAACAGTCTGATGGTCTGGTAATAGAAACTGTTCAACAGTCTGATGGTCTGGTAATAGAAGCTGTCCAACAGTCTGATGGTCTGGTAAAAGAAGCTGTCCAACAGTCTGATAATCTGGTAATAGAAGCTGTCCAACAATCTGATGGTAATGGAAGCTGTTCAACAGTCTGATAGTAATAGAAGCTGTCCAACAGTCTGATGGTAATAGAAGCTGTCCAACAGTCTGACGGTAATAGAAGCTGTCCAACAGTCTGATGGCCTGGTAATAGAAGCTGTCCAACAGTCTGATGGTAATAGAAGCTGTCCAACAGTCTGATGGCCTGGTAATAGAAGCTGTCCAACAGTCTGATGGTCTGGTAATGGAAGCTGTTCAACAGTCTCATGATCTGGTGCTAGAAACTGTCCAACAGTCTGATGGTAATAGAAACTGTCCAACAGTCTGATGTTAATAGAAGCTGTCCAACAGTCTGATGGTAATAGAAGCTGTCCAGCAGTCTCATGATCTGGTAATAGAAGCTGTCCAACAGGCTGTTGGTAATTGAAGCTGTTCAACAGTCTGATGGAAATAGGAGCTGTCCAACAATCTGATGGTAATATAAGCTGTCCAACAGTCTGATGGTCTGGTAATAGAAGCTGTCCAACAGTCTGATGGTCTGGTAATAGAAACCTTCCAACTGTCTGATGGTAATAGAAGCTGTCCAACAATCTGATGGAAATATAAGCTGTCCAACAGTCTGATGGTCTGGTAATAGAAACCTTCCAACAGTCTGTTGGTAATAGAAGCTGTCCAACAGTCTGATGGTAATAGAAGCTGTCCAACAGTCTGATCGTCTGGTAATAGAAACCTTCCAACAGTCTGTTGGTAATAGAAGCTGTCCAACAGTCTGATGGTAATAGAAGCTGTCCAACAGTCTGATGGTCGGGCAATAGAAACTGTCCAACAGTCTGATAATCTGGTAATAGAAGTTCTCCAACAGTCTGATGGTAATGGAAGCTGTTCAACAGTCTGATGGTAATAGAAGCTGTTCAACAGTCTGATGGTAATAGAAGCTGTCCAACAGTCTGATGGTCTGGCAATGGAAGCTGCTCAACAGTCTGATGGTTATGAAAGCTGTCCAACAGTCTGATGTAAGAAGAAGCTGTTCAACAGTCTGATGGTAATAGAAGCTGTCCAACAATCTGATGGTAATATAAGCTGTCCAACAGTCTAATGGTCTGGTAATAGAAGCTGTCCAACAGTCTAATGGTAAAATAACCTGTCCAACAGTCTGATGTTAATAGAAGCTGTTCAACAGTCTGATGGTCTGGTAATAGAAAATGTCCAACAGTCTGATAATCTGGTAGTAGAAGCTGTCCATCAATCTGATGGTAATGGAAGCTGTTCAACAGTCTGACAGTCTGGTAATAGAAACTTTCCAACAGTCTGATGGTAATAGAAGCTGTCCAACAGTCTGATAATCTGGTAATAGAAGTTTTCCAACAGTCTGATGGTAATGGAAGCTGTTCAACAGTCTGATGGTAATAGAAGCTGTTCAACAGTCTGACGGTAATAGAAGCTGTCAACAGTCTGATGGTAATGGAAGCTGTCAAACAGTCTGATTGTAATAGAAGCTGTTCAACAGTCTGATGGTAATTAAATCTGTTCAACAGTCTGATGGTAATAGAATCTGTTCAACAGTCTGATGGTAATAGAAGCTGTTCAACAGTCTGATGGTAATGGAAGCTGTTCAACAGTCTGATGGTCTGGTATTAGAAGTTGTCCAACAGTCTGATAGTAATAGAAGCTGTCCAACAGTCTTTTGTAATAGAAGCTGTCCAACAGTATGATGGTAATTGAAGCTGTCCAACAGTCTGATGGTCTGGTAATAGAAGCTGTCCAAATGTCTCATGGTGTGGTAATAGAAGCTGTCCAACAGTCTGATGGTAATAGAAGCTGTCCAACAGTCTGATGGCAAAAGAAGCTATCCAACATTCTGATGGTAATAGAAGCTGTCCAACAGTCTGGCGGTAGTAGAAGCTGTCCAACAGTCTGATGGTAATTGAATCTGTTCAACAGTCTGATGGTAATGGAAGCTGTCCAACAGTCTGATGGTAATAGAAGCTGTCCAACAGTCTGGTGGTAGTAGAAGCTGTCCAACAGTCTGATGGTAATAGAAGCTGTTCAACAGTCTGATGGTAATAGAAGCTGTCCGACAGTCTGATGGTAATAGAAGCTGTTCAACAGACTGATGGTCTGGTAATAGAAACCTTCCAACAGTCTGATGGTAATAGAAGCTGTCCAACAGTCTGATGGTAATTTAAGCTGGCAAACAGTCTGATGTTTGGGCAATACAAACTGTCCAACAGTCTGATAATCTGATAATAGAAGTTCTCCAACAGTCTGATGGTAATGGAAGCTGTTCAACAGTCTGATGGTAATAGAAGCTGTTCAACAGTCTGATGGTAATAGAAGCTGTCCAACAGTCTGATGGTCTGGCAATGGAGCTGCTCAACAGTCTGATGTAAGAAGAAGCTGTTCAACAGTCTGATGGTAATAGAAACTGTCCAACAATCTGATGGTAATATAAGCTGTCCAACAGTCTGATGGTCTGGTAATAGAAGCTGTCCAACAGTCTGATGGTAATGGATGCTGTTCAACAGTCTGATGGTAAAAGAACCTGTCCAACAGTCTGATGGTAATAGAAGCTGTTCAACAGTCTGATGGTCTGGTAATAGAAAATGTCCAACAGTCTGATGGTAATAGAAGCTGTCCAACAGTCTGACGGTCTGGTAATAGAAGCTGTCCAACAGTCTGATGGTCTGGTAATGGAAGCTGCTCAACAGTCTGATGGTAATGGAAGCTGTTCAACAGTCTGATGGTCTGGTAATAGAAGCTGTTCCAACAGTCTGATGGTCTGGTAATAGAAGCTGTTCAACAGTCTGATGGTCTGGTAATAGAAACTGTTCAACAGTCTGATGGTCTGGTAATAGAAGCTGTCCAACAGTCTGATGGTCTGGTAAAAGAAGCTGTCCAACAGTCTGATAATCTGGTAATAGAAGCTGTCCAACAATCTGATGGTAATGGAAGCTGTTCAACAGTCTGATAGTAATAGAAGCTGTCCAACAGTCTGATGGTAATAGAAGCCGTCCAAAAGTCTGATGGTAATAGAAGCTGTCCAACAGTCTGACGGCCTGGTAATAGAAGCTGTCCAACAGTCTGATGGTAATAAAAGCTGTCCAACAGTCTGATGGTAATAGAAGCCGTCCAAAAGTCTGATGGTAATAGAAGCTGTCCAACAGTCTGACGGCCTGGTAATAGAAGCTGTCCAACAGTCTGATGGTCTGGTAATGGAAGCTGTTCAACAGTCTCATTATCTGGTGCTAGAAACAGTCCAACAGTCTGACGGTAATAGAAACTGTCCAACAGTCTGATGGTAATGGAAGCTGTCAAACAGTCTGATGGTAATAGAAGCTGTTCAACAGTCTGATGGTAACAGAAGCTGTTCAACAGTCTGATGTTAATCGAAGCTGTTCAACAGTCTGATGGTAATAGAAGCTGTTCAACAGTCTGATGGTAATAGAAGCTGTTCACCAGTCTGATGGTAATACAAGCTGTTCAATAGTCTGACGGTAATAGAAGCTGTTCAACAGTCTGATGGTAATGGAAGCTGTTCAACAGTCTGATCGTCTGGTATTAGAAGTTGTCCAACAGTCTGATAGTAATAGAAGCTGTCCAACAGTATGATGGTAATTGAAGCTGTCCAACAGTCTGATGGTCTGGTAATAGAAGCTGTCCAAATGTCTCATGTTGTGGTAATAGAAGCTGTCCAACAGTCTGATGGTAATAGAAGCTGTCCAACAGTCTGGTGGTAGTAGAAGCTGTCCCACAGTCTGATGGTAATAGAATCTGTTCAACAGTCTGATGGTAATGGAAGCTGTCCAACAGTCTGATGGTAATAGAAGCTGTCCAACAGTCTGGTGGTAGTAGAAGCTGTCCAACAGTCTGATGGTAATAGAAGCTGTTCAACAGTCTGATGGTAATAGAAGCTGTTCAACAGTCTGATGGTCTGATAATAGAAAATGTCCAACAGTCTGATGGTAATAGAAGCTGTCCAACAGTATGACGGTCTGGTAATAGAAGCTGTCCAACAGTCTGATAATCTGGTAGTAGAAGCTGTCCATCAATCTAATGGTAATGGAAGCTGTTCAACAGTCTGACAGTCTGGTAATAGAAACTTTCCAACAGTCTGATGGTAATGGAAGCTGTCCAACAGTCTGGTGGTAGTAGAAGCTGTCCAACAGTCTGATGGTAATAGAAGCTGTTCAACAGTCTGATGGTAATATAATCTGTCCGACAGTCTGATGGTAATAGAAGCTGTTCAACAGTCTGATGGTCTGGTAATAGAAAATGTCCAACAGTCTGGTGGTAGTAGAAGCTGTCCAACAGTCTGATGGTAATAGAAGCTGTTCAACAGTCTGATGGTAATAGAAGATGTCCAACAGTCTGATAATCTGGTAGTAGATGCTGTCCATCAATCTAATGGTAATGGAAGCTGATCAACAGTCTGAAAGTCTGGTAATAGAAACTTTCCAACAGTCTGATGGTAATGGAAGCTGTCCAACAGTCTGGTGGTAGTAGAAGCTGTCCAACAGTCTGATGGTAATAGAAGCTGTCTGACAGTCTGATGGTAATAGAAGCTGTTCAACAGTCTGATGGTCTGGTAATAGAAAATGTCCAACAGTCTGATGGTAATAGAAGCTGTCCGACAGTCTGATGGTAATAGAAGCTGTTCAACAGTCTGATGGTCTGGTAATAGAAAATGTCCAACAGTCTGATGGTAATAGAAGCTGTCCAACAGTCTGATGGTCTGGTAATAGTAGCTGTCCAACAGTCTGATAATCTGGTAGTAGAAGCTGTCCATCAATCTAATGGTAATGGAAGCTGTTCAACAGTCTGATAGTCTGGTAATAGAAACTTTCCAACAGTCTGATAATCTGGTAATAGAAGTTTTCCAACAGTCTGATGGTAATGGAAGCTGTTCAACAGTCTGATGGTAATAGAAGCTGTTCAACAGTCTGATGGTAATAGAAGATGTAAACAGTCTGATGGTAATAGAAGTTGTTCAACAGTCTGATGGTAATAGAAGCTGTTCACCAGTCTGATGGTAATGGAAGCTGTTCAACAGTCTGACGGTCTGGTAATAGAAGCTGTCCAACAGTCTGATAATCTGGAAATAGAAGTTTTCCAACAGTCTGATGGTAATGGAAGCTGTTCAACAGTCTGATGGTAATAGAAGCTGTTCAACAGTCTGACGATAATAGAAGCTGTCAACAGTCTGATGGTAATGGAAGCTGTCAAACAGTCTGATGGTAATAGAAGCTGTTCAACAGTCTGATGGTAAAAGAAGCTGTTCAACTGTCTGATGGCCTGGTAATAGAAGCTGGTCAACAGTCTAATGGTAATAGAAGCTGTCCAACAGTCTGATGGTCTGGAAATAGAAGCTGTTCAACAGTCTGATGGTCTGGAGCTAGAAACTGTCCAACAGTCTGATGGTAATAGAAGCTGTCCAACAGTCTGAGGGTAATAGAAACTGTCCAACAGTCTGATGGTAATGGAAGCTGTTCAACAGTCTGATGGTAAAATAACCTGTCCAACAGTATGATGGTAATAGAAGCTGTCCAACAGTCTGATGGTCTGGTAATAGAAGCTGTCCAACAGTCTGATGGTCTGGTAATGGAAGCTGCTCAACAGTCTGATGGTAATGGAAGCTGTTCAACAGTCTGATGGTCTGGTAATAGAAGCTGTTCAACAGTCTGATGGTCTGGTAATAGAAGCTGTTCAACAGTCTGATGGTCTGGTAATAGAAACTGTTCAACAGTCTGATGGTCTGGTAATAGAAGCTGTCCAACAGTCTGATGGTCTGGTAAAAGAAGCTGTCCAACAGTCTGATAATCTGGTAATAGAAGCTGTCCAACAATCTGATGGTAATGGAAGCTGTTCAACAGTCTGATAGTAATAGAAGCTGTCCAACAGTCTGATGGTAATAGAAGCCGTCCAAAAGTCTGATGGTAATAGAAGCTGTCCAACAGTCTGACGGCCTGGTAATAGAAGCTGTCCAACAGTCTGATGGTAATAAAAGCTGTCCAACAGTCTGATGGTAATAGAAGCCGTCCAAAAGTCTGATGGTAATAGAAGCTGTCCAACAGTCTGACGGCCTGGTAATAGAAGCTGTCCAACAGTCTGATGGTCTGGTAATGGAAGCTGTTCAACAGTCTCATTATCTGGTGCTAGAAACAGTCCAACAGTCTGACGGTAATAGAAACTGTCCAACAGTCTGATGTTAATAGAATCTGTCCAACAGTCTGATGTTAATAGAAGCTGTCCAACAGTCTGACGGTAATAGAAACTGTCCAACAGTCTCATGTTAATAGAAGCTGTCCAACAGTCTGATGGTAATAGAAGCTCTCCAACAGTCTCATGATCTGGTAATAGATGCTGTCCAACAGGCTGTTGGTAATTGAAGCTGTTCAACAGTCTGATGGAAATAGGAGCTGTCCAACATTATGATGGTAATAGAAGCTGTTCAACAGTATGATGGTAATAGAACCTGTCCAACAATCTGATGGTAATAGAAGCTGTTCAACAGTCTGATGGTCTGGTAATAGAAACCTTCCAACAGTCTGATGGTAATAGAAGCTGTCCAACAGTCTGATGGTAATAGAAGCTGTCCAACAGTCTGATGTTTGGGCAATACAAACTGTCCAACAGTCTGATAATCTGGTAATAGAAGTTCTCCAACAGTCTGATGGTAATGGAAGCTGTTCAACAGTCTGATGGTAATAGAAGCTGTTCAACATTCTGATGGTAATAGAAGCTGTCCAACAGTCTGATGGTAATAGAAGCTGACCAACAGTCTGATGGTGTGGCAATGGAAGCTGCTCAACAGTCTGATGGTTATGAAAGCTGTCCAACAGTCTGATGTAAGAAGAAGCTGTTCAACAGTCTGATGGTAATAAAAACTCTCCAACAATCTGATGGTAATATAAGCTGTCCAACAGTCTGATGGTCTGGTAATAGAAGCTGTCCAACAGTCTGATGGTAATAGAAGCTGTCCAACAGTCTGATGGTAATAGAAGCTATCCAACATTCTGATGGTAATAGAAGCTGTCCAACAGTCTGGTGGTAGTAGAAGCTGTCCCACAGTCTGATGGTAATAGAATCTGTTCAACAGTCTGATGGTAATGGAAGCTGTCCAACAGTCTGATGGTAATAGAAGCTGTCCAACAGTCTGGTGGTAGTAGAAGCTGTCCAACAGTCTGATGGTAATAGAAGCTGTTCAACAGTCTGATGGTAATAGAAGCTGTTCAACAGTCTGATGGTCTGATAATAGAAAATGTCCAACAGTCTTTAATGGTAATAGAAGCTGTCCAACAGTATGACGGTCTGGTAATAGAAGCTGTCCAACAGTCTGATAATCTGGTAGTAGAAGCTGTCCATCAATCTAATGGTAATGGAAGCTGTTCAACAGTCTGATAGTCTGGTAATAGAAACTTTCCAACAGTCTGATGGTAATGGAAGCTGTCCAACAGTCTGGTGGTAGTAGAAGCTGTCCAACAGTCTGATGGTAATAGAAGCTGTTCAACAGTCTGATGGTAATATAATCTGTCCGACAGTCTGATGGTAATAGAAGCTGTTCAACAGTCTGATGGTCTGGTAATAGAAAATGTCCAACAGTCTGGTGGTAGTAGAAGCTGTCCAACAGTCTGATGGTAATAGAAGCTGTTCAACAGTCTGATGGTAATAGAAGCTGTCCGACAGTCTGATGGTAATATAAGCTGTTCAACAGTCTGATGGTCTGATAGATAATAGAAAATGTCCAACAGTCTGATGGTAATAGAAGCTGTCCAAGAGTCTGACGGTCTGGTAATAGAAGCTGTCCAACAGTCTGATAATCTGGTAGTAGATGCTGTCCATCAATCTAATGGTAATGGAAGCTGATCAACAGTCTGATAGTCTGGTAATAGAAACTTTCCAACAGTCTGATGGTAATGGAAGCTGTCCAACTGTCTGGTGGTAGTAGAAGCTGTCCAACAGTCTGATGGTAATAGAAGCTGTTCAACAGTCTGATGGTAATAGAAGCTGTCCGACAGTCTGATGGTAATAGAAGCTGTTCAACAGTCTGATGGTCTGGTAATAGAAAATGTCCAACAGTCTGATGGTAATAGAAGCTGTCCAACAGTCTGATGGTCTGGTAATAGAAGCTGTCCAACAGTCTGATAATCTGGTAGTAGAAGCTGTCCATCAATCTAATGGTAATGGAAGCTGTTCAACAGTCTGATAGTCTGGTAATAGAAACTTTCCAACAGTCTGATGGTAATGGAAGCTGTCCAACAGTCTGATGGTAATGGAAGCTTTCAAACAGTCTGATGGTAATAGAAGCTGTTCGACAGTCTGATGGTAATAGAAGCTGTCAACAGTCTGATGGTAATGGAAGCTTTCAAACAGTCTGATGGTAATAGAAGCTGTTCAACAGTCTGATGGTAATAGAAGCTGTTCAACAGTCTGATGGTAATAGAAGTTGTTCAACAGTCTGATGGTAATAGAAGCTGTTCACCAGTCTGATGGAAATGGAAGCTGTTCAACAGTCTGACTGTCTGGTAATAGAAGCTGTCCAACAGTCTGATAATCTGGTAATAGAAGTTTTCCAACAGTCTGATGGTAATGGAAGCTGTTCAACAGTCTGATGGTAATAGAAGCTGTTCAACAGTCTGATGGTAATAGAAGCTGTCAACAGTCTGATGGTAATGGAAGCTTTCAAACAGTCTGATGGTAATAGAAGCTGTTCAACAGTCTGATGGTAATAGAAGCTGTTCAACAGTCTGATGGTAATAGAAGTTGTTCAACAGTCTGATGGTAATAGAAGCTGTTCACCAGTCTGATGGTAATGGAAGCTGTTCAACAGTCTGACGGTCTGGTAATAGAAGCTGTCCAACAGTCTGATAATCTGGTAATATAAGTTTTCCAACAGTCTGATGTTAATGGAAGCTGTTCAACAGTCTGATGGTAATAGAAGCTGTTCAACAGTCTGACAATAATAGAAGCTGTCAACAGTCTGATGGTAATGGAAGCTGTCAAACAGTCTGATGGTAATAGAAGCTGTTCAACAGTCTGATGGTAAAAGAAGCTGTTCAACTGTCTGATGGCCTGGTAATAGAAGCTGGTCAACAGTCTAATGGTAATAGAAGCTGTCCAACAGTCTGATGGTCTGGTAATAGAACCTGTTCAACAGTCTGATGGTCTTGTAATAGAAGCTGTTCAACAGTCTGATGGTCTGGTGCTAGAAACTGTCCAACAGTCTGATGGTAATAGAAGCTGTCCAACAGTCTGATGGTAATAGAAACTGTCCAACAGTCTGATGGTAATGGAAGCTGTTCAACAGTCTGATTGTAAAATAACCCGTCCAACAGTATGATGGTAATAGAAGCTGTCCAACAGTCTGATGGTCTGGTAATACAAGCTGTCCAACAGTCTGATGGTCTGGTAATGGAAGCTGCTCAACAGTCTGATGGTAATGGAAGCTGTTCAACAGTCTGATGGTCTGGTAATAGAAGCTGTTCAACAGTCTGATGGTCTGGTAATAGAAACTGTTCAACAGTCTGATGGTCTGGTAATAGAAGCTGTCCAACAGTCTGATGGTCTGGTTAAAGAAGCTGTCCAACAGTCTGATAATCTGGTAATAGAAGCTGTCCAACAATCTGATGGTAATGGAAGCTGTTCAACAGTCTGATAGTAATAGAAGCTGTCCAACAGTCTGATGGTAATAGAAGCTGTCCAACAGTCTGATGGTAAAAGAAGCTGTCCAACAGTCTGACGGCCTGGTAATAGAAGCTGTCCAACAGTCTGATGGTAATAAAAGCTGTCCAACAGTCTGATGGCCTGGTAATAGAAGCTGTCCAACAGTCTGATGGTCTGGTAATGGAAGCTGTTCAACAGTCTCATTATCTGGTGCTAGAAACTGTCCAACAGTCTGACGGTAATAGAAACTGTCCAACAGTCTGATGTTAATAGAAACTGTCCAACAGTCTGATGTTAATAGAAGCTGTCCAACAGTCTGACGGTAATAGAAACTGTCCAACAGTCTCATGTTAATAGAAGCTGTCCAACAGTCTGATGGTAATAGAAGCTGTCCAACAGTCTCATGATCTGGTAATAGATGCTGTCCAACAGGCTGTTGGTAATTGAAGCTGTTCAACAGTCTGATGGAAATAGGAGCTGTCCAACATTCTGATGGTAATAGAAGCTCTTCAACAGTATGATGGTAATAGAACCTGTCCAACAATCTGATGGTAATAGAAGCTGTTCAACAGTCTGATGGTCTGGTAATAGAAACCTTCCAACAGTCTGATGGTAATAGCAGCTGTCCAACAGTCTGATGGTAATAGAAGCTGTCCAACAGTCTGATGTTTGGGCAATACAAACTGTCCAACAGTCTGATAATCTGGTAATAGAAGTTCTCCAACAGTCTGATGGTAATGGAAGCTGTTCAACAGTCTGATGGTAATAGAAGCTGTTCAACATTCTGATGGTAATAGAAGCTGTCCAACAATCTGATGGTAATATAAGCTGTCCAACAGTCTGATGGTCTGGTAATAGAAGCTGTCCAACAGTCTGATGGTAATGGAAGCTGTTCAACAGTCTGATGGTCTGGTAATAGAAAATGTCCAACAGTCTGATGGTAATAGAAGCTGTCCAACAGTCTGACGGTCTGGTAATAGAAGCTGTCCAACAGTCTGATAATCTGGTAGTAGAAGCTGTCCATCAATCTAATGGTAATGGAAGCTGTTCAACAGTCTGATAGTCTGGTAATAGAAACTTTCCAACAGTCTGATGGTAATAGAAGCTGTCCAACTGTCTGATAATCTGGTAATAGAAGTTTTCCAACAGTCTGATGGTAATGGAAGCTGTTCAACAGTCTGATGGTAATAGAAGCTGTTGAACAGTCTTATGGTAATAGAAGCTGTCAACAGTCTGATGGTAATGGAAGCTGTCAAACAGTCTGATGGTAATAGAAGCTGTCCAACAGTCTGGTGGTAGTAGAAGCTGTCCAACAGTCTGATGGTAATAGAAGCTGTTCAACAGTCTGATGGTAATAGAAGCTGTCCGACAGTCTGATGGTAATAGAAGCTGTTCAACAGTCTGATGGGCTGGCAATGGAAGCTGTTCAACAGTCTGATGGTAATAGAAACTGTCCAACAATCTGATGGTAATATAAGCTGTCCAACAGTCTGATGGTCTGGTAATAGAAGCTGTCCAACAGTCTGATGGTAATGGAAGCTGTTCAACAGTCTGATGGTAAAAGAACCTGTCAAACAGTCTGATGGTAATAGAAGCTGTTCAACAGTCTGATGGTAACAGAAGCTGTTCAACAGTCTGATGTTAATCGAAGCTGTTCAACAGTCTGATGGTAATAGAAGCTGTTCAACAGTCTGATGGTAATAGAAGCTGTTCACCAGTCTGATGGTAATACAAGCTGTTCAATAGTCTGATGGTAATAGAAGCTGTTCAACAGTCTGATGGTAATGGAAGCTGTTCAACAGTCTGATGGTCTGGTATTAGAAGTTGTCCAACAGTCTGATAGTAATAGAAGCTGTCCAACAGTCTTTTGTAATAGAAGCTGTCCAACAGTATGATGGTAATTGAAGCTGTCCAACAGTCTGATGGTCTGGTAATAGAAGCTGTCCAAATGTCTCATGGTGTGGTAATAGAAGCTGTCCAACAGTCTGATGGTAATAGAAGCTGTCCAACAGTCTGATGGCAAAAGAAGCTATCCAACATTCTGATGGTAATAGAAGCTGTCCAACAGTCTGGTGGTAGTAGAAGCTGTCCCACAGTCTGATGGTAATAGAATCTGTTCAACAGTCTGATGGTAATGGAAGCTGTCCAACAGTCTGATGGTAATAGAAGCTGTCCAACAGTCTGGTGGTAGTAGAAGCTGTCCAACAGTCTGATGGTAATAGAAGCTGTTCAACAGTCTGATGGTAATAGAAGCTGTTCAACAGTCTGATGGTCTGATAATAGAAAATGTCCAACAGTCTGATGGTAATAGAAGCTGTCCAACAGTCTGACGGTCTGGTAATAGAAGCTGTCCAACAGTCTGGTAATCTGGTAGTAGAAGCTGTCCATCAATCTGATGGTAATGGAAGCTGTTCAACAGTCTGATAGTCTGGTAATAGAAACTTTCCAACAGTCTGATGGTAATAGAAGCTGTCCAACAGTCTGATAATCTGGTAATATAAATTTTCCAACAGTCTGATGGTAATGGAAGCTGTTCAACAGTCTGATGGTAATAGAAGCTGTTCAACAGTCTGATGGTAATAGAAGCTGTCAACAGTCTGATGGTAATGGAAGCTGTCAAACAGTCTGATGGTAATAGAAGCTGTTCAACAGTCTGATGGTAATAGAATCTGTTCAACAGTCTGATGGTAATAGAATCTGTTCAACAGTCTGATGGTAATAGAAGCTGTTCAACAGTCTGATGGTAATGGAAGCTGTTCAACAGTCTGATGGTAATGGAAGCTGGCAAACAGTCTGATGGTAATAGAAGCTGTTCAACAGTCTGATGGTAACAGAAGCTGTTCAACAGTCTGATGTTAATCAAAGCTGTTCAACAGTCTGATGGTAATAGAAGCTGTTCAACAGTCTGATGGTAATAGAAGCTGTTCACCAGTCTGATGGTAATACAAGCTGTTCAATAGTCTGATGGTAATAGAAGCTGTTCAACAGTCTGATGGTAATGGAAGCTGTTCAACAGTCTGATGGTCTGGTATTTGAAGTTGTCCAACAGTCTGATAGTAATAGAAGCTGTCCAACAGTCTTTTGTAATAGAAGCTGTCCAACAGTATGATGGTAATTGAAGCTGTCCAACAGTCTGACGGTCTGGTAATAGAAGCTGTCCAACAGTCTGATAATCTGGTAGTAGAAGCTGTCCATCAATCTAATGGTAATGGAAGCTGTTCAACAGTCTGATAGTCTGGTAATAGAAACTTTCCAACAGTCTGATGGTAATAGAAGCTGTCCAACTGTCTGATAATCTGGTAATAGAAGTTTTCCAACAGTCTGATGGTAATGGAAGCTGTTCAACAGTCTGATGGTAATAGAAGCTGTTCAACAGTCTTATGGTAATAGAAGCTGTCAACAGTCTGATGGTAATGGAAGCTGTCAAACAGTCTGATGGTATTAGAAGCTGTCCAACAGTCTGGTGGTAGTAGAAGCTGTCCAACAGTCTGATGGTAATAGAAGCTGTTCAACAGTCTGATGGTAATAGAAGCTGTCCGACAGTCTGATGGTAATAGAAGCTGTTCAACAGTCTGATTGTCTGGCAATGGAAGCTGCTCAACAGTCTGATTGTTATGAAAGCTGTCCAACAGTCTGATGTAAGAAGAAGCTGTTCAACAGTCTGATGGTAATAGAAACTGTCCAACAATCTGATGGTAATATAAGCTGTCCAACAGTCTGATGGTCTGGTAATAGAAGCTGTCCAACAGTCTGATGGTAATGGAAGCTGTTCAACAGTCTGATGGTAAAAGAACCTGTCAAACAGTCTGATGGTAATAGAAGCTGTTCACCAGTCTGATGGTAATACAAGCTGTTCAATAGTCTGATGGTAATAGAAGCTGTTCAACAGTCTGATGGTAATGGAAGCTGTTCAACAGTCTGATGGTCTGGTATTTGAAGTTGTCCAACAGTCTGATAGTAATAGAAGCTGTCCAACAGTCTTTTGTAATAGAAGCTGTCCAACAGTATGATGGTAATTGAAGCTGTCCAACAGTCTGACGGTCTGGTAATAGAAGCTGTCCAACAGTCTGATAATCTGGTAGTAGAAGCTGTCCATCAATCTAATGGTAATGGAAGCTGTTCAACAGTCTGATAGTCTGGTAATAGAAACTTTCCAACAGTCTGATGGTAATAGAAGCTGTCCAACTGTCTGATAATCTGGTAATAGAAGTTTTCCAACAGTCTGATGGTAATGGAAGCTGTTCAACAGTCTGATGGTAATAGAAGCTGTTCAACAGTCTTATGGTAATAGAAGCTGTCAACAGTCTGATGGTAATGGAAGCTGTCAAACAGTCTGATGGTATTAGAAGCTGTCCAACAGTCTGGTGGTAGTAGAAGCTGTCCAACAGTCTGATGGTAATAGAAGCTGTTCAACAGTCTGATGGTAATAGAAGCTGTCCGACAGTCTGATGGTAATAGAAGCTGTTCAACAGTCTGATTGTCTGGCAATGGAAGCTGCTCAACAGTCTGATTGTTATGAAAGCTGTCCAACAGTCTGATGTAAGAAGAAGCTGTTCAACAGTCTGATGGTAATAGAAACTGTCCAACAATCTGATGGTAATATAAGCTGTCCAACAGTCTGATGGTCTGGTAATAGAAGCTGTCCAACAGTCTGATGGTAATGGAAGCTGTTCAACAGTCTGATGGTAAAAGAACCTGTCAAACAGTCTGATGGTAATAGAAGCTGTTCAACAGTCTGATGGTAACAGAAGCTGTTCAACAGTCTGATGTTAATCGAAGCTGTTCAACAGTCTGATGGTAATAGAAGCTGTTCAACAGTCTGATGGTAATAGAAGCTGTTCACCAGTCTGATGGTAATACAAGCTGTTCAATAGTCTGATGGTAATAGAAGCTGTTCAACAGTCTGATGGTAATGGAAGCTTTTCAACAGTCTGATGGTCTGGTATTAGAAGTTGTCTAACAGTCTGATAGTAATAGAAGCTGTCCAACAGTCTTTTGTAATAGAAGCTGTCCAACAGTATGATGGTAATTGAAGCTGTCCAACAGTCTGATGGTCTGGTAATAGAAGCTGTCCAAATGTCTCATGGTGTGGTAATAGAAGCTGTCCAACAGTCTGATGGTAATAGAAGCTGTCCAACAGTCTGATGGCAAAAGAAGCTATCCAACATTCTGATGGTAATAGAAGCTGTCCAACAGTCTGGTGGTAGTAGAAGCTGTCCCAAAGTCTGATGGTAATAGAATCTGTTCAACAGTCTGATGGTAATGGAAGCTGTCCAACAGTCTGATGGTAATAGAAGCTGTCCAACAGTCTGGTGGTAGTAGAAGCTGTCCAACAGTCTGATGGTAATAGAAGCTGTTCAACAGTCTGATGGTAATAGAAGCTGTTCAACAGTCTGATGGTCTGATAATAGAAAATGTCCAACAGTCTGATGGTAATAGAAGCTGTCCAACAGTCTGACGGTCTGGTAATAGAAGCTGTCCAACAGTCTGATAATCTGGTAGTAGAAGCTGTCCATCAATCTGATGGTAATGGAAGCTGTTCAACAGTCTGATAATCTTGTAATATAAATTTTCCAACAGTCTGATGGTAATGGAAGCTGTTCAACAGTCTGATGGTAATAGAAGCTGTTCAACAGTCTGATGGTAATAGAAGCTGTCAACAGTCTGATGGTAATGGAAGCTGTCAAACAGTCTGATGGTAATAGAAGCTGTTCAACAGTCTGATGGTAATAGAATCTGTTCAACAGTCTGATGGTAATAGAATCTGTTCAACAGTCTGATGGTAATAGAAGCTGTTCAACAGTCTGATGGTAATGGAAGCTGTTCAACAGTCTGATGGTCTGGTATTAGAAGTTGTCCAACAGTCTGATAGTAATAGAAGCTGTCCAACAGTCTTTTGTAATAGAAGCTGTCCAACAGTATGATGGTAATTGAAGCTGTCCAACAGTCTGATGGTCTGGTAATAGAAGTTGTCCAAATGTCTCATGGTGTGGTAATAGAAGCTGTCCAACAGTCTGATGGTAATAGAAGCTGTCCAACAGTCTGATGGCAAAAGAAGCTATCCAACATTCTGATGGTAATAGAAGCTGTCCAACAGTCTGGCGGTAGTAGAAGCTGTCCAACAGTCTGATGGTAATTGAATCTTTTCAACAGTCTGATGGTAATGGAAGCTGTCCAACAGTCTGATGGTAATAGAAGCTGTCCAACAGTCTGGTGGTAGTAGAAGCTGTCCAACAGTCTGATGGTAATAGAAGCTGTTAAACAGTCTGATGGTAATAGAAGCTGTCCGACAGTCTGATGGTAATATAAGCTGTTCAACAGTCTGATGGTCTGGTAATAGAAACCTTCCAACAGTCTGATGGTAATAGAAGCTGTCCAACAGTCTGATGGTAATAGAAGCTGTCCAACAGTCTGATGGTTGGGCAATACAAACTGTCCAACAGTCTAATAATCTGATAATAGAAGTTCTCCAACAGTCTGATGGTAATGGAAGCTGTTCAACAGTCTGATGGTAATAGAAGCTGTTCAACAGTCTGATGGTAATAGAAGCTGTCCAACAGTCTGATGGTCTGGCAATAGAAGCTGCTCAACAGTCTGATGGTAAAAGAACCTGTCAAACAGTCTGATGGTAATAGAAGCTGTTAAACAGTCTGATGGTAACAGAAGCTGTTCAACAGTCTGATGTTAATCGAAGCTGTTCAACAGTCTGATGGTAAAATAGAAGCTGTTCAACAGTCTGATGGTAATAGAAGCTGTTCACCAGTCTGATGGTAATACAAGCTGTTCAATAGTCTGATGGTAATAGAAGCTGTTCAACAGTCTGATGGTAATGGAAGCTTTTCAACAGTCTGATGGTCTGGTATTAGAAGTTGTCTAACAGTCTGATAGTAATAGAAGCTGTCCAACAGTCTTTTGTAATAGAAGCTGTCCAACAGTATGATGGTAATTGAAGCTGTCCAACAGTCTGATGGTCTGGTAATAGAAGCTGTCCAAATGTCTCATGGTGTGGTAATAGAAGCTGTCCAACAGTCTGATGGTAATAGAAGCTGTCCAACAGTCTGATGGCAAAAGAAGCTATCCAACATTCTGATGGTAATAGAAGCTGTCCAACAGTCTGGTGGTAGTAGAAGCTGTCCCAAAGTCTGATGGTAATAGAATCTGTTCAACAGTCTGATGGTAATGGAAGCTGTCCAACAGTCTGATGGTAATAGAAGCTGTCCAACAGTCTGGTGGTAGTAGAAGCTGTCCAACAGTCTGATGGTAATAGAAGCTGTTCAACAGTCTGATGGTAATAGAAGCTGTTCAACAGTCTGATGGTCTGATAATAGAAAATGTCCAACAGTCTGATGGTAATAGAAGCTGTCCAACAGTCTGACGGTCTGGTAATAGAAGCTGTCCAACAGTCTGATAATCTGGTAGTAGAAGCTGTCCATCAATCTGATGGTAATGGAAGCTGTTCAACAGTCTGATAATCTTGTAATATAAATTTTCCAACAGTCTGATGGTAATGGAAGCTGTTCAACAGTCTGATGGTAATAGAAGCTGTTCAACAGTCTGATGGTAATAGAAGCTGTCAACAGTCTGATGGTAATGGAAGCTGTCAAACAGTCTGATGGTAATAGAAGCTGTTCAACAGTCTGATGGTAATAGAATCTGTTCAACAGTCTGATGGTAATAGAATCTGTTCAACAGTCTGATGGTAATAGAAGCTGTTCAACAGTCTGATGGTAATAGAAGCTGTTCAACAGTCTGATGGTCTGGTATTAGAAGTTGTCCAACAGTCTGATAGTAATAGAAGCTGTCCAACAGTCTTTTGTAATAGAAGCTGTCCAACAGTATGATGGTAATTGAAGCTGTCCAACAGTCTGATGGTCTGGTAATAGAAGTTGTCCAAATGTCTCATGGTGTGGTAATAGAAGCTGTCCAACAGTCTGATGGTAATAGAAGCTGTCCAACAGTCTGATGGCAAAAGAAGCTATCCAACATTCTGATGGTAATAGAAGCTGTCCAACAGTCTGGCGGTAGTAGAAGCTGTCCAACAGTCTGATGGTAATTGAATCTTTTCAACAGTCTGATGGTAATGGAAGCTGTCCAACAGTCTGATGGTAATAGAAGCTGTCCAACAGTCTGGTGGTAGTAGAAGCTGTCCAACAGTCTGATGGTAATAGAAGCTGTTAAACAGTCTGATGGTAATAGAAGCTGTCCAAGAGTCTGACGGTCTGGTAATAGAAGCTGTCCAACAGTCTGATAATCTGGTAGTAGATGCTGTCCATCAATCTAATGGTAATGGAAGCTGATCAACAGTCTGATAGTCTGGTAATAGAAACTTTCCAACAGTCTGATGGTAATGGAAGCTGTCCAACTGTCTGGTGGTAGTAGAAGCTGTCCAACAGTCTGATGGTAATAGAAGCTGTTCAACAGTCTGATGGTAATAGAAGCTGTCCGACAGTCTGATGGTAATAGAAGCTGTTCAACAGTCTGATGGTCTGGTAATAGAAAATGTCCAACAGTCTGATGGTAATAGAAGCTGTCCAACAGTCTGATGGTCTGGTAATAGAAGCTGTCCAACAGTCTGATAATCTGGTAGTAGAAGCTGTCCATCAATCTAATGGTAATGGAAGCTGTTCAACAGTCTGATAGTCTGGTAATAGAAACTTTCCAACAGTCTGATGGTAATGGAAGCTGTCCAACAGTCTGATGGTAATGGAAGCTTTCAAACAGTCTGATGGTAATAGAAGCTGTTCGACAGTCTGATGGTAATAGAAGCTGTCAACAGTCTGATGGTAATGGAAGCTTTCAAACAGTCTGATGGTAATAGAAGCTGTTCAACAGTCTGATGGTAATAGAAGCTGTTCAACAGTCTGATGGTAATAGAAGTTGTTCAACAGTCTGATGGTAATAGAAGCTGTTCACCAGTCTGATGGAAATGGAAGCTGTTCAACAGTCTGACTGTCTGGTAATAGAAGCTGTCCAACAGTCTGATAATCTGGTAATAGAAGTTTTCCAACAGTCTGATGGTAATGGAAGCTGTTCAACAGTCTGATGGTAATAGAAGCTGTTCAACAGTCTGATGGTAATAGAAGCTGTCAACAGTCTGATGGTAATGGAAGCTTTCAAACAGTCTGATGGTAATAGAAGCTGTTCAACAGTCTGATGGTAATAGAAGCTGTTCAACAGTCTGATGGTAATAGAAGTTGTTCAACAGTCTGATGGTAATAGAAGCTGTTCACCAGTCTGATGGTAATGGAAGCTGTTCAACAGTCTGACGGTCTGGTAATAGAAGCTGTCCAACAGTCTGATAATCTGGTAATATAAGTTTTCCAACAGTCTGATGTTAATGGAAGCTGTTCAACAGTCTGATGGTAATAGAAGCTGTTCAACAGTCTGACAATAATAGAAGCTGTCAACAGTCTGATGGTAATGGAAGCTGTCAAACAGTCTGATGGTAATAGAAGCTGTTCAACAGTCTGATGGTAAAAGAAGCTGTTCAACTGTCTGATGGCCTGGTAATAGAAGCTGGTCAACAGTCTAATGGTAATAGAAGCTGTCCAACAGTCTGATGGTCTGGTAATAGAACCTGTTCAACAGTCTGATGGTCTTGTAATAGAAGCTGTTCAACAGTCTGATGGTCTGGTGCTAGAAACTGTCCAACAGTCTGATGGTAATAGAAGCTGTCCAACAGTCTGATGGTAATAGAAACTGTCCAACAGTCTGATGGTAATGGAAGCTGTTCAACAGTCTGATTGTAAAATAACCCGTCCAACAGTATGATGGTAATAGAAGCTGTCCAACAGTCTGATGGTCTGGTAATACAAGCTGTCCAACAGTCTGATGGTCTGGTAATGGAAGCTGCTCAACAGTCTGATGGTAATGGAAGCTGTTCAACAGTCTGATGGTCTGGTAATAGAAGCTGTTCAACAGTCTGATGGTCTGGTAATAGAAACTGTTCAACAGTCTGATGGTCTGGTAATAGAAGCTGTCCAACAGTCTGATGGTCTGGTTAAAGAAGCTGTCCAACAGTCTGATAATCTGGTAATAGAAGCTGTCCAACAATCTGATGGTAATGGAAGCTGTTCAACAGTCTGATAGTAATAGAAGCTGTCCAACAGTCTGATGGTAATAGAAGCTGTCCAACAGTCTGATGGTAAAAGAAGCTGTCCAACAGTCTGACGGCCTGGTAATAGAAGCTGTCCAACAGTCTGATGGTAATAAAAGCTGTCCAACAGTCTGATGGCCTGGTAATAGAAGCTGTCCAACAGTCTGATGGTCTGGTAATGGAAGCTGTTCAACAGTCTCATTATCTGGTGCTAGAAACTGTCCAACAGTCTGACGGTAATAGAAACTGTCCAACAGTCTGATGTTAATAGAAACTGTCCAACAGTCTGATGTTAATAGAAGCTGTCCAACAGTCTGACGGTAATAGAAACTGTCCAACAGTCTCATGTTAATAGAAGCTGTCCAACAGTCTGATGGTAATAGAAGCTGTCCAACAGTCTCATGATCTGGTAATAGATGCTGTCCAACAGGCTGTTGGTAATTGAAGCTGTTCAACAGTCTGATGGAAATAGGAGCTGTCCAACATTCTGATGGTAATAGAAGCTCTTCAACAGTATGATGGTAATAGAACCTGTCCAACAATCTGATGGTAATAGAAGCTGTTCAACAGTCTGATGGTCTGGTAATAGAAACCTTCCAACAGTCTGATGGTAATAGCAGCTGTCCAACAGTCTGATGGTAATAGAAGCTGTCCAACAGTCTGATGTTTGGGCAATACAAACTGTCCAACAGTCTGATAATCTGGTAATAGAAGTTCTCCAACAGTCTGATGGTAATGGAAGCTGTTCAACAGTCTGATGGTAATAGAAGCTGTTCAACATTCTGATGGTAATAGAAGCTGTCCAACAATCTGATGGTAATATAAGCTGTCCAACAGTCTGATGGTCTGGTAATAGAAGCTGTCCAACAGTCTGATGGTAATGGAAGCTGTTCAACAGTCTGATGGTCTGGTAATAGAAAATGTCCAACAGTCTGATGGTAATAGAAGCTGTCCAACAGTCTGACGGTCTGGTAATAGAAGCTGTCCAACAGTCTGATAATCTGGTAGTAGAAGCTGTCCATCAATCTAATGGTAATGGAAGCTGTTCAACAGTCTGATAGTCTGGTAATAGAAACTTTCCAACAGTCTGATGGTAATAGAAGCTGTCCAACTGTCTGATAATCTGGTAATAGAAGTTTTCCAACAGTCTGATGGTAATGGAAGCTGTTCAACAGTCTGATGGTAATAGAAGCTGTTGAACAGTCTTATGGTAATAGAAGCTGTCAACAGTCTGATGGTAATGGAAGCTGTCAAACAGTCTGATGGTAATAGAAGCTGTCCAACAGTCTGGTGGTAGTAGAAGCTGTCCAACAGTCTGATGGTAATAGAAGCTGTTCAACAGTCTGATGGTAATAGAAGCTGTCCGACAGTCTGATGGTAATAGAAGCTGTTCAACAGTCTGATGGGCTGGCAATGGAAGCTGTTCAACAGTCTGATGGTAATAGAAACTGTCCAACAATCTGATGGTAATATAAGCTGTCCAACAGTCTGATGGTCTGGTAATAGAAGCTGTCCAACAGTCTGATGGTAATGGAAGCTGTTCAACAGTCTGATGGTAAAAGAACCTGTCAAACAGTCTGATGGTAATAGAAGCTGTTCAACAGTCTGATGGTAACAGAAGCTGTTCAACAGTCTGATGTTAATCGAAGCTGTTCAACAGTCTGATGGTAATAGAAGCTGTTCAACAGTCTGATGGTAATAGAAGCTGTTCACCAGTCTGATGGTAATACAAGCTGTTCAATAGTCTGATGGTAATAGAAGCTGTTCAACAGTCTGATGGTAATGGAAGCTGTTCAACAGTCTGATGGTCTGGTATTAGAAGTTGTCCAACAGTCTGATAGTAATAGAAGCTGTCCAACAGTCTTTTGTAATAGAAGCTGTCCAACAGTATGATGGTAATTGAAGCTGTCCAACAGTCTGATGGTCTGGTAATAGAAGCTGTCCAAATGTCTCATGGTGTGGTAATAGAAGCTGTCCAACAGTCTGATGGTAATAGAAGCTGTCCAACAGTCTGATGGCAAAAGAAGCTATCCAACATTCTGATGGTAATAGAAGCTGTCCAACAGTCTGGTGGTAGTAGAAGCTGTCCCACAGTCTGATGGTAATAGAATCTGTTCAACAGTCTGATGGTAATGGAAGCTGTCCAACAGTCTGATGGTAATAGAAGCTGTCCAACAGTCTGGTGGTAGTAGAAGCTGTCCAACAGTCTGATGGTAATAGAAGCTGTTCAACAGTCTGATGGTAATAGAAGCTGTTCAACAGTCTGATGGTCTGATAATAGAAAATGTCCAACAGTCTGATGGTAATAGAAGCTGTCCAACAGTCTGACGGTCTGGTAATAGAAGCTGTCCAACAGTCTGGTAATCTGGTAGTAGAAGCTGTCCATCAATCTGATGGTAATGGAAGCTGTTCAACAGTCTGATAGTCTGGTAATAGAAACTTTCCAACAGTCTGATGGTAATAGAAGCTGTCCAACAGTCTGATAATCTGGTAATATAAATTTTCCAACAGTCTGATGGTAATGGAAGCTGTTCAACAGTCTGATGGTAATAGAAGCTGTTCAACAGTCTGATGGTAATAGAAGCTGTCAACAGTCTGATGGTAATGGAAGCTGTCAAACAGTCTGATGTTAATAGAAGCTGTTCAACAGTCTGATGGTAATAGAATCTGTTCAACAGTCTGATGGTAATAGAATCTGTTCAACAGTCTGATGGTAATAGAAGCTGTTCAACAGTCTGATGGTAATGGAAGCTGTTCAACAGTCTGATGGTAATGGAAGCTGTCAAACAGTCTGATGGTAATAGAAGCTGTTCAACAGTCTGATGGTAACAGAAGCTGTTCAACAGTCTGATGTTAATCAAAGCTGTTCAACAGTCTGATGGTAATAGAAGCTGTTCAACAGTCTGATGGTAATAGAAGCTGTTCACCAGTCTGATGGTAATACAAGCTGTTCAATAGTCTGATGGTAATAGAAGCTGTTCAACAGTCTGATGGTAATGGAAGCTGTTCAACAGTCTGATGGTCTGGTATTTGAAGTTGTCCAACAGTCTGATAGTAATAGAAGCTGTCCAACAGTCTTTTGTAATAGAAGCTGTCCAACAGTATGATGGTAATTGAAGCTGTCCAACAGTCTGACGGTCTGGTAATAGAAGCTGTCCAACAGTCTGATAATCTGGTAGTAGAAGCTGTCCATCAATCTAATGGTAATGGAAGCTGTTCAACAGTCTGATAGTCTGGTAATAGAAACTTTCCAACAGTCTGATGGTAATAGAAGCTGTCCAACTGTCTGATAATCTGGTAATAGAAGTTTTCCAACAGTCTGATGGTAATGGAAGCTGTTCAACAGTCTGATGGTAATAGAAGCTGTTCAACAGTCTTATGGTAATAGAAGCTGTCAACAGTCTGATGGTAATGGAAGCTGTCAAACAGTCTGATGGTATTAGAAGCTGTCCAACAGTCTGGTGGTAGTAGAAGCTGTCCAACAGTCTGATGGTAATAGAAGCTGTTCAACAGTCTGATGGTAATAGAAGCTGTCCGACAGTCTGATGGTAATAGAAGCTGTTCAACAGTCTGATTGTCTGGCAATGGAAGCTGCTCAACAGTCTGATTGTTATGAAAGCTGTCCAACAGTCTGATGTAAGAAGAAGCTGTTCAACAGTCTGATGGTAATAGAAACTGTCCAACAATCTGATGGTAATATAAGCTGTCCAACAGTCTGATGGTCTGGTAATAGAAGCTGTCCAACAGTCTGATGGTAATGGAAGCTGTTCAACAGTCTGATGGTAAAAGAACCTGTCAAACAGTCTGATGGTAATAGAAGCTGTTCACCAGTCTGATGGTAATACAAGCTGTTCAATAGTCTGATGGTAATAGAAGCTGTTCAACAGTCTGATGGTAATGGAAGCTGTTCAACAGTCTGATGGTCTGGTATTTGAAGTTGTCCAACAGTCTGATAGTAATAGAAGCTGTCCAACAGTCTTTTGTAATAGAAGCTGTCCAACAGTATGATGGTAATTGAAGCTGTCCAACAGTCTGACGGTCTGGTAATAGAAGCTGTCCAACAGTCTGATAATCTGGTAGTAGAAGCTGTCCATCAATCTAATGGTAATGGAAGCTGTTCAACAGTCTGATAGTCTGGTAATAGAAACTTTCCAACAGTCTGATGGTAATAGAAGCTGTCCAACTGTCTGATAATCTGGTAATAGAAGTTTTCCAACAGTCTGATGGTAATGGAAGCTGTTCAACAGTCTGATGGTAATAGAAGCTGTTCAACAGTCTTATGGTAATAGAAGCTGTCAACAGTCTGATGGTAATGGAAGCTGTCAAACAGTCTGATGGTATTAGAAGCTGTCCAACAGTCTGGTGGTAGTAGAAGCTGTCCAACAGTCTGATGGTAATAGAAGCTGTTCAACAGTCTGATGGTAATAGAAGCTGTCCGACAGTCTGATGGTAATAGAAGCTGTTCAACAGTCTGATTGTCTGGCAATGGAAGCTGCTCAACAGTCTGATTGTTATGAAAGCTGTCCAACAGTCTGATGTAAGAAGAAGCTGTTCAACAGTCTGATGGTAATAGAAACTGTCCAACAATCTGATGGTAATATAAGCTGTCCAACAGTCTGATGGTCTGGTAATAGAAGCTGTCCAACAGTCTGATGGTAATGGAAGCTGTTCAACAGTCTGATGGTAAAAGAACCTGTCAAACAGTCTGATGGTAATAGAAGCTGTTCAACAGTCTGATGGTAACAGAAGCTGTTCAACAGTCTGATGTTAATCGAAGCTGTTCAACAGTCTGATGGTAATAGAAGCTGTTCAACAGTCTGATGGTAATAGAAGCTGTTCACCAGTCTGATGGTAATACAAGCTGTTCAATAGTCTGATGGTAATAGAAGCTGTTCAACAGTCTGATGGTAATGGAAGCTTTTCAACAGTCTGATGGTCTGGTATTAGAAGTTGTCTAACAGTCTGATAGTAATAGAAGCTGTCCAACAGTCTTTTGTAATAGAAGCTGTCCAACAGTATGATGGTAATTGAAGCTGTCCAACAGTCTGATGGTCTGGTAATAGAAGCTGTCCAAATGTCTCATGGTGTGGTAATAGAAGCTGTCCAACAGTCTGATGGTAATAGAAGCTGTCCAACAGTCTGATGGCAAAAGAAGCTATCCAACATTCTGATGGTAATAGAAGCTGTCCAACAGTCTGGTGGTAGTAGAAGCTGTCCCAAAGTCTGATGGTAATAGAATCTGTTCAACAGTCTGATGGTAATGGAAGCTGTCCAACAGTCTGATGGTAATAGAAGCTGTCCAACAGTCTGGTGGTAGTAGAAGCTGTCCAACAGTCTGATGGTAATAGAAGCTGTTCAACAGTCTGATGGTAATAGAAGCTGTTCAACAGTCTGATGGTCTGATAATAGAAAATGTCCAACAGTCTGATGGTAATAGAAGCTGTCCAACAGTCTGACGGTCTGGTAATAGAAGCTGTCCAACAGTCTGATAATCTGGTAGTAGAAGCTGTCCATCAATCTGATGGTAATGGAAGCTGTTCAACAGTCTGATAATCTTGTAATATAAATTTTCCAACAGTCTGATGGTAATGGAAGCTGTTCAACAGTCTGATGGTAATAGAAGCTGTTCAACAGTCTGATGGTAATAGAAGCTGTCAACAGTCTGATGGTAATGGAAGCTGTCAAACAGTCTGATGGTAATAGAAGCTGTTCAACAGTCTGATGGTAATAGAATCTGTTCAACAGTCTGATGGTAATAGAATCTGTTCAACAGTCTGATGGTAATAGAAGCTGTTCAACAGTCTGATGGTAATGGAAGCTGTTCAACAGTCTGATGGTCTGGTATTAGAAGTTGTCCAACAGTCTGATAGTAATAGAAGCTGTCCAACAGTCTTTTGTAATAGAAGCTGTCCAACAGTATGATGGTAATTGAAGCTGTCCAACAGTCTGATGGTCTGGTAATAGAAGTTGTCCAAATGTCTCATGGTGTGGTAATAGAAGCTGTCCAACAGTCTGATGGTAATAGAAGCTGTCCAACAGTCTGATGGCAAAAGAAGCTATCCAACATTCTGATGGTAATAGAAGCTGTCCAACAGTCTGGCGGTAGTAGAAGCTGTCCAACAGTCTGATGGTAATTGAATCTTTTCAACAGTCTGATGGTAATGGAAGCTGTCCAACAGTCTGATGGTAATAGAAGCTGTCCAACAGTCTGGTGGTAGTAGAAGCTGTCCAACAGTCTGATGGTAATAGAAGCTGTTAAACAGTCTGATGGTAATAGAAGCTGTCCGACAGTCTGATGGTAATATAAGCTGTTCAACAGTCTGATGGTCTGGTAATAGAAACCTTCCAACAGTCTGATGGTAATAGAAGCTGTCCAACAGTCTGATGGTAATAGAAGCTGTCCAACAGTCTGATGGTTGGGCAATACAAACTGTCCAACAGTCTAATAATCTGATAATAGAAGTTCTCCAACAGTCTGATGGTAATGGAAGCTGTTCAACAGTCTGATGGTAATAGAAGCTGTTCAACAGTCTGATGGTAATAGAAGCTGTCCAACAGTCTGATGGTCTGGCAATAGAAGCTGCTCAACAGTCTGATGGTAAAAGAACCTGTCAAACAGTCTGATGGTAATAGAAGCTGTTCAACAGTCTGATGGTAACAGAAGCTGTTCAACAGTCTGATGTTAATCGAAGCTGTTCAACAGTCTGATGGTAAAATAGAAGCTGTTCAACAGTCTGATGGTAATAGAAGCTGTTCACCAGTCTGATGGTAATACAAGCTGTTCAATAGTCTGATGGTAATAGAAGCTGTTCAACAGTCTGATGGTAATGGAAGCTTTTCAACAGTCTGATGGTCTGGTATTAGAAGTTGTCTAACAGTCTGATAGTAATAGAAGCTGTCCAACAGTCTTTTGTAATAGAAGCTGTCCAACAGTATGATGGTAATTGAAGCTGTCCAACAGTCTGATGGTCTGGTAATAGAAGCTGTCCAAATGTCTCATGGTGTGGTAATAGAAGCTGTCCAACAGTCTGATGGTAATAGAAGCTGTCCAACAGTCTGATGGCAAAAGAAGCTATCCAACATTCTGATGGTAATAGAAGCTGTCCAACAGTCTGGTGGTAGTAGAAGCTGTCCCAAAGTCTGATGGTAATAGAATCTGTTCAACAGTCTGATGGTAATGGAAGCTGTCCAACAGTCTGATGGTAATAGAAGCTGTCCAACAGTCTGGTGGTAGTAGAAGCTGTCCAACAGTCTGATGGTAATAGAAGCTGTTCAACAGTCTGATGGTAATAGAAGCTGTTCAACAGTCTGATGGTCTGATAATAGAAAATGTCCAACAGTCTGATGGTAATAGAAGCTGTCCAACAGTCTGACGGTCTGGTAATAGAAGCTGTCCAACAGTCTGATAATCTGGTAGTAGAAGCTGTCCATCAATCTGATGGTAATGGAAGCTGTTCAACAGTCTGATAATCTTGTAATATAAATTTTCCAACAGTCTGATGGTAATGGAAGCTGTTCAACAGTCTGATGGTAATAGAAGCTGTTCAACAGTCTGATGGTAATAGAAGCTGTCAACAGTCTGATGGTAATGGAAGCTGTCAAACAGTCTGATGGTAATAGAAGCTGTTCAACAGTCTGATGGTAATAGAATCTGTTCAACAGTCTGATGGTAATAGAATCTGTTCAACAGTCTGATGGTAATAGAAGCTGTTCAACAGTCTGATGGTAATAGAAGCTGTTCAACAGTCTGATGGTCTGGTATTAGAAGTTGTCCAACAGTCTGATAGTAATAGAAGCTGTCCAACAGTCTTTTGTAATAGAAGCTGTCCAACAGTATGATGGTAATTGAAGCTGTCCAACAGTCTGATGGTCTGGTAATAGAAGTTGTCCAAATGTCTCATGGTGTGGTAATAGAAGCTGTCCAACAGTCTGATGGTAATAGAAGCTGTCCAACAGTCTGATGGCAAAAGAAGCTATCCAACATTCTGATGGTAATAGAAGCTGTCCAACAGTCTGGCGGTAGTAGAAGCTGTCCAACAGTCTGATGGTAATTGAATCTTTTCAACAGTCTGATGGTAATGGAAGCTGTCCAACAGTCTGATGGTAATAGAAGCTGTCCAACAGTCTGGTGGTAGTAGAAGCTGTCCAACAGTCTGATGGTAATAGAAGCTCTCCGACAGTCTGATGGTAATATAAGCTGTTCAACAGTCTGATGGTCTGGTAATAGAAACCTTCCAACAGTCTGATGGTAATAGAAGCTGTCCAACAGTCTGATGGTAATAGAAGCTGTCCAACAGTCTGATGGTTGGGCAATACAAACTGTCCAACAGTCTAATAATCTGATAATAGAAGTTCTCCAACAGTCTGATGGTAATGGAAGCTGTTCAACAGTCTGATGGTAATAGAAGCTGTTCAACAGTCTGATGGTAATAGAAGCTGTCCAACAGTCTGATGGTCTGGCAATAGAAGCTGCTCAACAGTCTGATGGTTATGAAAGCTGTCCAACAGTCTGATGTAACAAGAAGCTGTTCAACAGTCTGATGGTAATAGAAACTGTCCAACAATCTGATGGTAATATAAGCTGTCCAACAGTCTGATGGTCTGGTAATAGAAGCTGTCCAACAGTCTGATGGTAATGGAAGCTGTTCAACAGTCTGATGGTAAAAGAACCTGTCCAACAGTCTGATGGTAATAGAAGCTGTTCAACAGTTTGATGGTCTGGTAATAGAAAATGTCCAACAGTCTGATGGTAATAGAAGCTGTCCAACAGTCTGACGGTCTGGTAATAGAAGCTGTCCAACAGTCTGATAATCTGGTAGTAGAAGCTGTCCATCAATCTAATGGTAATGGAAGCTGTTCAACAATCTGATAGTCTGGTAATAGAAACTTTCCAACAGTCTGATGGTAATAGAAGCTGTCCAACAGTCTGATAATCTGGTAATAGAAGTTTTCCAACAGTCTGATGGTAATGGAAGCTGTTCAACAGTCTGATGGTAATAGAAGCTGTTCAACAGTCTGATGGTAATAGAAGCTGTCAACAGTCTGATGGTAATGGAAGCTGTCAAACAGTCTGATGGTAATAGAAGATGTTCAACAGTCTGATGGTAACAGAAGCTGTTCAACAGTCTGATGTTAATCGAAGCTGTTCAACAGTCTGATGGTAATAGAAGCTGTTCAACAGTCTGATGGTAATAGAAGCTGTTCACCAGTCTGATGGTAATACAAGCTGTTCAATAGTCTGATGGTAATAGAAGCTGTTCAACAGTCTGATGGTAATGGAAGCTGTTCAACAGTCTGATGGTCTGGTATTAGAAGTTGTCCAACAGTCTGATAGTAATAGAAGCTGTCCAACAGTCTTTTGTAATAGAAGCTGTCCAACAGTATGATGGTAATTGAAACTGTCCAACAGTCTGATGGTCTGGTAATAGAAGCTGTCCAAATGTCTCATGGTGTGGTAATAGAAGCTGTCCAACGGTCTGATGGTAATAGAAGCTGTCCAACAGTTTGATAGCAAAAGAAGCTATCCAACATTCTGATGGTAATAGAAGCTGTCCAACAGTCTGGTGGTAGTAGAAGCTGTCCCACAGTCTGATGGTAATAGAATCTGTTCAACAGTCTGATGGTAATGGAAGCTGTCCAACAGTCTGATGGTAATAGAAGCTGTCCAACAGTCTGGTGGTAGTAGAAGCTTTCCAACAGTCTGATGGTAATAGAAGCTGTTCAACAGTCTGATGGTAATAGAAGCTGTTCAACAGTCTGATGGTCTGATAATAGAAAATGTCCAACAGTCTGATGGTAATAGAAGCTGTCCAACAGTATGACGGTCTGGTAATAGAAGCTGTCCAACAGTCTGATAATCTGGTAGTAGAAGCTGTCCATCAATCTAATGGTAATGGAAGCTGTTCAACAGTCTGATAGTCTGGTAATAGAAACTTTCCAACAGTCTGATGGTAATGGAAGCTGTCCAACAGTCTGGTGGTAGTAGAAGCTGTCCAACAGTCTGATGGTAATAGAAGCTGTTCAACAGTCTGATGGTAATATAATCTGTCCGACAGTCTGATGGTAATAGAAGCTGTTCAACAGTCTGATGGTCTGGTAATAGAAAATGTCCAACAGTCTGGTGGTAGTAGAAGCTGTCCAACAGTCTGATGGTAATAGAAGCTGTTCAACAGTCTGATGGTAATAGAAGCTGTCCGACAGTCTGATGGTAATAGAAGCTGTCCAACAGTCTGATGGTAATAGAAGCTGTCCGAAAGTCTGGTGGTAGTAGAAGCTGTCCAACAGTCTGATGGTAATAGAAGCTGTTCAACAGTCTGATGGTAATAGAAGCTGTCCGACAGTCTGATGGTAATAGAAGCTGTCCGACAGTTTGATGGTAATAGAAGCTGTCCAACAGTCTGATGGTCTGGTAATAGAAAATGTCCAACAGTCTGGTGGTAGTAGAAGCTGTCCAACAGTCTGATGGTAATAGAAGCTGTTCAACAGTCTGATGGTAATAGAAGCTGTCCGACAGTCTGATGGTAATAGAAGCTGTCCAACAGTCTGATGGTCTGGTAATAGAAGCTGTCCAACAGTCTGATAATCTGGTAGTAGAAGCTGTCCATCAATCTAATGGTAATGGAAGCTGTTCAACAGTCTGATAGTCTGGTAATAGAAACTTTCCAACAGTCTGATGGTAATGGAAGCTGTCCAACAGTCTGATAATCTGGTAATAGAAGTTTTCCAACAGTCTGATGGTAATGGAAGCTGTTCAACAGTCTGATGGTAATAGAAGATGTTCAACAGTCTGATGGTAATAGAAGCTGTCAACAGTCTGATGGTAATGGAAGCTTTCAAACAGTCTGATGGTAATAGAAGCTGTTCAACAGTCTGATGGTAATAGAAGCTGTTCAACAGTCTGATGGTAATAGAAGTTGTTCAACAGTCTGATGGTAATAGAAGCTGTTCACCAGTCTGATGGTAATGGAAGCTGTTCAACAGTCTGACGGTCTGGTAATAGAAGCTGTCCAACAGTCTGATAATCTGGTAGTAGAAGCTGTCCATCAATCTAATGGTAATGGAAGCTGTTCAACAGTCTGATAGTCTGGTAATAGAAACTTTCCAACAGTCTGATGGTAATGGAAGGTGTCCAACAGTCTGATAATCTGGTAATAGAAGTTTTCCAACAGTCTGATGGTAATGGAAGCTGTTCAACAGTCTGATGGTAATAGAAGCTGTCAATAGTCTGATGGTAATGGAAGCTGTCAAACAGTCTGACGGTAATAGAAGCTGTCCAACAGTCTGATGGTAATAGAAGCTGTTCAACAGTCTGATGGTAATAGAAGCTGTTCACCAGTCTGATGGTAATGGAAGCTGTTCAACAGTCTGACGGTCTGGTAATAGAAGGTGTCCAACAGTCTGATAATCTGGTAGTAGAAGCTGTCCATCAATCTAATGGTAATGGAAGCTGTTCAACAGTCTGATAGTCTTGTAATAGAAACTTTCCAACAGTCTGATGGTAATGGAAGGTGTCCAACAGTCTGATAATCTGGTAATAGAAGTTTTCCAACAGTCTGATGGTAATGGAAGCTGTTCAACAGTCTGATGGTAATAGAAGCTGTCAATAGTCTGATGGTAATGGAAGCTGTCAAACAGTCTGACGGTAATAGAAGCTGTCCAACAGTCTGATGGTAATAGAAGCTGTTCAACAGTCTGATGGTAATAGAAGTTGTTCAACAGTCTGATGGTAATAGAAGCTGTTCACCAGTCTGAAGGTAATGGAATTCTGTTCAACAGTCTGACGGTCTGGTAATAGAAGCTGTCCAACAGTCTGATAATCTGGTAGTAGAAGCTGTCTATCAAATCTATGGTAATGGAAGCTGTTCAACAGTCTGATAGTCTGGTAATAGAAACTTTCCAACAGTCTGATGGTAATAGAAGCTGTCCAACAGTCTGATAATCTGGTAATAGAAGTTTTCCAACAGTCTGATGGTAATGGAAGCTGTTCAACAGTCTGATGGTAATAGAAGCTGTTCAACAGTCTGATGGTAATAGAATCTGTTCAACATTCTGATGGTAATAGAAGCTGTTCAACAGTCTGAAGGTAATAGAAGCTGTTCAACAGTCTGATGGTAATGGAAGCTGTTCAACAGTCGGATGGTCTGGTATTAGAAGCTGTCCAAGAGTGTGATGATAATTGAAGCTGTCCAACAGTCTGATGGTCTGGTAATAGAAGCTGTCCAAATGTCTCATGGTGTGGTATAGAAGCTGTCCAACAGTCTGATGGTAATAGAAGCTGTCCAACAGTCTGATGGTAAAAGAAGCTGTCCAACAGTCTGATGGTAACAGAAGCTGTCCTACAGTCGGGTGGTAGTAGATGCTGTCCAACAGTCTGATGGTAATAGAAGTTGTTCAACAGTCTGATTGTAATAGAAGCTGTCCAACAGTCTGATGGTAATAGAAGCTGTTCAACAGTCTGATGGCCTGGTAATAGAAGTTCTTCCACAGTCTGATGGCCTGGTAATAGAAGCTGTCCAACAGTTTAATGTTAATGGAAGCTGTTCAACATTCTGATGGTAATTGAAGCTGTTCAACAGTCTGATGGTAATATAAGCTGTCCAACAGTCTGATGGTAATAGAAGCTGTTCAACAGTCTGATGGCCTGGTAATAGAAGTTCTTCCACAGTCTGATGGACTGGTAATAGAAGCTGTCCAACAGCCTGATGGTCTGGTAATGGAAGCTGTTCAACAGTCTCATGATCTGGTGCTAGAAACTGTCCATCATTCTGATGGTAATAGAAACTGTCCAACAGTCTGATGTTAATAGAAGCTGTCCAACAGTCTGATGGTAATAGAAGCTGTACAACAGTCTCATGATCTGGTAATAGAAGCTGTCCAACAGGCTGTTGGTAATTGAAGCTGTTCAACAGTCTGATGGAAATAGGAGCTGTCCAACATTCTGATGGTAATAGAAGCTGTTCAACAGTCTGATGGTAATAGAACCTGTCCAACAATCTGATGGTAATAGAAGCTGTTCAACAGTCTGATGGTCTGGTAATAGAAACCTTCCAACAGTCTGATGGTAATAGAAGCTGTCCAACAGTCTGATGGTAATAGAAGCTGTCCAACAGTCTGATGGCAAAAGAAGCTATCCAACATTCTGATGGTAATAGAAGCTGTCCAACAGTCTGGCGGTAGTAGAAGCTGTCCAACAGTCTGATGGTAATTGAATCTTTTCAACAGTCTGATGGTAATGGAAGCTGTCCAACAGTCTGATGGTAATAGAAGCTGTCCAACAGTCTGGTGGTAGTAGAAGCTGTCCAACAGTCTGATGGTAATAGAAGCTGTTAAACAGTCTGATGGTAATAGAAGCTGTCCGACAGTCTGATGGTAATATAAGCTATTCAACAGTCTGATGGTCTGGTAATAGAAACCTTCCAACAGTCTGATGGTAATAGAAGCTGTCCAACAGTCTGATGGTAATAGAAGCTGTCCAACAGTCTGATGGTTGGGCAATACAAACTGTCCAACAGTCTGATAATCTGATAATAGAAGTTCTCCAACAGTCTGATGGTAATGGAAGCTGTTCAACAGTCTGATGGTAATAGAAGCTGTTCAACAGTCTGATGGTAATAGAAGCTGTCCAACAGTCTGATGGTCTGGCAATAGAAGCTGCTCAACAGTCTGATGGTTATGAAAGCTGTCCAACAGTCTGATGTAAGAAGAAGCTGTTCAACAGTCTGATGGTAATAGAAACTGTCCAACAATCTGATGGTAATATAAGCTGTCCAACAGTCTGATGGTCTGGTAATAGAAGCTGTCCAACAGTCTGATGGTAATGGAAGCTGTTCAACAGTCTGATGGTAAAAGAAACTTTCCAACAGTCTGATGGTAATAGAAGCTGTCCAACAGTCTGATAATCTGGTAATAGAAGTTTTCCAACAGTCTGATGGTAATGGAAGCTGTTCAACAGTCTGATGGTAATAGAAGCTGTTCAACAGTCTGATGGTAATAGAAGCTGTCAACAGTCTGATGGTAATGGAAGCTGTCAAACAGTCTGATGGTAATAGAAGCTGTTCAACAGTCTGATGGTAACAGAAGCTGTTCAACAGTCTGATGTTAATCGAAGCTGTTCAACAGTCTGATGGTAATAGAAGCTGTTCAACAGTCTGATGGTAATAGAAGCTGTTCACCAGTCTGATGGTAATACAAGCTGTTCAATAGTCTGATGGTAATAGAAGCTGTTCAACAGTCTGATGGTAATGGAAGCTGTTCAACAGTCTGATGGTCTGGTATTAGAAGTTGTCCAACAGTCTGATAGTAATAGAAGCTGTCCAACAGTCTTTTGTAATAGAAGCTCTCCAACAGTATGATGGTAATTGAAACTGTCCAACAGTCTGATGGTCTGGTAATAGAAAATGTCCAACAGTCTGATGGTAATAGAAGCTGTCCAACAGTCTGACGGTCTGGTAATAGAAGCTGTCCAACAGTCTGATAATCTGGTAGTAGAAGCTGTCCATCAATCTAATGGTAATGGAAGCTGTTCAACAGTCTGATAGTCTGGTAATAGAAACTTTCCAACAGTCTGATGGTAATAGAAGCTGTCCAACAGTCTGATAATCTGGTAATAGAAGTTTTCCAACAGTCTGATGGTAATGGAAGCTGTTCAACAGTCTGATGGTAATAGAAGCTGTTCAACAGTCTGATGGTAATAGAAGCTGTCAACAGTCTGATGGTAATGGAAGCTGTCAAACAGTCTGATGGTAATAGAAGCTGTTCAACAGTCTGATGGTAACAGAAGCTGTTCAACAGTCTGATGTTAATCGAAGCTGTTCAACAGTCTGATGGTAATAGAAGCTGTTCAACAGTCTGATGGTAATAGAAGCTGTTCACCAGTCTGATGGTAATACAAGCTGTTCAATAGTCTGATGGTAATAGAAGCTGTTCAACAGTCTGATGGTAATGGAAGCTGTTCAACAGTCTGATCTTCTGGTATTAGAAGTTGTCCAACAGTCTGATAGTAATAGAAGCTGTCCAACAGTATGATGGTAATTGAAGCTGTCCAACAGTCTGATGGTCTGGTAATAGAAGCTGTCCAAATGTCTCATGTTGTGGTAATAGAAGCTGTCCAACAGTCTGATGGTAATAGAAGCTGTCCAACAGTCTGATGGCAAAAGAAGCTATCCAACATTCTGATGGTAATAGAAGCTGTCCAACAGTCTGGTGGTAGTAGAAGCTGTCCCACAGTCTGATGGTAATAGAATCTGTTCAACAGTCTGATGGTAATGGAAGCTGTCCAACAGTCTGATGGTAATAGAAGCTGTCCAACAGTCTGGTGGTAGTAGAAGCTGTCCAACAGTCTGATGGTAATAGAAGCTGTTCAACAGTCTGATGGTAATAGAAGCTGTTCAACAGTCTGATGGTCTGATAATAGAAAATGTCCAACAGTCTGATGGTAATAGAAGCTGTCCAACAGTATGACGGTCTGGTAATAGAAGCTGTCCAACAGTCTGATAATCTGGTAGTAGAAGCTGTCCATCAATCTAATGGTAATGGAAGCTGTTCAACAGTCTGATAGTCTGGTAATAGAAACTTTCCAACAGTCTGATGGTAATGGAAGCTGTCCAACAGTCTGGTGGTAGTAGAAGCTGTCCAACAGTCTGATGGTAATAGAAGCTGTTCAACAGTCTGATGGTAATATAATCTGTCCGACAGTCTGATGGTAATAGAAGCTGTTCAACAGTCTGATGGTCTGGTAATAGAAAATGTCCAACAGTCTGGTGGTAGTAGAAGCTGTCCAACAGTCTGATGGTAATAGAAGCTGTTCAACAGTCTGATGGTAATAGAAGATGTCCAACAGTCTGATAATCTGGTAGTAGATGCTGTCCATCAATCTAATGGTAATGGAAGCTGATCAACAGTCTGAAAGTCTGGTAATAGAAACTTTCCAACAGTCTGATGGTAATGGAAGCTGTCCAACAGTCTGGTGGTAGTAGAAGCTGTCCAACAGTCTGATGGTAATAGAAGCTGTCCGACAGTCTGATGGTAATAGAAGCTGTTCAACAGTCTGATGGTCTGGTAATAGAAAATGTCCAACAGTCTGATGGTAATAGAAGCTGTCCGACAGTCTGATGGTAATAGAAGCTGTTCAACAGTCTGATGGTCTGGTAATAGAAAATGTCCAACAGTCTGGTGGTAGTAGAAGCTGTCCAACAGTCTGATGGTAATAGAAGCTGTTCAACAGTCTGATGGTAATAGAAGATGTCCAACAGTCTGATAATCTGGTAGTAGATGCTGTCCATCAATCTAATGGTAATGGAAGCTGATCAACAGTCTGAAAGTCTGGTAATAGAAACTTTCCAACAGTCTGATGGTAATGGAAGCTGTCCAACAGTCTGGTGGTAGTAGAAGCTGTCCAACAGTCTGATGGTAATAGAAGCTGTCCGACAGTCTGATGGTAATAGAAGCTGTTCAACAGTCTGATGGTCTGGTAATAGAAAATGTCCAACAGTCTGATGGTAATAGAAGCTGTCCGACAGTCTGATGGTAATAGAAGCTGTTCAACAGTCTGATGGTCTGGTAATAGAAAATGTCCAACAGTCTGATGGTAATAGAAGCTGTCCAACAGTCTGATGGTCTGGTAATAGTAGCTGTCCAACAGTCTGATAATCTGGTAGTAGAAGCTGTCCATCAATCTAATGGTAATGGAAGCTGTTCAACAGTCTGATGGTAATAGAAGCTGTTCAACAGTCTGATGGTAATAGAAGATGTAAACAGTCTGATGGTAATAGAAGTTGTTCAACAGTCTGATGGTAATAGAAGCTGTTCAACAGTCTGATGGTAATGGAAGCTGTTCAACAGTCTGACGGTCTGGTAATAGAAGCTGTCCAACAGTCTGATAATCTGGAAATAGAAGTTTTCCAACAGTCTGATGGTAATAGAAGCTGTCCAACAGTCTGATGGTAATAGAAGCTCTCCAACAGTCTCATGATCTGGTAATAGATGCTGTCCAACAGGCTGTTGGTAATTGAAGCTGTTCAACAGTCTGATGGAAATAGGAGCTGTCCAACATTCTGATGGTAATAGAAGCTGTTCAACAGTATGATGGTAATAGAACCTGTCCAACAATCTGATGGTAATAGAAGCTGTTCAACAGTCTGATGGTAATGGAAGCTGTTCAACAGTCTGACGGTCTGGTAATAGAAGCTGTCCAACAGTCTGATAATCTGGAAATAGAAGTTTTCCAACAGTCTGATGGTAATGGAAGCTGTTCAACAGTCTGATGGTAATAGAAGCTGTTCAACAGTCTGACGATAATAGAAGCTGTCAACAGTCTGATGGTAATGGAAGCTGTCAAACAGTCTGATGGTAATAGAAGCTGTTCAACAGTCTGATGGTAAAAGAAGCTGTTCAACTGTCTGATGGCCTGGTAATAGAAGCTGGTCAACAGTCTAATGGTAATAGAAGCTGTCCAACAGTCTGATGGTCTGGAAATAGAAGCTGTTCAACAGTCTGATGGTCTGGTGCTAGAAACTGTCCAACAGTCTGATGGTAATAGAAGCTGTCCAACAGTCTGAGGGTAATAGAAACTGTCCAACAGTCTGATGGTAATGGAAGCTGTTCAACAGTCTGATGGTAAAATAACCTGTCCAACAGTATGATGGTAATAGAAGCTGTCCAACAGTCTGATGGTCTGGTAATAGAAGCTGTCCAACAGTCTGATGGTCTGGTAATGGAAGCTGCTCAACAGTCTGATGGTAATGGAAGCTGTTCAACAGTCTGATGGTCTGGTAATAGAAGCTGTTCAACAGTCTGATGGTCTGGTAATAGAAGCTGTTCAACAGTCTGATGGTCTGGTAATAGAAACTGTTCAACAGTCTGATGGTCTGGTAATAGAAGCTGTCCAACAGTCTGATGGTCTGGTAAAAGAAGCTGTCCAACAGTCTGATAATCTGGTAATAGAAGCTGTCCAACAATCTGATGGTAATGGAAGCTGTTCAACAGTCTGATAGTAATAGAAGCTGTCCAACAGTCTGATGGTAATAGAAGCCGTCCAAAAGTCTGATGGTAATAGAAGCTGTCCAACAGTCTGACGGCCTGGTAATAGAAGCTGTCCAACAGTCTGATGGTCTGGTAATGGAAGCTGTTCAACAGTCTCATTATCTGGTGCTAGAAACAGTCCAACAGTCTGACGGTAATAGAAACTGTCCAACAGTCTGATGTTAATAGAAACTGTCCAACAGTCTGATGTTAATAGAAGCTGTCCAACAGTCTGACGGTAATAGAAACTGTCCAACAGTCTCATGTTAATAGAAGCTGTCCAACAGTCTGATGGTAATAGAAGCTCTCCAACAGTCTCATGATCTGGTAATAGATGCTGTCCAACAGGCTGTTGGTAATTGAAGCTGTTCAACAGTCTGATGGAAATAGGAGCTGTCCAACATTCTGATGGTAATAGAAGCTGTTCAACAGTATGATGGTAATAGAACCTGTCCAACAATCTGATGGTAATAGAAGCTGTTCAACAGACTGATGGTCTGGTAATAGAAACCTTCCAACAGTCTGATGGTAATAGAAGCTGTCCAACAGTCTGATGGTAATAGAAGCTGTCCAACAGTCTGATGTTTGGGCAATACAAACTGTCCAACAGTCTGATAATCTGGTAATAGAAGTTCTCCAACAGTCTGATGGTAATGGAAGCTGTTCAACAGTCTGATGGTAATAGAAGCTGTTCAACATTCTGATGGTAATAGAAGCTGTCCAACAGTCTGATGGTAATAGAAGCTGACCAACAGTCTGATGGTGTGGCAATGGAAGCTGCTCAACAGTCTGATGGTTATGAAAGCTGTCCAACAGTCTGATGTAAGAAGAAGCTGTTCAACAGTCTGATGGTAATAGAAACTCTCCAACAATCTGATGGTAATATAAGCTGTCCAACAGTCTGATGGTCTGGTAATAGAAGCTGTCCAACAGTCTGATGGTAATGGAAGCTGTTCAACAGTCTGATGGTAAAAGAACCTGTCCAACAGTCTGATGGTAATAGAAGCTGTTCAACAGTCTGATGGTCTGGTAATAGAAAATGTCCAACAGTCTGATGGTAATAGAAGCTGTCCAACAGTCTGACGGTCTGGTAATAGAAGCTGTCCAACAGTATGATAATCTGGTAGTAGAAGCTGTCCATCAATCTAATGGTAATGGAAGCTGTTCAACAGTCTGATAGTCTGGTAATAGAAACTTTCCAACAGTCTGATGGTAATAGAAGCTGTTCAACAGTCTGATGGTAATAGAAGCTGTCAACAGTCTGATGGTAATGGAAGCTGTCAAACAGTCTGATGGTAATAGAAGTTGTTCAACAGTCTGATGGTAACAGAAGCTGTTCAACAGTCTGATGTTAATCGAAGCTGTTCAACAGTCTGATGGTAATAGAAGCTGTTCACCAGTCTGATGGTAATACAAGCTGTTCAATAGTCTGATGGTAATAGAAGCTGTTCAACAGTCTGATGGTAATAGAAGCTGTCCAACAGTCTGACGGTCTGGTAATAGAAGCTGTCCAACAGTCTGATAATCTGGTAGTAGAAGCTGTCCATCAATCTGATGGTAATGGAAGCTGTTCAACAGTCTGATAGTCTGGTAATAGAAACTTTCCAACAGTCTGATGGTAATAGAAGCTGTCCAACAGTCTGATAATCTGGTAATATAAGTTTTCCAACAGTCTGATGGTAATGGAAGCTGTTCAACAGTCTGTTGGTAATAGAAGCTGTTCAACAGTCTGATGGTAATAGAAGCTGTCAACAGTCTGATGGTAATGGAAGCTGTCAAACAGTCTGATTGTAATAGAAGCTTTTCAACAGTCTGATGGTAATAGAATCTGTTCAACAGTCTGATGGTAATAGAATCTGTTCAACAGTCTGATGGTAATAGAAGCTGTTCAACAGTCTGATGGTAATGGAAGCTGTTCAACAGTCTGATGGTAATAGAAGCTGTTCAACAGTCTGATGGTAATAGAAGCTGTCAACAGTCTGATGGTAATGGAAGCTGTCAAACAGTCTGATGGTAATAGAAGCTGTTCAACAGTCTGATGGTAACAGAAGCTGTTCAACAGTCTGATGTTAATCGAAGCTGTTCAACAGTCTGATGGTAATAGAAGCTGTTCAACAGTCTGATGGTAATAGAAGCTGTTCACCAGTCTGATGGTAATACAAGCTGTTCAATAGTCTGATGGTAATAGAAGCTGTTCAACAGTCTGATGGTAATGGAAGCTGTTCAACAGTCTGATGGTCTGGTATTAGAAGTTGTCCAACAGTCTGATAGTAATAGAAGCTGTCCAACAGTCTTTTGTAATAGAAGCTGTCCAACAGTATGATGGTAATTGAAGCTGTCCAACAGTCTGATGGTCTGGTAATAGAAGCTGTCCAAATGTCTCATGGTGTGGTACTAGAAGCTGTCCAACAGTCTGATGGTAATAGAAGCTATCCAACATTCTGATGGTAATAGAAGCTGTCCAACAGTCTGGTGGTAGTAGAAGCTGTCCCACAGTCTGATGGTAATAGAATCTGTTCAACAGTCTGATGGTAATGGAAGCTGTCCAACAGTCTGATGGTAATAGAAGCTGTCCAACAGCCTGGTGGTAGTAGAAGCTGTCCAACAGTCTGATGGTAATAGAAGCTGTTCAACAGTCTGATGGTAATAGAAGCTGTTCAACAGTCTGATGGTCTGATAATAGAAAATGTCCAACAGTCTTTAATGGTAATAGAAGCTGTCCAACAGTATGACGGTCTGGTAATAGAAGCTGTCCAACAGTCTGATAATCTGGTAGTAGAAGCTGTCCATCAATCTAATGGTAATGGAAGCTGTTCAACAGTCTGATAGTCTGGTAATAGAAACTTTCCAACAGTCTGATGGTAATGGAAGCTGTCCAACAGTCTGGTGGTAGTAGAAGCTGTCCAACAGTCTGATGGTAATAGAAGCTGTTCAACAGTCTGATGGTAATATAATCTGTCCGACAGTCTGATGGTAATAGAAGCTGTTCAACAGTCTGATGGTCTGGTAATAGAAAATGTCCAACAGTCTGGTGGTAGTAGAAGCTGTCCAACAGTCTGATGGTAATAGAAGCTGTTCAACAGTCTGATGGTAATAGAAGCTGTCCGACAGTCTGATGGTAATATAAGCTGTTCAACAGTCTGATGGTCTGATAGATAATAGAAAATGTCCAACAGTCTGATGGTAATAGAAGCTGTCCAAGAGTCTGACGGTCTGGTAATAGAAGCTGTCCAACAGTCTGATAATCTGGTAGTAGATGCTGTCCATCAATCTAATGGTAATGGAAGCTGATCAACAGTCTGATAGTCTGGTAATAGAAACTTTCCAACAGTCTGATGGTAATGGAAGCTGTCCAACTGTCTGGTGGTAGTAGAAGCTGTCCAACAGTCTGATGGTAATAGAAGCTGTTCAACAGTCTGATGGTAATAGAAGCTGTCCGACAGTCTGATTGTAATAGAAGCTTTTCAACAGTCTGATGGTAATAGAATCTGTTCAACAGTCTGATGGTAATAGAATCTGTTCAACAGTCTGATGGTAATAGAAGCTGTTCAACAGTCTGATGGTAATGGAAGCTGTTCAACAGTCTGATGGTAATAGAAGCTGTTCAACAGTCTGATGGTAATAGAAGCTGTCAACAGTCTGATGGTAATGGAAGCTGTCAAACAGTCTGATGGTAATAGAAGCTGTTCAACAGTCTGATGGTAACAGAAGCTGTTCAACAGTCTGATGTTAATCGAAGCTGTTCAACAGTCTGATGGTAATAGAAGCTGTTCAACAGTCTGATGGTAATAGAAGCTGTTCACCAGTCTGATGGTAATACAAGCTGTTCAATAGTCTGATGGTAATAGAAGCTGTTCAACAGTCTGATGGTAATGGAAGCTGTTCAACAGTCTGATGGTCTGGTATTAGAAGTTGTCCAACAGTCTGATAGTAATAGAAGCTGTCCAACAGTCTTTTGTAATAGAAGCTGTCCAACAGTATGATGGTAATTGAAGCTGTCCAACAGTCTGATGGTCTGGTAATAGAAGCTGTCCAAATGTCTCATGGTGTGGTACTAGAAGCTGTCCAACAGTCTGATGGTAATAGAAGCTATCCAACATTCTGATGGTAATAGAAGCTGTCCAACAGTCTGGTGGTAGTAGAAGCTGTCCCACAGTCTGATGGTAATAGAATCTGTTCAACAGTCTGATGGTAATGGAAGCTGTCCAACAGTCTGATGGTAATAGAAGCTGTCCAACAGCCTGGTGGTAGTAGAAGCTGTCCAACAGTCTGATGGTAATAGAAGCTGTTCAACAGTCTGATGGTAATAGAAGCTGTTCAACAGTCTGATGGTCTGATAATAGAAAATGTCCAACAGTCTTTAATGGTAATAGAAGCTGTCCAACAGTATGACGGTCTGGTAATAGAAGCTGTCCAACAGTCTGATAATCTGGTAGTAGAAGCTGTCCATCAATCTAATGGTAATGGAAGCTGTTCAACAGTCTGATAGTCTGGTAATAGAAACTTTCCAACAGTCTGATGGTAATGGAAGCTGTCCAACAGTCTGGTGGTAGTAGAAGCTGTCCAACAGTCTGATGGTAATAGAAGCTGTTCAACAGTCTGATGGTAATATAATCTGTCCGACAGTCTGATGGTAATAGAAGCTGTTCAACAGTCTGATGGTCTGGTAATAGAAAATGTCCAACAGTCTGGTGGTAGTAGAAGCTGTCCAACAGTCTGATGGTAATAGAAGCTGTTCAACAGTCTGATGGTAATAGAAGCTGTCCGACAGTCTGATGGTAATATAAGCTGTTCAACAGTCTGATGGTCTGATAGATAATAGAAAATGTCCAACAGTCTGATGGTAATAGAAGCTGTCCAAGAGTCTGACGGTCTGGTAATAGAAGCTGTCCAACAGTCTGATAATCTGGTAGTAGATGCTGTCCATCAATCTAATGGTAATGGAAGCTGATCAACAGTCTGATAGTCTGGTAATAGAAACTTTCCAACAGTCTGATGGTAATGGAAGCTGTCCAACTGTCTGGTGGTAGTAGAAGCTGTCCAACAGTCTGATGGTAATAGAAGCTGTTCAACAGTCTGATGGTAATAGAAGCTGTCCGACAGTCTGATGGTAATAGAAGCTGTTCAACAGTCTGATGGTCTGGTAATAGAAAATGTCCAACAGTCTGATGGTAATAGAAGCTGATCAACAGTCTGATAGTCTGGTAATAGAAACTTTCCAACAGTCTGATGGTAATGGAAGCTGTCCAACAGTCTGATGGTAATGGAAGCTTTCAAACAGTCTGATGGTAATAGAAGCTGTTCGACAGTCTGATGGTAATAGAAGCTGTCAACAGTCTGATGGTAATGGAAGCTTTCAAACAGTCTGATGGTAATAGAAGCTGTTCAACAGTCTGATGGTAATAGAAGCTGTTCAACAGTCTGATGGTAATAGAAGTTGTTCAACAGTCTGATGGTAATAGAAGCTGTTCACCAGTCTGATGGAAATGGAAGCTGTTCAACAGTCTGACTGTCTGGTAATAGAAGCTGTCCAACAGTCTGATAATCTGGTAATAGAAGTTTTCCAACAGTCTGATGGTAATGGAAGCTGTTCAACAGTCTGATGGTAATAGAAGCTGTTCAACAGTCTGATGGTAATAGAAGCTGTCAACAGTCTGATGGTAATGGAAGCTTTCAAACAGTCTGATGGTAATAGAAGCTGTTCAACAGTCTGATGGTAATAGAAGCTGTTCAACAGTCTGATGGTAATAGAAGTTGTTCAACAGTCTGATGGTAATAGAAGCTGTTCACCAGTCTGATGGTAATGGAAGCTGTTCAACAGTCTGACGGTCTGGTAATAGAAGCTGTCCAACAGTCTGATAATCTGGTAATATAAGTTTTCCAACAGTCTGATGTTAATGGAAGCTGTTCAACAGTCTGATGGTAATAGAAGCTGTTCAACAGTCTGACAATAATAGAAGCTGTCAACAGTCTGATGGTAATGGAAGCTGTCAAACAGTCTGATGGTAATAGAAGCTGTTCAACAGTCTGATGGTAAAAGAAGCTGTTCAACTGTCTGATGGCCTGGTAATAGAAGCTGGTCAACAGTCTAATGGTAATAGAAGCTGTCCAACAGTCTGATGGTCTGGTAATAGAACCTGTTCAACAGTCTGATGGTCTTGTAATAGAAGCTGTTCAACAGTCTGATGGTCTGGTGCTAGAAACTGTCCAACAGTCTGATGGTAATAGAAGCTGTCCAACAGTCTGATGGTAATAGAAACTGTCCAACAGTCTGATGGTAATGGAAGCTGTTCAACAGTCTGATTGTAAAATAACCCGTCCAACAGTATGATGGTAATAGAAGCTGTCCAACAGTCTGATGGTCTGGTAATACAAGCTGTCCAACAGTCTGATGGTCTGGTAATGGAAGCTGCTCAACAGTCTGATGGTAATGGAAGCTGTTCAACAGTCTGATGGTCTGGTAATAGAAGCTGTTCAACAGTCTGATGGTCTGGTAATAGAAACTGTTCAACAGTCTGATGGTCTGGTAATAGAAGCTGTCCAACAGTCTGATGGTCTGGTTAAAGAAGCTGTCCAACAGTCTGATAATCTGGTAATAGAAGCTGTCCAACAATCTGATGGTAATGGAAGCTGTTCAACAGTCTGATAGTAATAGAAGCTGTCCAACAGTCTGATGGTAATAGAAGCTGTCCAACAGTCTGATGGTAAAAGAAGCTGTCCAACAGTCTGACGGCCTGGTAATAGAAGCTGTCCAACAGTCTGATGGTAATAAAAGCTGTCCAACAGTCTGATGGCCTGGTAATAGAAGCTGTCCAACAGTCTAATGGTCTGGTAATGGAAGCTGTTCAACAGTCTCATTATCTGGTGCTAGAAACTGTCCAACAGTCTGACGGTAATAGAAACTGTCCAACAGTCTGATGTTAATAGAAACTGTCCAACAGTCTGATGTTAATAGAAGCTGTCCAACAGTCTGACGGTAATAGAAACTGTCCAACAGTCTCATGTTAATAGAAGCTGTCCAACAGTCTGATGGTAATAGAAGCTGTCCAACAGTCTCATGATCTGGTAATAGATGCTGTCCAACAGGCTGTTGGTAATTGAAGCTGTTCAACAGTCTGATGGAAATAGGAGCTGTCCAACATTCTGATGGTAATAGAAGCTCTTCAACAGTATGATGGTAATAGAACCTGTCCAACAATCTGATGGTAATAGAAGCTGTTCAACAGTCTGATGGTCTGGTAATAGAAACCTTCCAACAGTCTGATGGTAATAGCAGCTGTCCAACAGTCTGATGGTAATAGAAGCTGTCGAACAGTCTGATGTTTGGGCAATACAAACTGTCCAACAGTCTGATAATCTGGTAATAGAAGTTCTCCAACAGTCTGATGGTAATGGAAGCTGTTCAACAGTCTGATGGTAATAGAAGCTGTTCAACATTCTGATGGTAATAGAAGCTGTCCAACAGTCTGATGGTAATAGAAGCTGACCAACAGTCTGATGGTGTGGCAATGGAAGCTGCTCAACAGTCTGATGGTTATGAAAGCTGTCCAACAGTCTGATGTAAGAAGAAGCTGTTCAACAGTCTGATGGTAATAGAAGCTGTCCAACAATCTGATGGTAATATAAGCTGTCCAACAGTCTGATGGTCTGGTAATAGAAGCTGTCCAACAGTCTGATGGTAATGGAAGCTGTTCAACAGTCTGATGGTCTGGTAATAGAAAATGTCCAACAGTCTGATGGTAATAGAAGCTGTCCAACAGTCTGACGGTCTGGTAATAGAAGCTGTCCAACAGTCTGATAATCTGGTAGTAGAAGCTGTCCATCAATCTAATGGTAATGGAAGCTGTTCAACAGTCTGATAGTCTGGTAATAGAAACTTTCCAACAGTCTGATGGTAATAGAAGCTGTCCAACTGTCTGATAATCTGGTAATAGAAGTTTTCCAACAGTCTGATGGTAATGGAAGCTGTTCAACAGTCTGATGGTAATAGAAGCTGTTCAACAGTCTTATGGTAATAGAAGCTGTCAACAGTCTGATGGTAATGGAAGCTGTCAAACAGTCTGATGGTAATAGAAGCTGTCCAACAGTCTGGTGGTAGTAGAAGCTGTCCAACAGTCTGATGGTAATAGAAGCTGTTCAACAGTCTGATGGTAATAGAAGCTGTCCGACAGTCTGATGGTAATAGAAGCTGTTCAACAGTCTGATGGGCTGGCAATGGAAGCTGTTCAACAGTCTGATGGTAATAGAAACTGTCCAACAATCTGATGGTAATATAAGCTGTCCAACAGTCTGATGGTCTGGTAATAGAAGCTGTCCAACAGTCTGATGGTAATGGAAGCTGTTCAACAGTCTGATGGTAAAAGAACCTGTCAAACAGTCTGATGGTAATAGAAGCTGTTCAACAGTCTGATGGTAACAGAAGCTGTTCAACAGTCTGATGTTAATCGAAGCTGTTCAACAGTCTGATGGTAATAGAAGCTGTTCAACAGTCTGATGGTAATAGAAGCTGTTCACCAGTCTGATGGTAATACAAGCTGTTCAATAGTCTGATGGTAATAGAAGCTGTTCAACAGTCTGATGGTAATGGAAGCTGTTCAACAGTCTGATGGTCTGGTATTAGAAGTTGTCCAACAGTCTGATAGTAATAGAAGCTGTCCAACAGTCTTTTGTAATAGAAGCTGTCCAACAGTATGATGGTAATTGAAGCTGTCCAACAGTCTGATGGTCTGGTAATAGAAGCTGTCCAAATGTCTCATGGTGTGGTAATAGAAGCTGTCCAACAGTCTGATGGTAATAGAAGCTGTCCAACAGTCTGATGGCAAAAGAAGCTATCCAACATTCTGATGGTAATAGAAGCTGTCCAACAGTCTGGTGGTAGTAGAAGCTGTCCCACAGTCTGATGGTAATAGAATCTGTTCAACAGTCTGATGGTAATGGAAGCTGTCCAACAGTCTGATGGTAATAGAAGCTGTCCAACAGTCTGGTGGTAGTAGAAGCTGTCCAACAGTCTGATGGTAATAGAAGCTGTTCAACAGTCTGATGGTAATAGAAGCTGTTCACCAGTCTGATGGTAATACAAGCTGTTCAATAGTCTGATGATAATAGAAGCTGTTCAACAGTCTGATGGTAATGGAAGCTGTTCAACAGTCTGATGGTCTGGTATTAGAAGTTGTCCAACAGTCTGATAGTAATAGAAGCTGTCCAACAGTCTTTTGTAATAGAAGCTGTCCAACAGTATGATGGTAATTGAAGCTGTCCAACAGTCTGATGGTCTGGTAATAGAAGCTGTCCAAATGTCTCATGGTGTGGTAATAGAAGCTGTCCAACAGTCTGATGGTAATAGAAGCTGTCCAACAGTCTGATGGCAAAAGAAGCTATCCAACATTCTGATGGTAATAGAAGCTGTCCAACAGTCTGGTGGTAGTAGAAGCTGTCCCACAGTCTGATGGTAATAGAATCTGTTCAACAGTCTGATGGTAATGGAAGCTGTCCAACAGTCTGATGGTAATAGAAGCTGTCCAACAGTCTGGTGGTAGTAGAAGCTGTCCAACAGTCTGATGGTAATAGAAGCTGTTCAACAGTCTGATGGTAATAGAAGCTGTTCAACAGTCTGATGGTCTGATAATAGAAAATGTCCAACAGTCTGATGGTAATAGAAGCTGTCCAACAGTCTGACGGTCTGGTAATAGAAGCTGTCCAACAGTCTGGTAATCTGGTAGTAGAAGCTGTCCATCAATCTGATGGTAATGGAAGCTGTTCAACAGTCTGATAGTCTGGTAATAGAAACTTTCCAACAGTCTGATGGTAATAGAAGCTGTCCAACAGTCTGATAATCTGGTAATATAAATTTTCCAACAGTCTGATGGTAATGGAAGCTGTTCAACAGTCTGATGGTAATAGAAGCTGTTCAACAGTCTGATGGTAATAGAAGCTGTCAACAGTCTGATGGTAATGGAAGCTGTCAAACAGTCTGATGGTAATAGAAGCTGTTCAACAGTCTGATGGTAATAGAATCTGTTCAACAGTCTGATGGTAATAGAATCTGTTCAACAGTCTGATGGTAATAGAAGCTGTTCAACAGTCTGATGGTAATGGAAGCTGTTCAACAGTCTGATGGTAATGGAAGCTGTCAAACAGTCTGATGGTAATAGAAGCTGTTCAACAGTCTGATGGTAACAGAAGCTGTTCAACAGTCTGATGTTAATCAAAGCTGTTCAACAGTCTGATGGTAATAGAAGCTGTTCAACAGTCTGATGGTAATAGAAGCTGTTCACCAGTCTGATGGTAATACAAGCTGTTCAATAGTCTGATGGTAATAGAAGCTGTTCAACAGTCTGATGGTAATGGAAGCTGTTCAACAGTCTGATGGTCTGGTATTTGAAGTTGTCCAACAGTCTGATAGTAATAGAAGCTGTCCAACAGTCTTTTGTAATAGAAGCTGTCCAACAGTATGATGGTAATTGAAGCTGTCCAACAGTCTGACGGTCTGGTAATAGAAGCTGTCCAACAGTCTGATAATCTGGTAGTAGAAGCTGTCCATCAATCTAATGGTAATGGAAGCTGTTCAACAGTCTGATAGTCTGGTAATAGAAACTTTCCAACAGTCTGATGGTAATAGAAGCTGTCCAACTGTCTGATAATCTGGTAACAGAAGTTTTCCAACAGTCTGATGGTAATGGAAGCTGTTCAACAGTCTGATGGTAATAGAAGCTGTTCAACAGTCTTATGGTAATAGAAGCTGTCAACAGTCTGATGGTAATGGAAGCTGTCAAACAGTCTGATGGTATTAGAAGCTGTCCAACAGTCTGGTGGTAGTAGAAGCTGTCCAACAGTCTGATGGTAATAGAAGCTGTTCAACAGTCTGATGGTAATAGAAGCTGTCCGACAGTCTGATGGTAATAGAAGCTGTTCAACAGTCTGATGGTCTGGCAATGGAAGCTGCTCAACAGTCTGATTGTTATGAAAGCTGTCCAACAGTCTGATGTAAGAAGAAGCTGTTCAACAGTCTGATGGTAATAGAAACTGTCCAACAATCTGATGGTAATATAAGCTGTCCAACAGTCTGATGGTCTGGTAATAGAAGCTGTCCAACAGTCTGATGGTAATGGAAGCTGTTCAACAGTCTGATGGTAAAAGAACCTGTCAAACAGTCTGATGGTAATAGAAGCTGTTCAACAGTCTGATGGTAACAGAAGCTGTTCAACAGTCTGATGTTAATCGAAGCTGTTCAACAGTCTGATGGTAATAGAAGCTGTTCAACAGTCTGATGGTAATAGAAGCTGTTCACCAGTCTGATGGTAATACAAGCTGTTCAATAGTCTGATGGTAATAGAAGCTGTTCAACAGTCTGATGGTAATGGAAGCTTTTCAACAGTCTGATGGTCTGGTATTAGAAGTTGTCTAACAGTCTGATAGTAATAGAAGCTGTCCAACAGTCTTTTGTAATAGAAGCTGTCCAACAGTATGATGGTAATTGAAGCTGTCCAACAGTCTGATGGTCTGGTAATAGAAGCTGTCCAAATGTCTCATGGTGTGGTAATAGAAGCTGTCCAACAGTCTGATGGTAATAGAAGCTGTCCAACAGTCTGATGGCAAAAGAAGCTATCCAACATTCTCATGGTAATAGAAGCTGTCCAACAGTCTGGTGGTAGTAGAAGCTGTCCCAAAGTCTGATGGTAATAGAATCTGTTCAACAGTCTGATGGTAATGGAAGCTGTCCAACAGTCTGATGGTAATAGAAGCTGTCCAACAGTCTGGTGGTAGTAGAAGCTGTCCAACAGTCTGATGGTAATAGAAGCTGTTCAACAGTCTGATGGTAATAGAAGCTGTTCAACAGTCTGATGGTCTGATAATAGAAAATGTCCAACAGTCTGATGGTAATAGAAGCTGTCCAACAGTCTGACGGTCTGGTAATAGAAGCTGTCCAACAGTCTGATAATCTGGTAGTAGAAGCTGTCCATCAATCTGATGGTAATGGAAGCTGTTCAACAGTCTGATAATCTTGTAATATAAATTTTCCAACAGTCTGATGGTAATGGAAGCTGTTCAACAGTCTGATGGTAATAGAAGCTGTTCAACAGTCTGATGGTAATAGAAGCTGTCAACAGTCTGATGGTAATGGAAGCTGTCAAACAGTCTGATGGTAATAGAAGCTGTTCAACAGTCTGATGGTAATAGAATCTGTTCAACAGTCTGATGGTAATAGAATCTGTTCAACAGTCTGATGGTAATAGAAGCTGTTCAACAGTCTGATGGTAATGGAAGCTGTTCAACAGTCTGATGGTCTGGTATTAGAAGTTGTCCAACAGTCTGATAGTAATAGAAGCTGTCCAACAGTCTTTTGTAATAGAAGCTGTCCAACAGTATGATGGTAATTGAAGCTGTCCAACAGTCTGATGGTCTGGTAATAGAAGTTGTCCAAATGTCTCATGGTGTGGTAATAGAAGCTGTCCAACAGTCTGATGGTAATAGAAGCTGTCCAACAGTCTGATGGCAAAAGAAGCTATCCAACATTCTGATGGTAATAGAAGCTGTCCAACAGTCTGGCGGTAGTAGAAGCTGTCCAACAGTCTGATGGTAATTGAATCTTTTCAACAGTCTGATGGTAATGGAAGCTGTCCAACAGTCTGATGGTAATAGAAGCTGTCCAACAGTCTGGTGGTAGTAGAAGCTGTCCAACAGTCTGATGGTAATAGAAGCTGTTAAACAGTCTGATGGTAATAGAAGCTGTCCGACAGTCTGATGGTAATATAAGCTGTTCAACAGTCTGATGGTCTGGTAATAGAAACCTTCCAACAGTCTGATGGTAATAGAAGCTGTCCAACAGTCTGATGGTAATAGAAGCTGTCCAACAGTCTGATGGTTGGGCAATACAAACTGTCCAACAGTCTAATAATCTGATAATAGAAGTTCTCCAACAGTCTGATGGTAATGGAAGCTGTTCAACAGTCTGATGGTAATAGAAGCTGTTCAACAGTCTGATGGTAATAGAAGCTGTCCAACAGTCTGATGGTCTGGCAATAGAAGCTGCTCAACAGTCTGATGGTTATGAAAGCTGTCCAACAGTCTGATGTAACAAGAAGCTGTTCAACAGTCTGATGGTAATAGAAACTCTCCAACAATCTGATGGTAATATAAGCTGTCCAACAGTCTGATGGTCTGGTAATAGAAGCTGTCCAACAGTCTGATGGTAATGGAAGCTGTTCAACAGTCTGATGGTAAAAGAACCTGTCCAACAGTCTGATGGTAATAGAAGCTGTTCAACAGTCTGATGGTCTGGTAATAGAAAATGTCCAACAGTCTGATGGTAATAGAAGCTGTCCAACAGTCTGACGGTCTGGTAATAGAAGCTGTCCAACAGTCTGATAATCTGGTAGTAGAAGCTGTCCATCAATCTAATGGTAATGGAAGCTGTTCAACAGTCTGATAGTCTGGTAATAGAAACTTTCCAACAGTCTGATGGTAATAGAAGCTGTCCAACAGTCTGATAATCTGGTAATAGAAGTTTTCCAACAGTCTGATGGTAATGGAAGCTGTTCAACAGTCTGATGGTAATAGAAGCTGTTCAACAGTCTGATGGTAATAGAAGCTGTCAACAGTCTGATGGTAATGGAAGCTGTCAAACAGTCTGATGGTAATAGAAGCTGTTCAACAGTCTGATGGTAACAGAAGCTGTTCAACAGTCTGATGTTAATCGAAGCTGTTCAACAGTCTGATGGTAATAGAAGCTGTTCAACAGTCTGATGGTAATAGAAGCTGTTCACCAGTCTGATGGTAATACAAGCTGTTCAATAGTCTGATGGTAATAGAAGCTGTTCAACAGTCTGATGGTAATGGAAGCTGTTCAACAGTCTGATGGTCTGGTATTAGAAGTTGTCCAACAGTCTGATAGTAATAGAAGCTGTCCAACAGTCTTTTGTAATAGAAGCTGTCCAACAGTATGATGGTAATTGAAACTGTCCAACAGTCTGATGGTCTGGTAATAGAAGCTGTCCAAATGTCTCATGGTGTGGTAATAGAAGCTGTCCAACGGTCTGATGGTAATAGAAGCTGTCCAACAGTTTGATAGCAAAAGAAGCTATCCAACATTCTGATGGTAATAGAAGCTGTCCAACAGTCTGGTGGTAGTAGAAGCTGTCCCACAGTCTGATGGTAATAGAATCTGTTCAACAGTCTGATGGTAATGGAAGCTGTCCAACAGTCTGATGGTAATAGAAGCTGTCCAACAGTCTGGTGGTAGTAGAAGCTTTCCAACAGTCTGATGGTAATAGAAGCTGTTCAACAGTCTGATGGTAATAGAAGCTGTTCAACAGTCTGATGGTCTGATAATAGAAAATGTCCAACAGTCTGATGGTAATAGAAGCTGTCCAACAGTATGACGGTCTGGTAATAGAAGCTGTCCAACAGTCTGATAATCTGGTAGTAGAAGCTGTCCATCAATCTAATGGTAATGGAAGCTGTTCAACAGTCTGATAGTCTGGTAATAGAAACTTTCCAACAGTCTGATGGTAATGGAAGCTGTCCAACAGTCTGGTGGTAGTAGAAGCTGTCCAACAGTCTGATGGTAATAGAAGCTGTTCAACAGTCTGATGGTAATATAATCTGTCCGACAGTCTGATGGTAATAGAAGCTGTTCAACAGTCTGATGGTCTGGTAATAGAAAATGTCCAACAGTCTGGTGGTAGTAGAAGCTGTCCAACAGTCTGATGGTAATAGAAGCTGTTCAACAGTCTGATGGTAATAGAAGCTGTCCGACAGTCTGATGGTAATAGAAGCTGTCCAACAGTCTGATGGTAATAGAAGCTGTCCGACAGTCTGGTGGTAGTAGAAGCTGTCCAACAGTCTGATGGTAATAGAAGCTGTTCAACAGTCTGATGGTAATAGAAGCTGTCCGACAGTCTGATGGTAATAGAAGCTGTCCGACAGTTTGATGGTAATAGAAGCTGTCCAACAGTCTGATGGTCTGGTAATAGAAAATGTCCAACAGTCTGGTGGTAGTAGAAGCTGTCCAACAGTCTGATGGTAATAGAAGCTGTTCAACAGTCTGATGTAATAGAAGCTGTCCGACAGTCTGATGGTAATAGAAGCTGTCCAACAGTCTGATGGTCTGGTAATAGAAGCTGTCCAACAGTCTGATAATCTGGTAGTAGAAGCTGTCCATCAATCTAATGGTAATGGAAGCTGTTCAACAGTCTGATAGTCTGGTAATAGAAACTTTCCAACAGTCTGATGGTAATGGAAGCTGTCCAACAGTCTGATAATCTGGTAATAGAAGTTTTCCAACAGTCTGATGGTAATGGAAGCTGTTCAACAGTCTGATGGTAATAGAAGATGTTCAACAGTCTGATGGTAATAGAAGCTGTCAACAGTCTGATGGTAATGGAAGCTTTCAAACAGTCTGATGGTAATAGAAGCTGTTCAACAGTCTGATGGTAATAGAAGCTGTTCAACAGTCTGATGGTAATAGAAGTTGTTCAACAGTCTGATGGTAATAGAAGCTGTTCACCAGTCTGATGGTAATGGAAGCTGTTCAACAGTCTGACGCTCTGGTAATAGAAGCTGTCCAACAGTCTGATAATCTGGTAGTAGAAGCTGTCCATCAATCTAATGGTAATGGAAGCTGTTCAACAGTCTGAGAGTCTGGTAATAGAAACTTTCCAACAGTCTGATGGTAATGGAAGGTGTCCAACAGTCTGATAATCTGGTAATAGAAGTTTTCCAACAGTCTGATGGTAATGGAAGCTGTTCAACAGTCTGATGGTAATAGAAGCTGTCAATAGTCTGATGGTAATGGAAGCTGTCAAACAGTCTGACGGTAATAGAAGCTGTCCAACAGTCTGATGGTAATAGAAGCTGTTCAACAGTCTGATGGTAATAGAAGCTGTTCACCAGTCTGATGGTAATGGAAGCTGTTCAACAGTCTGACGGTCTGGTAATAGAAGGTGTCCAACAGTCTGATAATCTGGTAGTAGAAGCTGTCCATCAATCTAATGGTAATGGAAGCTGTTCAACAGTCTGATAGTCTTGTAATAGAAACTTTCCAACAGTCTGATGGTAATGGAAGGTGTCCAACAGTCTGATAATCTGGTAATAGAAGTTTTCCAACAGTCTGATGGTAATGGAAGCTGTTCAACAGTCTGATGGTAATAGAAGCTGTCAATAGTCTGATGGTAATGGAAGCTGTCAAACAGTCTGACGGTAATAGAAGCTGTCCAACAGTCTGATGGTAATAGAAGCTGTTCAACAGTCTGATGGTAATAGAAGTTGTTCAACAGTCTGATGGTAATAGAAGCTGTTCACCAGTCTGATGGTAATACAAGCTGTTCAATAGTCTGATGGTAATAGAAGCTGTTCAACAGTCTGATGGTAATGGAAGCTGTTCAACAGTCGGATGGTCTGGTATTAGAAGCTGTCCAAGAGTGTGATGATAATTGAAGCTGTCCAACAGTCTGATGGTCTGGTAATAGAAGCTGTCCAAATGTCTCATGGTGTGGTATAGAAGCTGTCCAACAGTCTGATGGTAATAGAAGCTGTCCAACAGTCTGATGGTAAAAGAAGCTCTCCAACAGTCTGATGGTAACAGAAGCTGTCCTACAGTCGGGTGGTAGTAGATGCTGTCCAACAGTCTGATGGTAATAGAAGTTGTTCAACAGTCTGATTGTAATAGAAGCTGTCCAACAGTCTGATGGTAATAGAAGCTGTTCAACAGTCTGATGGCCTGGTAATAGAAGTTCTTCCACAGTCTGATGGCCTGGTAATAGAAGCTGTCCAACAGTTTAATGTTAATGGAAGCTGTTCAACATTCTGATGGTAATTGAAGTTGTTCAACAGTCTGATGGTAATAGAATCTGTTCACCAGTCTGAAGGTAATGGAATTCTGTTCAACAGTCTGACGGTCTGGTAATAGAAGCTGTCCAACAGTCTGATAATCTGGTAGTAGAAGCTGTCTATCAAATCTATGGTAATGGAAGCTGTTCAACAGTCTGATAGTCTGGTAATAGAAACTTTCCAACAGTCTGATGGTAATAGAAGCTGTCCAACAGTCTGATAATCTGGTAATAGAAGTTTTCCAACAGTCTGATGGTAATGGAAGCTGTTCAACAGTCTGATGGTAATAGAAGCTGTTCAACAGTCTGATGGTAATAGAATCTGTTCAACATTCTGATGGTAATAGAAGCTGTTCAACAGTCTGAAGGTAATAGAAGCTGTTCAACAGTCTGATGGTAATGGAAGCTGTTCAACAGTCGGATGGTCTGGTATTAGAAGCTGTCCAAGAGTGTGATGATAATTGAAGCTGTCCAACAGTCTGATGGTCTGGTAATAGAAGCTGTCCAAATGTCTCATGGTGTGGTATAGAAGCTGTCCAACAGTCTGATGGTAATAGAAGCTGTCCAACAGTCTGATGGTAAAAGAAGCTGTCCAACAGTCTGATGGTAACAGAAGCTGTCCTACAGTCGGGTGGTAGTAGATGCTGTCCAACAGTCTGATGGTAATAGAAGTTGTTCAACAGTCTGATTGTAATAGAAGCTGTCCAACAGTCTGATGGTAATAGAAGCTGTTCAACAGTCTGATGGCCTGGTAATAGAAGTTCTTCCACAGTCTGATGGCCTGGTAATAGAAGCTGTCCAACAGTTTAATGTTAATGGAAGCTGTTCAACATTCTGATGGTAATTGAAGCTGTTCAACAGTCTGATGGTAATATAAGCTGTCCAACAGTCTGATGGTAATAGAAGCTGTTCAACAGTCTGATGGCCTGGTAATAGAAGTTCTTCCACAGTCTGATGGACTGGTAATAGAAGCTGTCCAACAGCCTGATGGTCTGGTAATGGAAGCTGTTCAACAGTCTCATGATCTGGTGCTAGAAACTGTCCATCATTCTGATGGTAATAGAAACTGTCCAACAGTCTGATGTTAATAGAAGCTGTCCAACAGTCTGATGGTAATAGAAGCTGTACAACAGTCTCATGATCTGGTAATAGAAGCTGTCCAACAGGCTGTTGGTAATTGAAGCTGTTCAACAGTCTGATGGAAATAGGAGCTGTCCAACATTCTGATGGTAATAGAAGCTGTTCAACAGTCTGATGGTAATAGAACCTGTCCAACAATCTGATGGTAATAGAAGCTGTTCAACAGTCTGATGGTCTGGTAATAGAAACCTTCCAACAGTCTGATGGTAATAGAAGCTGTCCAACAGTCTGATGGTAATAGAAGCTGTCCAACAGTCTGATGGCAAAAGAAGCTATCCAACATTCTGATGGTAATAGAAGCTGTCCAACAGTCTGGCGGTAGTAGAAGCTGTCCAACAGTCTGATGGTAATTGAATCTTTTCAACAGTCTGATGGTAATGGAAGCTGTCCAACAGTCTGATGGTAATAGAAGCTGTCCAACAGTCTGGTGGTAGTAGAAGCTGTCCAACAGTCTGATGGTAATAGAAGCTGTTAAACAGTCTGATGGTAATAGAAGCTGTCCGACAGTCTGATGGTAATATAAGCTATTCAACAGTCTGATGGTCTGGTAATAGAAACCTTCCAACAGTCTGATGGTAATAGAAGCTGTCCAACAGTCTGATGGTAATAGAAGCTGTCCAACAGTCTGATGGTTGGGCAATACAAACTGTCCAACAGTCTGATAATCTGATAATAGAAGTTCTCCAACAGTCTGATGGTAATGGAAGCTGTTCAACAGTCTGATGGTAATAGAAGCTGTTCAACAGTCTGATGGTAATAGAAGCTGTCCAACAGTCTGATGGTCTGGCAATAGAAGCTGCTCAACAGTCTGATGGTTATGAAAGCTGTCCAACAGTCTGATGTAAGAAGAAGCTGTTCAACAGTCTGATGGTAATAGAAACTGTCCAACAATCTGATGGTAATATAAGCTGTCCAACAGTCTGATGGTCTGGTAATAGAAGCTGTCCAACAGTCTGATGGTAATGGAAGCTGTTCAACAGTCTGATGGTAAAAGAAACTTTCCAACAGTCTGATGGTAATAGAAGCTGTCCAACAGTCTGATAATCTGGTAATAGAAGTTTTCCAACAGTCTGATGGTAATGGAAGCTGTTCAACAGTCTGATGGTAATAGAAGCTGTTCAACAGTCTGATGGTAATAGAAGCTGTCAACAGTCTGATGGTAATGGAAGCTGTCAAACAGTCTGATGGTAATAGAAGCTGTTCAACAGTCTGATGGTAACAGAAGCTGTTCAACAGTCTGATGTTAATCGAAGCTGTTCAACAGTCTGATGGTAATAGAAGCTGTTCAACAGTCTGATGGTAATAGAAGCTGTTCACCAGTCTGATGGTAATACAAGCTGTTCAATAGTCTGATGGTAATAGAAGCTGTTCAACAGTCTGATGGTAATGGAAGCTGTTCAACAGTCTGATGGTCTGGTATTAGAAGTTGTCCAACAGTCTGATAGTAATAGAAGCTGTCCAACAGTCTTTTGTAATAGAAGCTCTCCAACAGTATGATGGTAATTGAAACTGTCCAACAGTCTGATGGTCTGGTAATAGAAGCTGTCCAAATGTCTCATGGTGTGGTAATAGAAGCTGTCCAACGGTCTGATGGTAATAGAAGCTGTCCAACAGTTTGATGGCAAAAGAAGCTATCCAACATTCTGATGGTAATAGAAGCTGTCCTACAGTCTGGTGGTAGTAGAAGCTGTCCCACAGTCTGATGGTAATAGAATCTGTTCAACAGTCTGATGGTAATGGAAGCTGTCCAACAGTCTGATGGTAATAGAAGCTGTCCAACAGTCTGGTGGTAGTAGAAGCTTTCCAACAGTCTGATGGTAATAGAAGCTGTTCAACAGTCTGATGGTAATAGAAGCTGTTCAACAGTCTGATGGTCTGATAATAGAAAATGTCCAACAGTCTGATGGTAATAGAAGCTGTCCAACAGTATGACGGTCTGGTAATAGAAGCTGTCCAACAGTCTGATAATCTGGTAGTAGAAGCTGTCCATCAATCTAATGGTAATGGAAGCTGTTCAACAGTCTGATAGTCTGGTAATAGAAACTTTCCAACAGTCTGATGGTAATGGAAGCTGTCCAACAGTCTGGTGGTAGTAGAAGCTGTCCAACAGTCTGATGGTAATAGAAGCTGTTCAACAGTCTGATGGTAATATAATCTGTCCGACAGTCTGATGGTAATAGAAGCTGTTCAGCAGTCTGATGGTCTGGTAATAGAAAATGTCCAACAGTCTGGTGGTAGTAGAAGCTGTTCAACAGTCTGATGGTAATAGAAGCTGTTCAACAGTCTGATGGTAATAGAAGCTGTCCGACAGTCTGATGGTAATAGAAGCTGTCCAACAGTCTGATGGTCTGGTAATAGAAGCTGTCCAACAGTCTGATAATCTGGTAGTAGAAGCTGTCCATCAATCTAATGGTAATGGAAGCTGTTCAACAGTCTGATAGTCTGGTAATAGAAACTTTCCAACAGTCTGATGGTAATGGAAGCTGTCCAACAGTCTGATAATCTGGTAATAGAAGTTTTCCAACAGTCTGATGGTAATGGAAGCTGTTCAACAGTCTGATGGTAATAGAAGATGTTCAACAGTCTGATGGTAATAGAAGCTGTCAACAGTCTGATGGTAATGGAAGCTTTCAAACAGTCTGATGGTAATAGAAGCTGTTCAACAGTCTGATGGTAATAGAAGCTGTTCAACAGTCTGATGGTAATAGAAGTTGTTCAACAGTCTGATGGTAATAGAAGCTGTTCACCAGTCTGATGGTAATGGAAGCTGTTCAACAGTCTGACGGTCTGGTAATAGAAGCTGTCCAACAGTCTGATAATCTGGTAGTAGAAGCTGTCCATCAATCTAATGGTAATGGAAGCTGTTCAACAGTCTGATAGTCTGGTAATAGAAACTTTCCAACAGTCTGATGGTAATGGAAGGTGTCCAACAGTCTGATAATCTGGTAATAGAAGTTTTCCAACAGTCTGATGGTAATGGAAGCTGTTCAACAGTCTGATGGTAATAGAAGCTGTCAATAGTCTGATGGTAATGGAAGCTGTCAAACAGTCTGACGGTAATAGAAGCTGTCCAACAGTCTGATGGTAATAGAAGCTGTTCACCAGTCTGATGGTAATGGAAGCTGTTCAACAGTCTGACGGTCTGGTAATAGAAGCTGTTCAACAGTCTGATTGTAAAAGAAGTTGTCCAACAGTCTGATGGTAATTGAAGCTGTCCAACAGTCTGGTGGTAGTAGAAGCTGTCCAACAGTCTGATGGTAATAGAAGCTGTTCAACAGTCTGATGGTAATAGAAGCTGTCCGACAGTCTGATGGTAATGGAAGCTGTTCAACAGTCTGATGGTAATAGAAGCTGTCCAACAGTCTGATGGTAATAGAAGCTGTTCAACAGTCTGATGGCCTGGTAATAGAAGTTCTTCCACAGTCTGATGGCCTGGTAATAGAAGCTGTCCAACAGTTTAATGTTAATGGAAGCTGTTCAACATTCTGATGGTAATTGAAGCTGTTCAACAGTCTGATGGTAATATAAGCTGTCCAACAGTCTGATGGTAATAGAAGCTGTTCAACAGTCTGATGGCCTGGTAATAGAAGTTCTTCCACAGTCTGATGGCCTGGTAATAGAAGCTGTCCAACAGCCTGATGGTCTGGTAATGGAAGCTGTTCAACAGTCTCATGATCTGGTGCTAGAAACTGTCCATCAGTCTGATGGTAATAGAAACTGTCCAACAGTCTTATGTTAATAGAAGCTGTCCAACAGTCTGATGGTAATAGAAGCTGTACAACAGTCTCATGATCTGGTAATAGAAGCTGTCCAACAGGCTGTTGGTAATTGAAGCTGTTCAACAGTCTGATGGAAATAGGAGCTGTCAAACATTCTGATGGTAATAGAAGCTGTTCAACAGTCTGATGGTAGTAGAACCTGTCCAACAATCTGATGGTAATAGAAGCTGTTCAACAGTCTGATGGTCTGGTAATAGAAACCTTCCAACAGTCTGATGGTAATAGAAGCTGTCCAACAGTCTGATGGTAATAGAAGCTGTCCAACAGTCTGATGGCAAAAGAAGCTATCCAACATTCTGATGGTAATAGAAGCTGTCCAACAGTCTGGCGGTAGTAGAAGCTGTCCAACAGTCTGATGGTAATTGAATATTTTCAACAGTCTGATGGTAATGGAAGCTGTCCCACAGTCTGATGGTAATAGAAGCTGTCCAACAGTCTGGTGGTAGTAGATGCTGTCCAACAGTCTGATGGTAATAGAAGCTGTTAAACAGTCTGATGGTAATAGAAGCTGTCCGACAGTCTGATGGTAATATAAGCTATTCAACAGTCTGATGGTCTGGTAATAGAAACCTTCCAACAGTCTGATGGTAATAGAAGCTGTCCAACAGTCTGATGGTAATAGAAGCTGTCCAACAGTCTGATGGTTGGGCAATACAAACTGTCCAACAGTCTGATAATCTGATAATAGAAGTTCTCCAACAGTCTGATGGTAATGGAAGCTGTTCAACAGTCTGATGGTAATAGAAGCTGTTCAACAGTCTGATGGTAATAGAAGCTGTCCAACAGTCTGATGGTCTGGCAATAGAAGCTGCTCAACAGTCTGATGGTTATGAAAGCTGTCCAACAGTCTGATGTAAGAAGAAGCTGTTCAACAGTCTGATGGTAATAGAAACTGTCCAACAATCTGATGGTAATATAAGCTGTCCAACAGTCTGATGGTCTGGTAATAGAAGCTGTCCAACAGTCTGATGGTAATGGAAGCTGTTCAACAGTCTGATGGTAAAAGAACCTGTCCAACAGTCTGATGGTAATAGAAGCTGTTCAACAGTCTGATGGTCTGGTAATAGAAAATGTCCAACAGTCTGATGGTAATAGAAGCTGTCCAACAGTCTGACGGTCTGGTAATAGAAGCTGTCCAACAGTCTGATAGTCTGGTAATAGAAACTTTCCAACAGTCTAATGGTAATGGAAGGTGTCCAACAGTCTGATAATCTGGTAATAGAAGTTTTCCAACAGTCTGATGGTAATAGAAGCTGTCAATAGTCTGATGGTAATGGAAGCTGTCAAACAGTCTGACGGTAATAGAAGCTGTCCAACAGTCTGATGGTGATAGAAGCTGTTCAACAGTCTGATGGTAATAGAAGCTGTTCACCAGTCTGATGGTAATGGAAGCTGTTCAACAGTCTGACGGTCTGGTAATAGAAGCTGTTCAACAGTCTGATTGTAAAAGAAGCTGTCCAACAGTCTGATGGTAATTGAAGCTGTCCAACAGTCTGGTGGTAGTAGAAGCTGTCCAACAGTCTGATGGTAATAGAAGCTGTTCAACAGTCTGATGGTAATAGAAGCTGTTCAACAGTCTGATGGTAATGGAAGCTGTTCAACAGTCTGATGGTCTGGTATTAGAAGTTGTCCAACAGTCTGATAGTAATAGAAGCTGTCCAACAGTCTTTTGTAATAGAAGCTCTCCAACAGTATGATGGTAATTGAAACTGTCCAACAGTCTGATGGTCTGGTAATAGAAGCTGTCCAAATGTCTCATGGTGTGGTAATAGAAGCTGTCCAACGGTCTGATGGTAATAGAAGCTGTCCAACAGTTTGATGGCAAAAGAAGCTATCCAACATTCTGATGGTAATAGAAGCTGTCCTACAGTCTGGTGGTAGTAGAAGCTGTCCCACAGTCTGATGGTAATAGAATCTGTTCAACAGTCTGATGGTAATGGAAGCTGTCCAACAGTCTGATGGTAATAGAAGCTGTCCAACAGTCTGATGGTAATGGAAGCTGTTCAACAGTCTGATGGTAAAAGAACCTGTCCAACAGTCTGATGGTAATAGAAGCTGTTCAACAGTCTGATGGTCTGGTAATAGAAGATGTCCAACAGTCTGATGGTAATAGAAGCTGTCCAACAGTCTGACGGTCTGGTAATAGAAGCTGTCCAACAGTCTGATAGTCTGGTAATAGAAACTTTCCAACAGTCTAATGGTAATGGAAGGTGTCCAACAGTCTGATAATCTGGTAATAGAAGTTTTCCAACAGTCTGATGGTAATAGAAGCTGTCAATAGTCTGATGGTAATGGAAGCTGTCAAACAGTCTGACGGTAATAGAAGCTGTCCAACAGTCTGATGGTGATAGAAGCTGTTCAACAGTCTGATGGTAATAGAAGCTGTTCACCAGTCTGATGGTAATGGAAGCTGTTCAACAGTCTGACGGTCTGGTAATAGAAGCTGTTCAACAGTCTGATTGTAAAAGAAGCTGTCCAACAGTCTGATGGTAATTGAAGCTGTCCAACAGTCTGGTGGTAGTAGATGCTGTCCAACAGTCTGATGGTAATAGAAGCTGTCCAACAGTCTGATGGTAATTGAAGCTGTCCAACAGTCTGGTTAGAAGCTGTCCGACAGTCTGATGGTAATGGAAGATGTTCAACAGTCTGATGGTAATAGAAGCTGTCCAACAGTCTGATGGTAATAGAAGCTGTTCAACAGTCTGATGGCCTGGTAATAGAAGTTCTTCCACAGTCTGATGGCCTGGTAATAGAAGCTGTCCAACAGTTTAATGTTAATGGAAGCTGTTCAACATTCTGATGGTAATTGAAGCTGTTCAACAGTCTGATGGTAATAGAAGCTGTCCAACAGTCTGATGGTAATAGAAGCTGTTCAACAGTCTGATGGCCTGGTAATAGAAGTTCTTCCAACAGTCTGATGGCCTGGTAATAGAAGCTGTCCAACAGCCTGATGGTCTGGTAATAGAAGCTGTCCAACAGTCTGATAGTCTGGTAATAGAAACTTTCCAACAGTCTAATGGTAATGGAAGGTGTCCAACAGTCTGATAATCTGGTAATAGAAGTTTTCCAACAGTCTGATGGTAATAGAAGCTGTCAATAGTCTGATGGTAATGGAAGCTGTCAAACAGTCTGACGGTAATAGAAGCTGTCCAACAGTCTGATGGTAATAGAAGCTGTCCAACAGTCTGATGGTAATAGAAGCTGTCCACCAGTCTGATGGTAATGGAAGCTGTTCAACAGTCTGACGGTCTGGTAATAGAAGCTGTCCAACAGTCTGATTGGTAAAAGAAGCTGTCCAACAGTCTGATGGTAATTGGAGCTGTCCAACAGTCTGGTGGTAGTAGAAGCTGTCCAACAGTCTGATGGTAATAGAAGCTGTTCAACAGTCTGATGGTAATAGAAGCTGTCCGACAGTCTGATGGTAATGGAAGATGTTCAACAGTCTGATGGTAATAGAAGCTGTCCAACAGTCTGATGGTAATAGAAGCTGTTCAACAGTCTGATGGCCTGGTAATAGAAGTTCTTCCACAGTCTGATGGCCTGGTAATAGAAGCTGTCCAACAGTTTAATGTTAATGGAAGCTGTTCAACATTCTGATGGTAATTGAAGCTGTTCAACAGTCTGATGGTAATATAAGCTGTCCAACAGTCTGATGGTAATAGAAGCTGTTCAACAGTCTGATGGCCTGGTAATAGAAGTTCTTCCACAGTCTGATGGCCTGGTAATAGAAGCTGTCCAACAGCCTGATGGTCTGGTAATGGAAGCTGTTCAACAGTCTCATGATCTGGTGCTAGAAACTGTCCATCAGTCTGATGGTAATAGAAACTGTCCAACAGTCTGATGTTAATAGAAGCTGTCCAACAGTCTGATGGTAATAGAAGCTGTACAACAGTCTCATGATCTGGTAATAGAAGCTGTCCAACAGGCTGTTGGTAATTGAAGCTGTTCAACAGTCTGATGGAAATAGGAGCTTTCCAACATTCTGATGGTAATAGAAGCTGTTCAACAGTCTGATGGTAATAGAAGCTGTTCAACAGTCTGATGGTAATAGAAGCTGTCCAACAGTCTGATGGTCTGGCAATAGAAGCTGCTCAACAGTCTGATGGTTATGAAAGCTGTCCAACAGTCTGATGTAAGAAGAAGCTGTTCAACAGTCTGATGGTAATAGAAACTGTCCAACAATCTGATGGTAATATAAGCTGTCCAACAGTCTGATGGTCTGGTAATAGAAGCTGTCCAACAGTCTGATGGTAATGGAAGCTGTTCAACAGTCTGATGGTAAAAGAACCTGTCCAACAGTCTGATGGTAATAGAAGCTGTTCAACAGTCTGATGGTCTGGTAATAGAAAATGTCCAACAGTCTGATGGTAATAGAAGCTGTCCAACAGTCTGACGGTCTGGTAATAGAAGCTGTCCAACAGTCTGATAGTCTGGTAATAGAAACTTTCCAACAGTCTAATGGTAATGGAAGGTGTCCAACAGTCTGATAATCTGGTAATAGAAGTTTTCCAACAGTCTGATGGTAATAGAAGCTGTCAATAGTCTGATGGTAATGGAAGCTGTCAAACAGTCTGACGGTAATAGAAGCTGTCCAACAGTCTGATGGTGATAGAAGCTGTTCAACAGTCTGATGGTAATAGAAGCTGTTCACCAGTCTGATGGTAATGGAAGCTGTTCAACAGTCTGACGGTCTGGTAATAGAAGCTGTTCAACAGTCTGATTGTAAAAGAAGCTGTCCAACAGTCTGATGGTAATTGAAGCTGTCCAACAGTCTGGTGGTAGTAGAAGCTGTCCAACAGTCTGATGGTAATAGAAGCTGTTCAACAGTCTGATGGTAATAGAAGCTGTCCGACAGTCTGATGGTAATGGAAGCTGTTCAACAGTCTGATGGTAATAGAAGCTGTCCAACAGTCTGATGGTAATAGAAGCTGTTCAACAGTCTGATGGCCTGGTAATAGAAGTTCTTCCACAGTCTGATGGCCTGGTAATAGAAGCTGTCCAACAGTTTAATGTTAATGGAAGCTGTTCAACATTCTGATGGTAATTGAAGCTGTTCAACAGTCTGATGGTAATATAAGCTGTCCAACAGTCTGATGGTAATAGAAGCTGTTCAACAGTCTGATGGCCTGGTAATAGAAGTTCTTCCACAGTCTGATGGCCTGGTAATAGAAGCTGTCCAACAGCCTGATGGTCTGGTAATGGAAGCTGTTCAACAGTCTCATGATCTGGTGCTAGAAACTGTCCATCAGTCTGATGGTAATAGAAACTGTCCAACAGTCTGATGTTAATAGAAGCTGTCCAACAGTCTGATGGTAATAGAAGCTGTACAACAGTCTCATGATCTGGTAATAGAAGCTGTCCAACAGGCTGTTGGTAATTGAAGCTGTTCAACAGTCTGATGGAAATAGGAGCTGTCCAACATTCTGATGGTAATAGAAGCTGTTCAACAGTCTGATGGTAATAGAACCTGTCCAACAATCTGATGGTAATAGAAGCTGTTCAACAGTCTGATGGTCTGGTAATAGAAACCTTCCAACAGTCTGATGGTAATAGAAGCTGTCCAACAGTCTGATGGTAATAGAAGCTGTCCAACAGTCTGATGGTCGGGCAATAGAAACTGTCCAACAGTCTGATAATTTGGTAATAGAAGTTCTCCAACAGTCTGATGGTAATGGACGCTGTTCAACAGTCTGATGGTAATAGAAGCTTTTCAACAGTCTGATGGTAATAGAAGCTGTCCAACAGTCTGATGGTCTGGCAATGGAAGCTGCTCAACAGTCTGATGGTTATGAAAGCTGTCCAACAGTCTGATGTAAGAAGAAGCTGTCCAACAGTCTGATGTAAGAAGAAGCTGTTCAACAGTCTGATGGTAATAGAAGCTGTCCAACAATCTGATGGTAATATAAGCTGTCCAACAGTCTGATGGTAATGGAAGCTGTTCAACAGTCTGATGGTAAAAGAACCTGTCTAACAGTCTGATGGTAATAGAAGCTGTTCAACAGTCTGATGGTCTGGTAATAGAAAATGTCCAACAGTCTGATGGTAATAGAAGCTGTCCAACAGTCTGACGGTCTGGTAATAGAAGCTGTCCAACAGTCTGATAATCTGGTAGTAGAAGCTGTCCATCAATCTAATGGTAATGGAAGCTGTTCAACAGTCTGATAGTCTGGTAAAATAAACTTTCCAACAGTCTGATGGTAATGGAAGCTATCCAACAGTCTGATAATCTGGTAATAGAAGTTTTCCAACAGTCTGATGGTAATGGAAGATTTCAACAGTCTGATGGTAATAGAAGCTGTTCAACAGTCTGATGGTAATAGAAGCTGTTAACAGTCTGATGGTAATGGAAGCTGTCAAACAGTCTGATGGTAATAGAAGCTGTTCAACAGTCTAATGGTAATAGAAGCTGTTCAACAGTCTGATGGTAATATAAGCTGTCCAACAGTCTGATGGTAATAGAAGCTGTTCAACAGTCTGATGGCCTGGTAATAGAAGTTCTTCCACAGTCTGATGGCCTGGTAATAGAAGCTGTCCAACAGTCTGATGGTCTGGTAATGGAAGCTGTTCAACAGTCTCATGATCTGGTGCTAGAAACTGTCCATCAGTCTGAAGGTAATAGAAACTGTCCAACAGTCTGATGTTAATAGAAGCTGTCCAACAGTCTGATGGTAATAGAAGCTGTACAACAGTCTCATGATCTGGTAATAGAAGCTGTCCAACAGGCTGTTGGTAATTGAAGCTGTTCAACAGTCTGGTGGAAATAGGAGCTGTCCAACATTCTGATTGTAATAGAAGCTGTTCAACAGTCTGATGGTAATAGAACCTGTCCAACAATCTGATGGTAATAGAAGCTGTTCAACAGTCTGATGGTCTGGTAATAGAAACCTTCCAACAGTCTGATGGTAATAGAAGCTGTCCAACAGTCTGATGGTCGGGCAATAGAAACTGTCCAACAGTCTGATAATCTGGTAATAGAAGTTCTCCAACAGTCTGATGGTAATAGACGCTGTTCAACAGTCTGATGGTAATAGAAGCTTTTCAACAGTCTGATGGTAATAGAAGCTGTCCAACAGTCTGATGGTCTGGCAATGGAAGCTGCTCAACAGTCTGATGGTTATGAAAGCTGTCCAACAGTCTGATGTAAGAAGAAGCTGTTCAACAGTCTGATCGTAATAGAAGCTGTCCAACAATCTGATGGTAATATAAGCTGTCCAACAGTCTGATGGTCTGGTAATAGACGCTGTCCAACAGTCTGATGGTAATGGAAGCTGTTCAACAGTCTGATGGTAAAAGAACCTGTCGAACAGTCTGATGGTAATAGAAGCTGTTCAACAGTCTGATGGTCTGGTAATAGAAAATGTCCAACAGTCTGATGGTAATAGAAGCTGTCCAACAGTCTGACGGTCTGGTAATAGAAGCTGTCCAACAGTCTGATAATCTGGTAGTAGAAGCTGTCCATCAATCTAATGGTAATGGAAGCTGTTCAACAGTCTGATAGTCTGGTAATAGAAACTTTCCAACAGTCTGATGGTAATAGAAGCTGTCCAACAGTCTGATAATCTGGTAATAGAAGTTTTCCAACAGTCTGATGGTAATGGAAGCTGTTCAACAGTCTGATGGTAATAGAAGCTGTTCAACAGTCTGATGGTAATAGAAGCTGTCAACAGTCTGATGGTCTGGTAAAAGAAACTTTCCAACAGTCTGATGGTAATGGAAGCAGTCCAACAGTCTGATAATCTGGTAATAGAAGTTTTCCAACAGTCTGATGGTAATGGAAGCTTTCAACAGTCTGATGGTAATAGAAGCTGTTCAACAGTCTGATGGTAATAGAAGCTGTTAACAGTCTGATGGTAATGGAAGCTGTCAAACAGTCTGATGGTAATAGAAGCTGTTCAACAGTCTGATGGTAATAGAAGCTGTTCAACAGTCTGATGGTAATAGAAGCTGTTCAACAGTCTGAAGGTAATAGAAGCTGTTCAACAGTCTGATGGTAATGGAAGCTGTTCAACTGTCGGATGGTCTGGTATTAGAAGTTGTCCAACAGTCTGATAGTAATAGAAGCTGTCCAACAGTCTTTTGTAATAGAAGCTGTCCAAGAGTCTGATGGTAATTGAAGCTGTCCAACAGTCTGATGGTAATAGAAGCTGTTCAACAGTCTGATGGTAATAGAAGCTTTTCAACAGTCTGATGGTAAAAGAAGCTGTCCAACAGTCTGATGGTCTGGCAATGGAAGCTGCTCAACAGTCTGATGGTTATGAAAGCTGTCCAACAGTCTGATGTAAGAAGAAGCTGTTCAACAGTCTGATGGTAATAGAAGCTGTCCAACAATCTGATGGTAATATAAGCTGTCCAACAGTCTGATGGTCTGGTAATAGAAGCTGTCCAACAGTCTGATGGTAATGGAAGCTGTTCAACAGTCTGATGGTAAAAGAACCTGTCCAACAGTCTGATGGTAATAGAAGCTGTTCAACAGTCTGATGGTCTGGTAATAGAAAATGTCCAACAGTCTGATGGTAATAGAAGCTGTCCAACAGTCTGATGGTAATAGAAGCTGTTCAACAGTCTGATGGTAATAGAAGCTGTCAACAGTCTGATGGTCTGGTAAAAGAAACTTTCCAACAGTCTGATGGTAATGGAAGCAGTCCAACAGTCTGATAATCTGGTAATAGAACTTTTCCAACAGTCTGATGGTAATGGAAGCTTTCAACAGTCTGATGGTAATAGAAGCTGTTCAACAGTCTGATGGTAATAGAAGCTGTTAACAGTCTGATGGTAATGGAAGCTGTCAAACAGTCTGATGGTAATAGAAGCTGTTCAACAGTCTGATGGTATTAGAAGCTGTGCAACAGTCTGATGGTAATAGAAGCTGTTCCACAGTCTGATGGTAATAGAAGTTGTTCAACAGTCTGACGGTCTGGTAATAGAAGCTGTCCAACAGTCTGATAATCTGGTAGTAGAAGCTGTCCATCAATCTGATGGTAATGGAAGCTGTTCAACAGTCTGAAAGTCTGGTAATAGAAACTTTACAACAGTCTGATGGTAATAGAAGCTGTCCAACAGTCTGATAATCTGGTAAAAGAAGTTTTCCAACAGTCTGATGGTAATGGAAGCTGTTCAACAGTCTGATGGTAATAGAAGCTGTTCAACAGTCTGATGGTAATAGAATCTGTTCAACAGTCTGATGGTAATAGAAGCTGTTCAACAGTCTGAAGGTAATAGAAGCTGTTCAACAGTCTGATGGTAATGGAAGCTGTTCAACAGTCGGATGGTCTGGTATTAGAAGTTGTCCAACAGTCTGATAGTAATAGAAGCTGTCCAACAGTCTTTTGTAATAGAAGCTGTCCAAGAGTCTGATGGTAATTGAAGCTGTCCAACAGTCTGATGGTAATAGAAGCTGTTCAACAGTCTGATGGTAATAGAAGCTGTCCAACAATCTGATGGTAATAGAAGCTGTCCAACAGTCTGATGGTCTGGCAATGGAAGCTGTCCAACAGTCTGATGGTAATGGAAGCTGTTCAACAGTCTGATGGTAAAAGAACCTGTCCAACAGTCTGATGGTAATAGAAGCTGTTCAACAGTCTGATGGTAATAGAACCTGTCCAACAATCTGATGGTAATAGAAGCTGTTCAACAGTCTGATGGTCTGGTAATAGAAACCTTCCAACAGTCTGATGGTAATAGAAGCTGTCCAACAGTCTGATGGTCGGGCAATAGAAACTGTCCAACAGTCTGATAATCTGGTAATAGAAGTTCTCCAACAGTCTGATGGTAATAGACGCTGTTCAACAGTCTGATGGTAATAGAAGCTTTTCAACAGTCTGATGGTAATAGAAGCTGTCCAACAGTCTGATGGTCTGGCAATGGAAGCTGCTCAACAGTCTGATGGTTATGAAAGCTGTCCAACAGTCTGATGTAAGAAGAAGCTGTTCAACAGTCTGATCGTAATAGAAGCTGTCCAACAATCTGATGGTAATATAAGCTGTCCAACAGTCTGATGGTCTGGTAATAGACGCTGTCCAACAGTCTGATGGTAATGGAAGCTGTTCAACAGTCTGATGGTAAAAGAACCTGTCGAACAGTCTGATGGTAATAGAAGCTGTTCAACAGTCTGATGGTCTGGTAATAGAAAATGTCCAACAGTCTGATGGTAATAGAAGCTGTCCAACAGTCTGACGGTCTGGTAATAGAAGCTGTCCAACAGTCTGATAATCTGGTAGTAGAAGCTGTCCATCAATCTAATGGTAATGGAAGCTGTTCAACAGTCTGATAGTCTGGTAATAGAAACTTTCCAACAGTCTGATGGTAATAGAAGCTGTCCAACAGTCTGATAATCTGGTAATAGAAGTTTTCCAACAGTCTGATGGTAATGGAAGCTGTTCAACAGTCTGATGGTAATAGAAGCTGTTCAACAGTCTGATGGTAATAGAAGCTGTCAACAGTCTGATGGTCTGGTAAAAGAAACTTTCCAACAGTCTGATGGTAATGGAAGCAGTCCAACAGTCTGATAATCTGGTAATAGAAGTTTTCCAACAGTCTGATGGTAATGGAAGCTTTCAACAGTCTGATGGTAATAGAAGCTGTTCAACAGTCTGATGGTAATAGAAGCTGTTAACAGTCTGATGGTAATGGAAGCTGTCAAACAGTCTGATGGTAATAGAAGCTGTTCAACAGTCTGATGGTATTAGAAGCTGTGCAACAGTCTGATGGTAATAGAAGCTGTTCCACAGTCTGATGGTAATAGAAGTTGTTCAACAGTCTGACGGTCTGGTAATAGAAGCTGTCCAACAGTCTGATAATCTGGTAGTAGAAGCTGTCCATCAATCTGATGGTAATGGAAGCTGTTCAACAGTCTGAAAGTCTGGTAATAGAAACTTTACAACAGTCTGATTGTAATAGAAGCTGTCCAACAGTCTGATAATCTGGTAAAAGAAGTTTTCCAACAGTCTGATGGTAATGGAAGCTGTTCAACAGTCTGATGGTAATAGAAGCTGTTCAACAGTCTGATGGTAATAGAATCTGTTCAACAGTCTGATGGTAATAGAAGCTGTTCAACAGTCTGAAGGTAATAGAAGCTGTTCAACAGTCTGATGGTAATGGAAGCTGTTCAACTGTCGGATGGTCTGGTATTAGAAGTTGTCCAACAGTCTGATAGTAATAGAAGCTGTCCAACAGTCTTTTGTAATAGAAGCTGTCCAAGAGTCTGATGGTAATTGAAGCTGTCCAACAGTCTGATGGTAATAGAAGCTGTTCAACAGTCTGATGGTAATAGAAGCTTTTCAACAGTCTGATGGTAAAAGAAGCTGTCCAACAGTCTGATGGTCTGGCAATGGAAGCTGCTCAACAGTCTGATGGTTATGAAAGCTGTCCAACAGTCTGATGTAAGAAGAAGCTGTTCAACAGTCTGATGGTAATAGAAGCTGTCCAACAATCTGATGGTAATATAAGCTGTCCAACAGTCTGATGGTCTGGTAATAGAAGCTGTCCAACAGTCTGATGGTAATGGAAGCTGTTCAACAGTCTGATGGTAAAAGAACCTGTCCAACAGTCTGATGGTAATAGAAGCTGTTCAACAGTCTGATGGTCTGGTAATAGAAAATGTCCAACAGTCTGATGGTAATAGAAGCTGTCCAACAGTCTGATGGTAATAGAAGCTGTTCAACAGTCTGATGGTAATAGAAGCTGTCAACAGTCTGATGGTCTGGTAAAAGAAACTTTCCAACAGTCTGATGGTAATGGAAGCAGTCCAACAGTCTGATAATCTGGTAATAGAAGTTTTCCAACAGTCTGATGGTAATGGAAGCTTTCAACAGTCTGATGGTAATAGAAGCTGTTCAACAGTCTGATGGTAATAGAAGCTGTTAACAGTCTGATGGTAATGGAAGCTGTCAAACAGTCTGATGGTAATAGAAGCTGTTCAACAGTCTGATGGTATTAGAAGCTGTGCAACAGTCTGATGGTAATAGAAGCTGTTCCACAGTCTGATGGTAATAGAAGTTGTTCAACAGTCTGACGGTCTGGTAATAGAAGCTGTCCAACAGTCTGATAATCTGGTAGTAGAAGCTGTCCATCAATCTGATGGTAATGGAAGCTGTTCAACAGTCTGAAAGTCTGGTAATAGAAACTTTACAACAGTCTGATGGTAATAGAAGCTGTCCAACAGTCTGATAATCTGGTAAAAGAAGTTTTCCAACAGTCTGATGGTAATGGAAGCTGTTCAACAGTCTGATGGTAATAGAAGCTGTCCAACAGTCTGACGGTCTGGTAATAGAAGGTGTCCAACAGTCTGATAATCTGGTAGTAGAAGCTGTCCATCAATCTAATGGTAATGGAAGCTGTTCAACAGTCTGATAGTCTGGTAATAGAAACTTTCCAACAGTCTGATGGTAATAGAAGCTGTCCAACAGTCTGATAATCTGGTAATAGAAGTTTTCCAACAGTCTGATGGTAATGGAAGCTGTTCAACAGTCTGATGGTAATAGAAGCTGTTCAACAGTCTGATGGTAATAGAAGCTGTCAACAGTCTGATGGTCTGGTAAAAGAAACTTTCCAACAGTCTGATGGTAATGGAAGCAGTCCAACAGTCTGATAATCTGGTAATAGAAGTTTTCCAACAGTCTGATGGTAATGGAAGCTTTCAACAGTCTGATGGTAATAGAAGCTGTTCAACAGTCTGATGGTAATAGAAGCTGTTAACAGTCTGATGGTAATGGAAGCTGTCAAACAGTCTGATGGTAATAGAAGCTGTTCAACAGTCTGATGGTATTAGAAGCTGTGCAACAGTCTGATGGTAATAGAAGCTGTTCCACAGTCTGATGGTAATAGAAGTTGTTCAACAGTCTGACGGTCTGGTAATAGAAGCTGTCCAACAGTCTGATAATCTGGTAGTAGAAGCTGTCCATCAATCTGATGGTAATGGAAGCTGTTCAACAGTCTGAAAGTCTGGTAATAGAAACTTTACAACAGTCTGATGGTAATAGAAGCTGTCCAACAGTCTGATAATCTGGTAAAAGAAGTTTTCCAACAGTCTGATGGTAATGGAAGCTGTTCAACAGTCTGATGGTAATAGAAGCTGTTCAACAGTCTGATGGTAATAGAATCTGTTCAACAGTCTGATGGTAATAGAAGCTGTTCAACAGTCTGAAGGTAATAGAAGCTGTTCAACAGTCTGATGGTAATGGAAGCTGTTCAACTGTCGGATGGTCTGGTATTAGAAGTTGTCCAACAGTCTGATAGTAATAGAAGCTGTCCAACAGTCTTTTGTAATAGAAGCTGTCCAAGAGTCTGATGGTAATTGAAGCTGTCCAACAGTCTGATGGTAATAGAAGCTGTTCAACAGTCTGATGGTAATAGAAGCTTTTCAACAGTCTGATGGTAAAAGAAGCTGTCCAACAGTCTGATGGTCTGGCAATGGAAGCTGCTCAACAGTCTGATGGTTATGAAAGCTGTCCAACAGTCTGATGTAAGAAGAAGCTGTTCAACAGTCTGATGGTAATAGAAGCTGTCCAACAATCTGATGGTAATATAAGCTGTCCAACAGTCTGATGGTCTGGTAATAGAAGCTGTCCAACAGTCTGATGGTAATGGAAGCTGTTCAACAGTCTGATGGTAAAAGAACCTGTCCAACAGTCTGATGGTAATAGAAGCTGTTCAACAGTCTGATGGTCTGGTAATAGAAAATGTCCAACAGTCTGATGGTAATAGAAGCTGTCCAACAGTCTGATGGTAATAGAAGCTGTTCAACAGTCTGATGGTAATAGAAGCTGTCAACAGTCTGATGGTCTGGTAAAAGAAACTTTCCAACAGTCTGATGGTAATGGAAGCAGTCCAACAGTCTGATAATCTGGTAATAGAAGTTTTCCAACAGTCTGATGGTAATGGAAGCTTTCAACAGTCTGATGGTAATAGAAGCTGTTCAACAGTCTGATGGTAATAGAAGCTGTTAACAGTCTGATGGTAATGGAAGCTGTCAAACAGTCTGATGGTAATAGAAGCTGTTCAACAGTCTGATGGTATTAGAAGCTGTGCAACAGTCTGATGGTAATAGAAGCTGTTCCACAGTCTGATGGTAATAGAAGTTGTTCAACAGTCTGACGGTCTGGTAATAGAAGCTGTCCAACAGTCTGATAATCTGGTAGTAGAAGCTGTCGATCAATCTGATGGTAATGGAAGCTGTTCAACAGTCTGAAAGTCTGGTAATAGAAACTTTACAACAGTCTGATGGTAATAGAAGCTGTCCAACAGTCTGATAATCTGGTAAAATAAGTTTTCCAACAGTCTGATGGTAATGGAAGCTGTTCAACAGTCTGATGGTAATAGAAGCTGTTCAACAGTCTGATGGTAATAGAATCTGTTCAACAGTCTGATGGTAATAGAAGCTGTTCAACAGTCTGAAGGTAATAGAAGCTGTTCAACAGTCTGATGGTAATGGAAGCTGTTCAACAGTCGGATGGTCTGGTATTAGAAGTTGTCCAACAGTCTGATAGTAATAGAAGCTGTCCAACAGTCTTTTGTAATAGAAGCTGTCCAAGAGTCTGATGGTAATTGAAGCTGTCCAACAGTCTGATGGTAATAGAAGCTGTTCAACAGTCTGATGGTAATAGAAGCTGTCCAACAATCTGATGGTAATAGAAGCTGTCCAACAGTCTGATGGTCTGGCAATGGAAGCTGTCCAACAGTCTGATGGTAATGGAAGCTGTTCAACAGTCTGATGGTAAAAGAACCTGTCCAACAGTCTGATGGTAATAGAAGCTGTTCAACAGTCTGATGGTCTGGTAATAGAAAATGTCCAACAGTCTGATGGTAATAGAAGCTGTCCAACAGTCTGACTGTCTGGTAATAGAAGCTGTCCAACAGTCTGATAATCTGGTAGTAGAAGCTGTCCATCAATCTAATGGTAATGGAAGCTGTTCAACAGTCTGATAGTCTGGTAATAGAAGTTTGCCAACAGTCTGATGGTAATGGAAGCTTTCAACAGTCTGATGGTAATAGAAGCTGTTCAACAGTCTGATGGTAATAGAAGCTGTTAACAGTCTGATGGTAATGGAAGCTGTCAAACAGTCTGATGGTAATAGAAGCTGTTCAACAGTCTGATGGTAATGGAAGCTGTTCAACTGTCGGATGGTCTGGTATTAGAAGTTGTCCAACAGTCTGATAGTAATAGAAGCTGTCCAACAGTCTTTTGTAATAGAAGCTGTCCAAGAGTCTGATGGTAATTGAAGCTGTCCAACAGTCTGATGGTAATAGAAGCTGTTCAACAGTCTGATGGTAATAGAAGCTTTTCAACAGTCTGATGGTAATAGAAGCTGTCCAACAGTCTGATGGTCTGGCAATGGAAGCTGCTCAACAGTCTGATGGTTATGAAAGCTGTCCAACAGTCTGATGTAAGAAGAAGCTGTTCAACAGTCTGATGGTAATAGAAGCTGTCCAACAATCTGATGGTAATATAAGCTGTCCAACAGTCTGATGGTCTGGTAATAGAAGCTGTCCAACAGTCTGATGGTAATGGAAGCTGTTCAACAGTCTGATGGTAAAAGAACCTGTCCAACAGTCTGATGGTAATAGAAGCTGTTCAACAGTCTGATGGTCTGGTAATAGAAAATGTCCAACAGTCTGATGGTAATAGAAGCTGTCCAACAGTCTGATGGTAATAGAAGCTGTTCAACAATCTGATGGTAATAGAAGCTGTCAACAGTCTGATGGTCTGGTAAAAGAAAAATGTCCAACAGTCTGATGGTAATGGAAGCAGTCCAACAGTCTGATAATCTGGTAATATAAGTTTTCCAACAGTCTGATGGTAATGGAAGCTTTCAACAGTCTGATGGTAATAGAAGCTGTTCAACAGTCTGATGGTAATAGAAGCTGTTAACAGTCTGATGGTAATGGAAGCTGTCAAACAGTCTGATGGTAATAGAAGCTGTTCAACAGTCTGATGGTATTAGAAGCTGTGCAACAGTCTGATGGTAATAGAAGCTGTTCCACAGTCTGATGGTAATAGAAGTTGTTCAACAGTATGACGGTCTGGTAATAGAAGCTGTCCAACAGTCTGATAATCTGGTAGTAGAAGCTGTCCATCAATCTGATGGTAATGGAAGCTGTTCAACAGTCTGAAAGTCTGGTAATAGAAACTTTACAACAGTCTGATGGTAATAGAAGCTGTCCAACAGTCTGATAATCTGGTAAAAGAAGTTTTCCAACAGTCTGATGGTAATGGAAGCTGTTCAACAGTCTGATGGTAATAGAAGCTGTCCAACAATCTGATGGTAATAGAAGCTGTCCAACAGTCTGATGGTCTGGCAATGGAAGCTGTCCAACAGTCTGATGGTAATGGAAGCTGTTCAACAGTCTGATGGTAAAAGAACCTGTCCAACAGTCTGATGGTAATAGAAGCTGTTCAACAGTCTGATGGTCTGGTAATAGAAAATGTCCAACAGTCTGATGGTAATAGAAGCTGTCCAACAGTCTGACGGTCTGGTAATAGAAGCTGTCCAACAGTCTGATAATCTGGTAGTAGAAGCTGTCCATCAATCTAATGGTAATGGAAGCTGTTCAACAGTCTGATAGTCTGGTAATAGAAGTTTGCCAACAGTCTGATGGTAATGGAAGCTTTCAACAGTCTGATGGTAATAGAAGCTGTTCAACAGTCTGATGGTAATAGAAGCTGTTAACAGTCTGATGGTAATGGAAGCTGTCAAACAGTCTGATGGTAATAGAAGCTGTTCAACAGTCTGATGGTAATAGAAGCTGTTCAACAGTCTGATGGTAATAGAAGCTGTTCCACAGTCTGATGGTAATAGAAGTTGTTCAACAGTCTGATGGTAATAGAAGCTGTTCACCAGTCTGATGGTAATGGAAGCTGTTCAACAGTCTGACGGTCTGGTAATAGAAGCTGTCCAACAGTCTGATAATCTGGTAGCAGAAGCTGTCCATCAATCTGATGGTAATGGAAGCTGTTCAACATTCTGATAGTCTGGTAATAGAAACTTTCCAACACTCTGATGGTAATGGAAGCTGTTCAACAGTCTGATGGTAATAGAAGCTGTTCAACAGTCTGATGGTAATAGAATCTGTTCAACAGTCTGATGGTAATAGCAGCTGTTCAACAGTCTGAAGGTAATAGAAGCTGTTCAACAGTCTGATGGTAATGGAAGCTGTTCAACAGTCTGATGGTCTGGTAATGGAAGCTGTTCAACAGTCTCATGATCTGGTGCTAGAAACTGTCCATCAGTCTGACGGTAATAGAAACTGTCCAACAGTCTGATGTTAATAGAAGCTGTCCAACAGTCTGATGGTAATAGAAGCTGTACAACAGTCTCATGATCTGGTAATAGAAGCTGTCCAACAGGCAGTTGGTAATTGAAGCTGTTCAACAGTCTGATGGAAATAGGAGCTGTCCAACATTCTGATGCTAATAGAAGCTGTTCAACAGTCTGATGGTAATAGAACCTGTCCAACAATCTGATGGTAATAGAAGCTGTTCAACAGTCTGATGGTCTGGTAATAGAAACCTTCCAACAGTCTGATGGTCATAGAAGCTGTCCAACAGTCTGATGGTAATAGAAGCTGTCCAACAGTCTGATGGTCGGGCAATAGAAACTGTCCAACAGTCTGATAATCTGGTAATAGAAGTTCTCCAACAGTCTGATGGTAATGGACGCTGTTCAACAGTCTGATGGTAATAGAAGCTTTTCAACAGTCTGATGGTAATAGAAGCTGTCCAACAGTCTGATGGTCTGGCAATGGAAGCTGCTCAACAGTCTGATGGTTATGAAAGCTGTCCAACAGTCTGATGTAAGAAGAAGCTGTTCAACAGTCTGATGGTAATAGAAGCTGTCCAACAATCTGATGGTAATATAAGCTGTCCAACAGTCTGATGGTCTGGTAATAGAAGCTGTCCAACAGTCTGATGGTAATGGAAGCTGTTCAACAGTCTGATGGTAAAAGAACCTGTCCAACAGTCTGATGGTAATAGAAGCTGTTCAACAGTCTGATGGTCTGGTAATAGAAAATGTCCAACAGTCTGATGGTAATAGAAGCTGTCCAACAGTCTGACGGTCTGGTAATAGAAGCTGTCCAACAGTCTGATAATCTGGTAGTAGAAGCTGTCCATCAATCTAATGGTAATGGAAGCTGTTCAACAGTCTGATAGTCTGGTAAAAGAAACTTTCCAACAGTCTGATGGTAATGGAAGCTTTCAACAGTCTGATGGTAATAGAAGCTGTTCAACAGTCTGATGGTAATAGAAGCTGTTAACAGTCTGATGGTAATGGAAGCTGTCAAACAGTCTGATGGTAATAGAAGCTGTTCAACAGTCTGATGGTAATAGAAGCTGTTCCACAGTCTGATGGTAATAGAAGTTGTTCAACAGTCTGACGGTCTGGTAATAGAAGCTGTCCAACAGTCTGATAATCTGGTAGTAGAAGCTGTCCATCAATCTGATGGTAATGGAAGCTGTTCAACAGTCTGAAAGTCTGGTAATAGAAACTTTACAACAGTCTGATGAAAATAGAAGCTGTCCAACAGTCTGATAATCTGGTAATAGAAGTTTTCCAACAGTCTGATGATAATGGAAGCTGTTCAACAGTCTGATGGTAATAGAAGCTGTTCAACAGTCTGATGGTAATAGAATCTGTTCAACAGTCTGATGGTAATAGAAGCTGTTCAACAGTCTGAAGGTAATAGAAGCTGTTCAACAGTCTGATGGTAATGGAAGCTGTTCAACAGTCGGATGGTCTGGTATTAGAAGTTGTCCAACAGTCTGATAGTAATAGAAGCTGTCCAACAGTCTTTTGTAATAGAAGCTGTCCAAGAGTCTGATGGTAATTGAAGCTGTCCAACAGTCTGATGGTAATAGAAGCTGTTCAACAGTCTGATGGTAATAGAAGCTGTCCGACCGTCTGATGGTAATGGAAGCTGTTCAACAGTCTGATGGTTATAGAAGCTGTCCAACAGTCTGATGGTAATAGAAGCTTTTCAACAGTCTGATGGCCTGGTAATAGAAGTTCTTCCACATTCTGATGGCCTGGTAATAGAAGCTGTCCAACAGTCTGATGTTAATGGGAGCTGTTCAACATTCTGATGGTAATTGAAGCTGTTCAACAGTCTGATGGTAATATAAGCTGTCCAACAGTCTGATGGTAATAGAAGCTGTTCAACAGTCTGATGGCCTGGTAATAGAAGTTCTTCCACAGTCTGATGGCCTGGTAATAGAAGCTGTCCAACAGTCTGATGGTCTGGTAATGAAAGCTGTTCAACAGTCTCATGATCTGGTGCTAGAAACTGTCCAACAGTCTGACGGTAATAGAAACTGTCCAACAGTCTCATGATCTGGAAATAGAAGCTGTCCAACAGGCTGTTGGTAATTGAAGCTGTTCAACAGTCTGATGGAAATAGGAGCTGTCCAACATTCTGATGGTAATAGAAGCTGTTCAACAGTCTGATGGTAATAGAAGCTGTCCAACAGTCTGATGGTCGGGCAATAGAAACTGTCCAACAGTCTGATAATCTGGTAATAGAAGTTCTCCAACAGTCTGATGGTAATGGAAGCTGTTGAACAGTCTGATGGTAATAGAAGCTGTTCAACAGTCTGATGGTCTGGCAATGGAAGCTGCTCAACAGTCTGATGGTTATGAAAGCTGTCCAACAGTCTGATGTAAGAAGAAGCTGTCCAACAGTCTGATGTAAGAAGAAGCTGTTCAACAGTCTGATGGTAATAGAAGCTGTCCAACAATATGATGGTAATATAAGCTGTCCAACAGTCTGATGGTCTGGTAATAGAAGCTGTCCAACAGTCTGATGGTAATGGAAGCTGTTCAACAGTCTGATGGTAAAATAACCTGTCCAACAGTCTGATGGTAATAGAAGCTGTTCAACAGTCTGATGGTCTGGTAATAGAAAATGTCCAACAGTCTGATGGTAATAGAAGCTGTCCAACAGTCTGACGGTCTGGTAATAGAAGCTGTCCAACAGTCTGATAATCTGGTAGTAGAAGCTGTCCATCAATCTAATGGTAATGGTAGCTGTTCAACTGTCTGATAGTCTGGTAATAGAAGTTTTCCAACAGTCTGATGGTAATGGAAGCTTTCAACAGTCTGATGGTAAAAGAACCTGTCCAACAGTCTGATGGTAATAGAAGCTGTTCAACAGTCTGATGGTCTGGTAATAGAAAATGTCCAACAGTCTGATGGTAATAGAAGCTGTCCAACAGTCTGACGGTCTGGTAATAGAAGCTGTCCAACAGTCTGATAATCTGGTAGTAGAAGCTGTCCATCAATCTAATGGTAATGGAAGCTGTTCAACAGTCTGATAGTCTGGTAATAGAAGTTTTCCAACAGTCTGATGGTAATGGAAGCTTTCAACAGTCTGATGGTAATAGAAGCTGTTCAACAGTCTGATGGTAATAGAAGCTGTTCAACAGTCTGATGGTAATGGAAGCTGTTCAACAGTCGGATGGTCTGTTATTAGAAGTTGTCCAACAGTCTGATAGTAATAGAAGCTGTCCAACAGTCTTTTGTAATAGAAGCTGTCCAAGAGTCTGATGGTAATTGAAGCTGTCCAACAGTCTGATGGTAATAGAAGCTGTTCAACAGTCTGATGGTAATAGAAGCTGTCCAACAATCTGATGGTAATAGAAGCTGTCCAACAGTCTGATGGTCTGGCAATGGAAGCTGTCCAACAGTCTGATGGTAATGGAAGCTGTTCAACAGTCTGATGGTAAAAGAACCTGTCCAACAGTCTGATGGTAATAGAAGCTGTTCAACAGTCTGATGGTCTGGTAATAGAAAATGTCCAACAGTCTGATGGTAATAGAAGCTGTCCAACAGTCTGACGGTCTGGTAATAGAAGCTGTCCAACAGTCTGATAATCTGGTAGTAGAAGCTGTCCATCAATCTAATGGTAATGGAAGCTGTTCAACAGTCTGATAGTCTGGTAATAGAAGTTTGCCAACAGTCTGATGGTAATGGAAGCTTTCAACAGTCTGATGGTAATAGAAGCTGTTCAACAGTCTGATGGTAATAGAAGCTGTTAACAGTCTGATGGTAATGGAAGCTGTCAAACAGTCTGATGGTAATAGAAGCTGTTCAACAGTCTGATGGTAATAGAAGCTGTTCAACAGTCTGATGGTAATAGAAGCTGTTCCACAGTCTGATGGTAATAGAAGTTGTTCAACAGTCTGATGGTAATAGAAGCTGTTCACCAGTCTGATGGTAATGGAAGCTGTTCAACAGTCTGACGGTCTGGTAATAGAAGCTGTCCAACAGTCTGATAATCTGGTAGCAGAAGCTGTCCATCAATCTGATGGTAATGGAAGCTGTTCAACATTCTGATAGTCTGGTAATAGAAACTTTCCAACACTCTGATGGTAATGGAAGCTGTTCAACAGTCTGATGGTAATAGAAGCTGTTCAACAGTCTGATGGTAATAGAATCTGTTCAACAGTCTGATGGTAATAGCAGCTGTTCAACAGTCTGAAGGTAATAGAAGCTGTTCAACAGTCTGATGGTAATGGAAGCTGTTCAACAGTCTGATGGTCTGGTAATGGAAGCTGTTCAACAGTCTCATGATCTGGTGCTAGAAACTGTCCATCAGTCTGACGGTAATAGAAACTGTCCAACAGTCTGATGTTAATAGAAGCTGTCCAACAGTCTGATGGTAATAGAAGCTGTACAACAGTCTCATGATCTGGTAATAGAAGCTGTCCAACAGGCTGTTGGTAATTGAAGCTGTTCAACAGTCTGATGGAAATAGGAGCTGTCCAACATTCTGATGGTAATAGAAGCTGTTCAACAGTCTGATGGTAATAGAACCTGTCCAACAATCTGATGGTAATAGAAGCTGTTCAACAGTCTGATGGTCTGGTAATAGAAACCTTCCAACAGTCTGATGGTCATAGAAGCTGTCCAACAGTCTGATGGTAATAGAAGCTGTCCAACAGTCTGATGGTCGGGCAATAGAAACTGTCCAACAGTCTGATAATCTGGTAATAGAAGTTCTCCAACAGTCTGATGGTAATGGACGCTGTTCAACAGTCTGATGGTAATAGAAGCTTTTCAACAGTCTGATGGTAATAGAAGCTGTCCAACAGTCTGATGGTCTGGCAATGGAAGCTGCTCAACAGTCTGATGGTTAGGAAAGCTGTCCAACAGTCTGATGTAAGAAGAAGCTGTTCAACAGTCTGATGGTAATAGAAGCTGTCCAACAATCTGATGGTAATATAAGCTGTCCAACAGTCTGATGGTCTGGTAATAGAAGCTGTCCAACAGTCTGATGGTAATGGAAGCTGTTCAACAGTCTGATGGTAAAAGAACCTGTCCAACAGTCTGATGGTAATAGAAGCTGTTCAACAGTCTGATGGTCTGGTAATAGAAAATGTCCAACAGTCTGATGGTAATAGAAGCTGTCCAACAGTCTGACGGTCTGGTAATAGAAGCTGTCCAACAGTCTGATAATCTGGTAGTAGAAGCTGTCCATCAATCTAATGGTAATGGAAGCTGTTCAACAGTCTGATAGTCTGGTAAAAGAAACTTTCCAACAGTCTGATGGTAATGGAAGCTTTCAACAGTCTGATGGTAATAGAAGCTGTTCAACAGTCTGATGGTAATAGAAGCTGTTAACAGTCTGATGGTAATGGAAGCTGTCAAACAGTCTGATGGTAATAGAAGCTGTTCAACAGTCTGATGGTAATAGAAGCTGTTCCACAGTCTGATGGTAATAGAAGTTGTTCAACAGTCTGACGGTCTGGTAATAGAAGCTGTCCAACAGTCTGATAATCTGGTAGTAGAAGCTGTCCATCAATCTGATGGTAATGGAAGCTGTTCAACAGTCTGAAAGTCTGGTAATAGAAACTTTACAACAGTCTGATGAAAATAGAAGCTGTCCAACAGTCTGATAATCTGGTAATAGAAGTTTTCCAACAGTCTGATGATAATGGAAGCTGTTCAACAGTCTGATGGTAATAGAAGCTGTTCAACAGTCTGATGGTAATAGAATCTGTTCAACAGTCTGATGGTAATAGAAGCTGTTCAACAGTCTGAAGGTAATAGAAGCTGTTCAACAGTCTGATGGTAATGGAAGCTGTTCAACAGTCGGATGGTCTGGTATTAGAAGTTGTCCAACAGTCTGATAGTAATAGAAGCTGTCCAACAGTCTTTTGTAATAGAAGCTGTCCAAGAGTCTGATGGTAATTGAAGCTGTCCAACAGTCTGATGGTAATAGAAGCTGTTCAACAGTCTGATGGTAATAGAAGCTGTCCGACCGTCTGATGGTAATGGAAGCTGTTCAACAGTCTGATGGTTATAGAAGCTGTCCAACAGTCTGATGGTAATAGAAGCTGTTCAACAGTCTGATGGCCTGGTAGTAGAAGTTCTTCCACATTATGATGGCCTGGTAATAGAAGCTGTCCAACAGTCTGATGTTAATGGGAGCTGTTCAACATTCTGATGGTAATTGAAGCTGTTCAACAGTCTGATGGTAATATAAGCTGTCCAACAGTCTGATGGTAATAGAAGCTGTTCAACAGTCTGATGGCCTGGTAATAGAAGTTCTTCCACAGTCTGATGGCCTGGTAATAGAAGCTGTCCAACAGTCTGATGGTCTGGTAATGAAAGCTGTTCAACAGTCTCATGATCTGGTGCTAGAAACTGTCCAACAGTCTGACGGTAATAGAAACTGTCCAACAGTCTCATGATCTGGAAATAGAAGCTGTCCAACAGGCTGTTGGTAATTGAAGCTGTTCAACAGTCTGATGGAAATAGGAGCTGTCCAACATTCTGATGGTAATAGAAGCTGTTAAACAGTCTGATTGTAATAGAACCTGTCCAACAATCAGATGGTAATAGAAGCTGTTCAACAGTCTGATGGTCTGGTAATAGAAACCTTCCAACAGTCTGATGGTAATAGAAGCTGTCCAACAGTCTGATGGTAATAGAAGCTGTCCAACAGTCTGATGGTCGGGCAATAGAAACTGTCCAACAGTCTGATAATCTGGTAATAGAAGTTCTCCAACAGTCTGATGGTAATGGAAGCTGTTCAACAGTCTGATGGTAATAGAAGCTGTTCAACAGTCTGATGGTCTGGCAATGGAAGCTGCTCAACAGTCTGATGGTTATGAAAGCTGTCCAACAGTCTGATGTAAGAAGAAGCTGTCCAACAGTCTGATGTAAGAAGAAGCTGTTCAACAGTCTGATGGTAATAGAAGCTGTCCAACAATATGATGGTAATATAAGCTGTCCAACAGTCTGATGGTCTGGTAATAGAAGCTGTCCAACAGTCTGATGGTAATGGAAGCTGTTCAACAGTCTGATGGTAAAAGAACCTGTCCAACAGTCTGATGGTAATAGAAGCTGTTCAACAGTCTGATGGTCTGGTAATAGAAAATGTCCAACAGTCTGATGGTAATAGAAGCTGTCCAACAGTCTGACGGTCTGGTAATAGAAGCTGTCCAACAGTCTGATAATCTGGTAGTAGAAGCTGTCCATCAATCTAATGGTAATGGAAGCTGTTCAACAGTCTGATAGTCTGGTAATAGAAGTTTTCCAACAGTCTGATGGTAATGGAAGCTTTCAACAGTCTGATGGTAAAAGAACCTGTCCAACAGTCTGATGGTAATAGAAGCTGTTCAACAGTCTGATGGTCTGGTAATAGAAAATGTCCAACAGTCTGATGGTAATAGAAGCTGTCCAACAGTCTGACGGTCTGGTAATAGAAGCTGTCCAACAGTCTGATAATCTGGTAGTAGAAGCTGTCCATCAATCTAATGGTAATGGAAGCTGTTCAACAGTCTGATAGTCTGGTAATAGAAGTTTTCCAACAGTCTGATGGTAATGGAAGCTTTCAACAGTCTGATGGTAATAGAAGCTGTTCAACAGTCTGATGGTAATAGAAGCTGTTAACAGTCTGATGGTAATGGAAGCTGTCAAACAGTCTGATGGTAATAGAAGCTGTTCAACAGTCTGATGGTAATAGAAGCTGTTCAACAGTCTGATGGTAATAGAAGCTGTTCCACAGTCTGATGGTAATAGAAGTTGTTCAACAGTCTGATGGTAATAGAAGCTGTTCACCAGTCTGATGGTAATGGAAGCTGTTCAACAGTCTGACGGTCTGGTAATAGAAGCTGTCCAACAGTCTGATAATCTGGTAGCAGAAGCTGTCCATCAATCTGATGGTAATGGAAGCTGTTCAACATTCTGATAGTCTGGTAATAGAAACTTTCCAACACTCTGATGGTAATGGAAGCTGTTCAACAGTCTGATGGTAATAGAAGCTGTTCAACAGTCTGATGGTAATAGAATCTGTTCAACAGTCTGATGGTAATAGCAGCTGTTCAACAGTCTGAAGGTAATAGAAGCTGTTCAACAGTCTGATGGTAATGGAAGCTGTTCAACAGTCGGATGGTCTGGTATTAGAAGTTGTCCAACAGTCTGATAGTAATAGAAGCTGTCCAACAGTCTTTTGTAATAGAAGCTGTCCAAGAGTCTGATGGTAATTGAAGCTGTCCAACATTCTGATGGTAATAGAAGCTGTTCAACAGTCTGATGGTAATAGAAGCTGTCCAACAGTCTGATGGTCGGGCAATAGAAACTGTCCAACAGTCTGATAATCTGGTAATAGAAGTTCTCCAACAGTCTGATGGTAATGGACACTGTTCAACAGTCTGATGGTAATAGAAGCTTTTCAACAGTCTGATGGTAATAGAAGCTGTCCAACAGTCTGATGGTCTGGCAATGGAAGCTGCTCAACAGTCTGATGGTTATGAAAGCTGTCCAACAGTCTGATGTAAGAAGAAGCTGTTCAACAGTCTGATGGTAATAGAAGCTGTCCAACAATCTGATGGTAATATAAGCTGTCCAACAGTCTGATGGTCTGGTAATAGAAGCTGTCCAACAGTCTGATGGTAATGGAAGCTGTTCAACAGTCTGATGGTAAAAGAACCTGTCCAACAGTCTGATGGTAATAGAAGCTGTTCAACAGTCTGATGGTCTGGTAATAGAAAATGTCCAACAGTCTGATGGTAATAGAAGCTGTCCAACAGTCTGACGGTCTGGTAATAGAAGCTGTCCAACAGTCTGATAATCTGGTAGTAGAAGCTGTCCATCAATCTAATGGTAATGGAAGCTGTTCAACAGTCTGATAGTCTGGTAAAAGAAACTTTCCAACAGTCTGATGGTAATGGAAGCTTTCAACAGTCTGATGGTAATAGAAGCTGTTCAACAGTCTGATGGTAATAGAAGCTGTTAACAGTCTGATGGTAATGGAAGCTGTCAAACAGTCTGATGGTAATAGAAGCTGTTCAACAGTCTGATGGTAATAGAAGCTGTTCCACAGTCTGATGGTAATAGAAGTTGTTCAACAGTCTGACGGTCTGGTAATAGAAGCTGTCCAACAGTCTGATAATCTGGTAGTAGAAGCTGTCCATCAATCTAATGGTAATGGAAGCTGTTCAACAGTCTGATAGTCTGGTAAAAGAAACTTTCCAACAGTCTGATGGTAATGGAAGCTTTCAACAGTCTGATGGTAATAGAAGCTGTTCAACAGTCTGATGGTAATAGAAGCTGTTAACAGTCTGATGGTAATGGAAGCTGTCAAACAGTCTGATGGTAATAGAAGCTGTTCAACAGTCTGATGGTAATAGAAGCTGTTCAACAGTCTGATGGTAATAGAAGCTGTTCCACAGTCTGATGGTAATAGAAGTTGTTCAACAGTCTGATGGTAATAGAAGCTGTTCACCAGTCTGATGGTAATGGAAGCTGTTCAACAGTCTGACGGTCTGGTAATAGAAGCTGTCCAACAGTCTCATAATCTGGTAGCAGAAGCTGTCCATCAATCTGATGGTAATGGAAGCTGTTCAACATTCTGATAGTCTGGTAATAGAAACTTTCCAACACTCTGATGGTAATGGAAGCTGTTCAACAGTCTGATGGTAATAGAAGCTGTTCAACAGTCTGATGGTAATAGAATCTGTTCAACAGTCTGATGGTAATAGCAGCTGTTCAACAGTCTGAAGGTAATAGAAGCTGTTCAACAGTCTGATGGTAATGGAAGCTGTTCAACAGTCGGATGGTCTGGTATTAGAAGTTGTCCAACAGTCTGATAGTAATAGAAGCTGTCCAACAGTCTTTTGTAATAGAAGCTGTCCAAGAGTCTGATGGTAATTGAAGCTGTCCAACATTCTGATGGTAATAGAAGCTGTTCAACAGTCTGATGGTAATAGAAGCTGTCCAACAGTCTGATGGTCGGGCAATAGAAACTGTCCAACAGTCTGATAATCTGGTAATAGAAGTTCTCCAACAGTCTGATGGTAATGGACGCTGTTCAACAGTCTGATGGTAATAGAAGCTTTTCAACAGTCTGATGGTAATAGAAGCTGTCCAACAGTCTGATGGTCTGGCAATGGAAGCTGCTCAACAGTCTGATGGTTATGAAAGCTGTCCAACAGTCTGATGTAAGAAGAAGCTGTTCAACAGTCTGATGGTAATAGAAGCTGTCCAACAATCTGATGGTAATATAAGCTGTCCAACAGTCTGATGGTCTGGTAATAGAAGCTGTCCAACAGTCTGATGGTAATGGAAGCTGTTCAACAGTCTGATGGTAAAAGAACCTGTCCAACAGTCTGATGGTAATAGAAGCTGTTCAACAGTCTGATGGTCTGGTAATAGAAAATGTCCAACAGTCTGATGGTAATAGAAGCTGTCCAACAGTCTGACGGTCTGGTAATAGAAGCTGTCCAACAGTCTGATAATCTGGTAGTAGAAGCTGTCCATCAATCTAATGGTAATGGAAGCTGTTCAACAGTCTGATAGTCTGGTAAAAGAAACTTTCCAACAGTCTGATGGTAATGGAAGCTTTCAACAGTCTGATGGTAATAGAAGCTGTTCAACAGTCTGATGGTAATAGAAGCTGTTAACAGTCTGATGGTAATGGAAGCTGTCAAACAGTCTGATGGTAATAGAAGCTGTTCAACAGTCTGATGGTAATAGAAGCTGTTCCACAGTCTGATGGTAATAGAAGTTGTTCAACAGTCTGACGGTCTGGTAATAGAAGCTGTCCAACAGTCTGATAATCTGGTAGTAGAAGCTGTCCATCAATCTGATGGTAATGGAAGCTGTTCAACAGTCTGAAAGTCTGGTAATAGAAACTTTACAACAGTCTGATGAAAATAGAAGCTGTCCAACAGTCTGATAATCTGGTAATAGAAGTTTTCCAACAGTCTGATGATAATGGAAGCTGTTCAACAGTCTGATGGTAATAGAAGCTGTTCAACAGTCTGATGGTAATAGAATCTGTTCAACAGTCTGATGGTAATAGAAGCTGTTCAACAGTCTGAAGGTAATAGAAGCTGTTCAACAGTCTGATGGTAATGGAAGCTGTTCAACAGTCGGATGGTCTGGTATTAGAAGTTGTCCAACAGTCTGATAGTAATAGAAGCTGTCCAACAGTCTTTTGTAATAGAAGCTGTCCAAGAGTCTGATGGTAATTGAAGCTGTCCAACAGTCTGATGGTAATAGAAGCTGTTCAACAGTCTGATGGTAATAGAAGCTGTCCGACCGTCTGATGGTAATGGAAGCTGTTCAACAGTCTGATGGTTATAGAAGCTGTCCAACAGTCTGATGGTAATAGAAGCTGTTCAACAGTCTGATGGCCTGGTAATAGAAGTTCTTCCACATTCTGATGGCCTGGTAATAGAAGCTGTCCAACAGTCTGATGTTAATGGGAGCTGTTCAACATTCTGATGGTAATTGAAGCTGTTCAACAGTCTGATGGTAATATAAGCTGTCCAACAGTCTGATGGTAATAGAAGCTGTTCAACAGTCTGATGGCCTGGTAATAGAAGTTCTTCCACAGTCTGATGGCCTGGTAATAGAAGCTGTCCAACAGTCTGATGGTCTGGTAATGAAAGCTGTTCAACAGTCTCATGATCTGGTGCTAGAAACTGTCCAACAGTCTGACGGTAATAGAAACTGTCCAACAGTCTCATGATCTAGAAATAGAAGCTGTCCAACAGGCTGTTGGTAATTGAAGCTGTTCAACAGTCTGATGGAAATAGGAGCTGTCCAACATTCTGATGGTAATAGAAGCTGTTAAACAGTCTGATTGTAATAGAACCTGTCCAACAATCAGATGGTAATAGAAGCTGTTCAACAGTCTGATGGTCTGGTAATAGAAACCTTCCAACAGTCTGATGGTAATAGAAGCTGTCCAACAGTCTGATGGTAATAGAAGCTGTCCAACAGTCTGATGGTCGGGCAATAGAAACTGTCCAACAGTCTGATAATCTGGTAATAGAAGTTCTCCAACAGTCTGATGGTAATGGAAGCTGTTCAACAGTCTGATGGTAATAGAAGCTGTTCAACAGTCTGATGGTCTGGCAATGGAAGCTGCTCAACAGTCTGATGGTTATGAAAGCTGTCCAACAGTCTGATGTAAGAAGAAGCTGTCCAACAGTCTGATGTAAGAAGAAGCTGTTCAACAGTCTGATGGTAATAGAAGCTGTCCAACAATATGATGGTAATATAAGCTGTCCAACAGTCTGATGGTCTGGTAATAGAAGCTGTCCAACAGTCTGATGGTAATGGAAGCTGTTCAACAGTCTGATGGTAAAAGAACCTGTCCAACAGTCTGATGGTAATAGAAGCTGTTCAACAGTCTGATGGTCTGGTAATAGAAAATGTCCAACAGTCTGATGGTAATAGAAGCTGTCCAACAGTCTGACGGTCTGGTAATAGAAGCTGTCCAACAGTCTGATAATCTGGTAGTAGAAGCTGTCCATCAATCTAATGGTAATGGAAGCTGTTCAACAGTCTGATAGTCTGGTAATAGAAGTTTTCCAACAGTCTGATGGTAATGGAAGCTTTCAACAGTCTGATGGTAAAAGAACCTGTCCAACAGTCTGATGGTAATAGAAGCTGTTCAACAGTCTGATGGTCTGGTAATAGAAAATGTCCAACAGTCTGATGGTAATAGAAGCTGTCCAACAGTCTGACGGTCTGGTAATAGAAGCTGTCCAACAGTCTGATAATCTGGTAGTAGAAGCTGTCCATCAATCTAATGGTAATGGAAGCTGTTCAACAGTCTGATAGTCTGGTAATAGAAGTTTTCCAACAGTCTGATGGTAATGGAAGCTTTCAACAGTCTGATGGTAATAGAAGCTGTTCAACAGTCTGATGGTAATAGAAGCTGTTAACAGTCTGATGGTAATGGAAGCTGTCAAACAGTCTGATGGTAATAGAAGCTGTTCAACAGTCTGATGGTAATAGAAGCTGTTCAACAGTCTGATGGTAATAGAAGCTGTTCCACAGTCTGATGGTAATAGAAGTTGTTCAACAGTCTGATGGTAATAGAAGCTGTTCACCAGTCTGATGGTAATGGAAGCTGTTCAACAGTCTGACGGTCTGGTAATAGAAGCTGTCCAACAGTCTGATAATCTGGTAGCAGAAGCTGTCCATCAATCTGATGGTAATGGAAGCTGTTCAACATTCTGATAGTCTGGTAATAGAAACTTTCCAACACTCTGATGGTAATGGAAGCTGTTCAACAGTCTGATGGTAATAGAAGCTGTTCAACAGTCTGATGGTAATAGAATCTGTTCAACAGTCTGATGGTAATAGCAGCTGTTCAACAGTCTGAAGGTAATAGAAGCTGTTCAACAGTCTGATGGTAATGGAAGCTGTTCAACAGTCGGATGGTCTGGTATTAGAAGTTGTCCAACAGTCTGATAGTAATAGAAGCTGTCCAACAGTCTTTTGTAATAGAAGCTGTCCAAGAGTCTGATGGTAATTGAAGCTGTCCAACATTCTGATGGTAATAGAAGCTGTCCAACAGTCTGGTGGTAGTAGAAGCTGTCCAACAGTCTGATGGTAATAGAAGCTGTTCAACAGTCTGATGGTAATAGAAGCTGTCCGACAGTCTGATGGTAATGGAAGCTGTTCAACAGTCTGATGGTAATAGAAGCTGTCCAACAGTCTGATGGTAATAGAACCTGTTCAACAGTCTGATGGCCTGGTAATAGTTCTTCCACAGTCTGATGGCCTGGTAATAGAAGCTGTCCAACAGTCTGATGGTCTGGTAATGGAAGCTGTTCAACAGTCTCATGATCTGGTGCTAGAAACTGTCCAACAGTCTGACGGTAATAGAAACTGTCCAACAGTCTGATGTTAATAGAAGCTGTCCAACAGTCTGATGGTAATAGAAGCTGTCCAACAGTCTCATGATCTGGTAATAGAAGCTGTCCAACAGGCTGTTGGTAATTGAAGCTGTTCAACAGTCTGGTGGAAATAGGAGCTGTCCAACATTCTGATTGTAATAGAAGCTGTTCAACAGTCTGATGGTAATAGAACCTGTCCAACAATCTGATGGTAATAGAAGCTGTTCAACAGTCTGATGGTCTGGTAATAGAAAATGTCCAACAGTCTGATGGTAATAGAAGCTGTCCAACAGTCTGACGGTCTGGTAATAGAAGCTGTCCAACAGTCTGATAATCTGGTAGTAGAAGCTGTCCATCAATCTAATGGTAATGGAAGCTGTTCAACAGTCTGATAGTCTGGTAATAGAAGTTTTCCAACAGTCTGATGGTAATGGAAGCTTTCAACAGTCTGATGGTAAAAGAACCTGTCCAACAGTCTGATGGTAATAGAAGCTGTTCAACAGTCTGATGGTCTGGTAATAGAAAATGTCCAACAGTCTGATGGTAATAGAAGCTGTCCAACAGTCTGACGGTCTGGTAATAGAAGCTGTCCAACAGTCTGATAATCTGGTAGTAGAAGCTGTCCATCAATCTAATGGTAATGGAAGCTGTTCAACAGTCTGATAGTCTGGTAATAGAAGTTTTCCAACAGTCTGATGGTAATGGAAGCTTTCAACAGTCTGATGGTAATAGAAGCTGTTCAACAGTCTGATGGTAATAGAAGCTGTTAACAGTCTGATGGTAATGGAAGCTGTCAAACAGTCTGATGGTAATAGAAGCTGTTCAACAGTCTGATGGTAATAGAAGCTGTTCAACAGTCTGATGGTAATAGAAGCTGTTCCACAGTCTGATGGTAATAGAAGTTGTTCAACAGTCTGATGGTAATAGAAGCTGTTCACCAGTCTGATGGTAATGGAAGCTGTTCAACAGTCTGACGGTCTGGTAATAGAAGCTGTCCAACAGTCTGATAATCTGGTAGCAGAAGCTGTCCATCAATCTGATGGTAATGGAAGCTGTTCAACATTCTGATAGTCTGGTAATAGAAACTTTCCAACACTCTGATGGTAATGGAAGCTGTTCAACAGTCTGATGGTAATAGAAGCTGTTCAACAGTCTGATGGTAATAGAATCTGTTCAACAGTCTGATGGTAATAGCAGCTGTTCAACAGTCTGAAGGTAATAGAAGCTGTTCAACAGTCTGATGGTAATGGAAGCTGTTCAACAGTCGGATGGTCTGGTATTAGAAGTTGTCCAACAGTCTGATAGTAATAGAAGCTGTCCAACAGTCTTTTGTAATAGAAGCTGTCCAAGAGTCTGATGGTAATTGAAGCTGTCCAACATTCTGATGGTAATAGAAGCTGTCCAACAGTCTGGTGGTAGTAGAAGCTGTCCAACAGTCTGATGGTAATAGAAGCTGTTCAACAGTCTGATGGTAATAGAAGCTGTCCGACAGTCTGATGGTAATGGAAGCTGTTCAACAGTCTGATGGTAATAGAAGCTGTCCAACAGTCTGATGGTAATAGAACCTGTTCAACAGTCTGATGGCCTGGTAATAGTTCTTCCACAGTCTGATGGCCTGGTAATAGAAGCTGTCCAACAGTCTGATGGTCTGGTAATGGAAGCTGTTCAACAGTCTCATGATCTGGTGCTAGAAACTGTCCAACAGTCTGACGGTAATAGAAACTGTCCAACAGTCTGATGTTAATAGAAGCTGTCCAACAGTCTGATGGTAATACAAGCTGTCCAACAGTCTCATGATCTGGTAATAGAAGCTGTCCAACAGGCTGTTGGTAATTGAAGCTGTTCAACATTCTGGTGGAAATAGGAGCTGTCCAACATTCTGATTGTAATAGAAGCTGTTCAACAGTCTGATGGTAATAGAACCTGTCCAACAATCTGATGGTAATAGAAGCTGTTCAACTGTCTGATGGTCTGGTAATAGAAAACTTCCAACAGTCTGATGGTAATAGAAGCTGTCCAACAGTCTGATGGTAATAGAAGCTGTCCAACAGTCTGATGGTCGGGCAATAGAAACTGTCCAACATTCTGATAATCTGGTAATAGAAGTTCTCCAACAGTCTGATGGTAATGGAAGCTGTTCAACAGTCTGATGGTAATAGAAGCTGTTCAACAGTCTGATGGTAATAGAAGCTGTCCAACAGTCTGATGGTCTGGCAATGGAAGCTGCTCAACAGTCTGATGGTTATGAAAGCTGTCCAACAGTCTGATGTAAGAAAAAGCTGTTCAACAGTCTGATGGTAATAGAAGCTGTCCAACAATATGATGGTAATAGAAGCTGTTCAACAGTCTGATGGTCTGGTAATAGAAGCTGTCCAACAGTCTGATGGTAATGGAAGCTGTTCAACAGTTTGATGGTAAAAGAACCTGTCCAACAGTCTGATGGTAATAAAAGCTGTTCAACAGTCTGATGGTCTGGTAATAGAAAATGTCCAACAGTCTGATGGTAATAGAAGCTGTCCAACAGTCTGACGGTCTGGTAATAGAAGCTGTCCAACAGTCTGATAATCTGGTAGTAGAAGCTGTCCATCAATCTAATGGTAATGGAAGCTGTTCAACAGTCTGATAGTCTGGTAAAAGAAACTTTCCAACAGTCTGATGGTAATGGAAGCTGTCCAACAGTCTGATAATCTGGTAATAGAAGTTTTCCAACAGTCTGATGGTAATGGAAGATGTTCAACAGTCTGATGGTAATAGAAGCTGTTCAACAGTCTGATGGTAATAGAAGCTGTTAACAGTCTGATGGTAATGGAAGCTGTCAAACAGTCTGATGGTAATAGAAGCTGTTCAACAGTCTGATGGTAATAGAAGCTTTTCAACAGTCTGATGGTAATAGAAGCTGTTCAACAGTCTGATGTTAATAGAAGATTTTCAACAGTCTGATGGTAATAGAAGCTGTTCACCAGTCTGATGGTTTTGGAAGCTGTTCAACAGTCTGATAGTCTGGTAATAGAAACTTTCCAACAGTCTGATGGTAATAGAAGCTGTGCAACAGTCTGATAATCTGGTAATAGAAGTTTTCCAACAGTCTGATGGTAATGGAAGCTGTTCAACAGTCTGATGGTAATAGAAGCTGTTCAACAGTCTGATGGTAATAGAATCTGTTCAACAGTCTGATGGTAATAGAAGCTGTTCAAAAGTCTGAAGGTAATAGAAGCTGTTCAACAGTCTGATGGTAATGGAAGCTGTTCAACAGTCGGATGGTCTGGTTTTAGAAGTTGTCCAACAGGTTGATAGTAATAGAAGCTGTCCAACAGTCTTTTGTAATAGAAGCTGTCCAAGAGTCTGATGGTAATTGAAGCTGTCCAACAGTCTGATGGTCTGGTAATAGAAGCTGTCCAAATGTCTCATGGTGTGGTAATAGAAGCTGTCCAACAGTCTGATGGTAATAGAAGCTGTCCAACAGTCTGATGGTAAAATAAGCTGTCCAACAGTCTGATGGTAACAGAAGCTGTCCAACAGTCTGGTGGTAGTAGATGCTGTCCAACAGTCTGATGGTAATAGAAGCTGTTCAACAGTCTGATTGTAAAAGAAGCTGTCCAACAGTCTGATGGTAATAGAAGCTGTCCAACAGTCTGGTGGTAGTAGAAGCTGTCCAACAGTCTGATGGTAATAGAAGCTGTTCAACAGTCTGATGGTAATAGAAGCTGTCCGACAGTCTGATGGTAATAGAAGCTGTTCAACAGTCTGATGGCCTGGTAATAGAAGTTCTTCCACAGTCTGATGGCCTGGTAATAGAAGCTGTCCAACAGTCTGATGGTCTGGTAATGGAAGCTGTTCAACAGTCTCATGATCTGGTGCTAGAAACTGTCCATCAGTCTGATGGTAATAGAAACTGTCCAACAGTCTGATGTTAATAGAAGCTGTCCAACAGTCTGATGGTAATAGAAGCTGTACAACAGTCTCATGATCTGGTAATAGAAGCTGTCCAACAGGCTGTTGGTAATTGAAGCTGTTCAACAGTCTGATGGAAATAGGAGCTGTCCAACATTCTGATGGTAATAGAAGCTGTTCAACAGTCTGATGGTAATAGAACCTGTCCAACAATCTGATGGTAATAGAAGCTGTTCAACAGTCTGATGGTCTGGTAATAGAAACCTTCCAACAGTCTGATGGTAATAGAAGCTGTCCAACAGTCTGATGGTAATAGAAGCTGTCCAACAGTCTGATGGTCGGGCAATAGAAACTGTCCAACAGTCTGATAATCTGGTAATAGAAGTTCTCCAACAGTCTGATGGTAATGGACGCTGTTCAACAGTCTGATGGTAATAGAAGCTTTTCAAGAGTCTGATGGTAATAGAAGCTGTCCAACAGTCTGATGGTCTGGCAATGGAAGCTGCTCAACAGTCTGATGGTTATGAAAGCTGTCCAACAGTCTGATGTAAGAAGAAGCTGTTCAACAGTCTGATGGTAATAGAAGCTGTCCAACAATCTGATGGTAATATAAGCTGTCCAACAGTCTGATGGTCTGGTAATAGAAGCTGTCAAACAGTCTGATGGTAATGGAAGCTGTTCAACAGTCTGATGGTAAAACAACCTGTCCAACAGTCTGATGGTAATAGAAGCTGTTCAACAGGCTGATGGTCTGGTAATAGAAAATGTCCAACAGTCTGATGGTAATAGAAGCTGTCCAACAGTCTGACGGTCTGGTAATAGAAGCTGTCCAACAGTCTGATAATCTGGTAGTAGAAGCTGTCCATCAATCTAATGGTAATGGAATCTGTTCAACAGTCTGATAGTCTGGTAAAAGAAACTTTCCAACAGTCTGATGGTAATGGAAACTGTCCAACAGTCTGATAATCTGGTAATAGAAGTTTTCCAACAGTCTGATGGTAATGGAAGCTTTCAACAGTCTGATGGTAATAGAAGCTGTTCAACAGTCTGATGGTAATAGAAGCTGTTAACAGTCTGATGGTAATGGAAGCTGTCAAACAGTCTGATGGTAATAGAAGCTGTTCAACAGTCTGATGGTAATAGAAGCTGTTCAACAGTCTGATGGTAATAGAAGCTGTTCCACAGTCTGATGGTAATAGAAGTTGTTCAACAGTCTGATGGTAATAGAAGCTGTTCACCAGTCTGATGGTAATGGAAGCTGTTCAACAGTCTGACGGTCTGGTAATAGAAGCTGTCCAACAGTCTGATAATCTGGTAGTAGAAGCTGTCCATCAATCTGATGGTAATGGAAGCTGTTCAACAGTCTGAAAGTCTGGTAATAGAAACTTTACAACAGTCTGATGGTAATAGAAGCTGTCCAACAGTCTGATAATCTGGTAATAGAAGTTTTCCAAAGGTCTGATGGTAATGGAAGCTGTTCAACAGTCTGATGGTAATAGAAGCTGTTCAACAGTCTGATGGTAATAGAATCTGTTCAACAGTCTTATGGTAATAGAAGCTGTTCAACAGTCTGAAGGTAATAGAAGCTGTTCAACAGTCTGATGGTAATGGAAGCTGTTCAACAGTCGGATGGTCTGGTATTAGAAGTTGTCCAACAGTCTGATAGTAATAGAAGCTGTCCAACAGTCTTTTGTAATAGAAGCTGTCCAAGAGTCTGATGGTAATTGAAGCTGTCCAACAGTCTGATGATAAAAGAAGCTGTTCAACAGTCTGATGGTAATAGAAGCTGTCCGACCGTCTGATGGTAATGGAAGCTGTTCAACAGTCTGATGGTTATAGAAGCTGTCCAACAGTCTGATGGTAATAGAAGCTGTTCAACAGTCTGATGGCCTAGTAATAGAAGTTCTTCCACAGTCTGATGGCCTGGTAATAGAAGCTGTCCAACAGTCTGATGGTCTGGTAATGGAAGCTGTTCAACAGTCTCATGATCTGGTGCTAGAAACTGTCCAACAGTCTGACGGTAATAGAAACTGTCCAACAGTCTCATGATCTGGAAATAGAAGCTGTCCAACAGGCTGTTGGTAATTGAAGCTGTTCAACAGTCTGATGGAAATAGGAGCTGTCCAACATTCTGATGGTAATAGAAGCTGTTCAACAGTCTGATGGTAATAGAACCTGTCCAAAAATCAGATGGTAACAGAAGCTGTTCAACAGTCTGATGGTCTGGTAATAGAAACCTTCCAACAGTCTGATGGTAATAGAAGCTGTCCAACAGTCTGATGGTAATAGAAGCTGTCCAACAGTCTGATGGTCGGGCAATAGAAACAGTCCAACAGTCTGATAATCTGGTAATAGAAGTTCTCCAACAGTCTGATGGTAATGGAAGCTGTTCAACAGTCTGATGGTAATAGAAGCTGTTCAACAGTCTGATGGTAATAGAAGCTGTCCAACAGTCTGATGGTCTGGCAATGGAAGCTGCTCAACAGTCTGATGGTTATGAAAGCTGTCCAACAGTCTGATGTAAGAAGAAGCTGTCCAACAGTCTGATGTAAGAAGAAGCTGTTCAACATTCTGATGGTAATAGAAGCTGTCCAACAATCTGATGGTAATATAAGCTGTCCAACAGTCTGATGGTCTGGTAATAGAAGCTGTCCAACAGTCTGATGGTAATGGAAGCTGTTCAACAGTCTGATGGTAAAAGAACCTGTCCAACAGTCTGATGGAAATAGAAGCTGTTCAACAGTCTGATGGTCTGGTAATAGAAGCTGTCCAACAGTCTGATGGTAATGGAAGCTGTTCAACAGTCTGATGGTAAAAGAACCTGTCCAACAGTCTGATGGAAATAGAAGCTGTTCAACAGTCTGACGGTCTGGTAATAGAAGCTGTCCAACAGTCTGATAATCTGGTAGTAGAAGCTGTCCATCAATCTAATGGTAATGGAAGCTGTTCAACAGTCTGATAGTCTGGTAAAAGAAACTTTCCAACAGTCTGATGGTAATGGAAGCTGTCCAACAGTCTGATAATCTGGTAATAGAAGTTTTCCAACAGTCTGATGGTAATGGAAGCTTTCAACAGTCTGATGGTAATAGAAGCTGTTCAACAGTCTGATGGTAATAGAAGCTGTTAACTGTCTGATGGTAATGGAAGCTGTCAAACAGTCTGATGGTTATGAAAGCTGTCCAACAGTCTGATGTAAGAAGAAGCTGTTCAACAGTCTGATGGTAATAGAAGCTGTCCAACAATCTGATGGTAATATAAGCTGTCCAACAGTCTGATGGTCTGGTAATAGAAGCTGTCAAACAGTCTGATGGTAATGGAAGCTGTTCAACAGTCTGATGGTAAAACAACCTGTCCAACAGTCTGATGGTAATAGAAGCTGTTCAACAGGCTGATGGTCTGGTAATAGAAAATGTCCAACAGTCTGATGGTAATAGAAGCTGTCCAACAGTCTGACGGTCTGGTAAAAGAAGCTGTCCAACAGTCTGATAATCTGGTAGTAGAAGCTGTCCATCAATCTAATGGTAATGGAATCTGTTCAACAGTCTGATAGTCTGGTAAAAGAAACTTTCCAACAGTCTGATGGTAATGGAAACTGTCCAACAGTCTGATAATCTGGTAATAGAAGTTTTCCAACAGTCTGATGGTAATGGAAGCTTTCAACAGTCTGATGGTAATAGAAGCTGTTCAACAGTCTGATGGTAATAGAAGCTGTTAACAGTCTGATGGTAATGGAAGCTGTCAAACAGTCTGATGGTAATAGAAGCTGTTCAACAGTCTGATGGTAATAGAAGCTGTTCAACAGTCTGATGGTAATAGAAGCTGTTCCACAGTCTGATGGTAATAGAAGTTGTTCAACAGTCTGATGGTAATAGAAGCTGTTCACCAGTCTGATGGTAATGGAAGCTGTTCAACAGTCTGACGGTCTGGTAATAGAAGCTGTCCAACAATCTGATCATCTGGTTGTAGAAGCTGTCCATCAATCTGATGGTAATGGAAGCTGTTCAACAGTCTGAAAGTCTGGTAATAGAAACTTTACAACAGTCTGATGGTAATAGAAGCTGTCCAACAGTCTGATAATCTGGTAATAGAAGTTTTCCAAAGGTCTGATGGTAATGGAAGCTGTTCAACAGTCTGATGGTAATAGAAGCTGTTCAACAGTCTGATGGTAATAGAATCAGTTCAACAGTCTTATGGTAATAGAAGCTGTTCAACAGTCTGAAGGTAATAGAAGCTGTTCAACAGTCTGATGGTAATGGAAGCTGTTCAACAGTCGGATGGTCTGGTATTAGAAGTTGTCCAACAGTCTGATAGTAATAGAAGCTGTCCAACAGTCTTTTGTAATAGAAGCTGTCCAAGAGTCTGATGGTAATTGAAGCTGTCCAACAGTCTGATGATAAAAGAAGCTGTTCAACAGTCTGATGGTAATAGAAGCTGTCCGACCGTCTGATGGTAATGGAAGCTGTTCAACAGTCTGATGGTTATAGAAGCTGTCCAACAGTCTGATGGTAATAGAAGCTGTTCAACAGTCTGATGGCCTAGTAATAGAAGTTCTTCCACAGTCTGATGGCCTGGTAATAGAAGCTGTCCAACAGTCTGATGGTCTGGTAATGGAAGCTGTTCAACAGTCTCATGATCTGGTGCTAGAAACTGTCCAACAGTCTGACGGTAATAGAAACTGTCCAACAGTCTCATGATCTGGAAATAGAAGCTGTCCAACAGGCTGTTGGTAATTGAAGCTGTTCAACAGTCTGATGGAAATAGGAGCTGTCCAACATTCTGATGGTAATAGAAGCTGTTCAACAGTCTGATGGTAATAGAACCTGTCCAACAATCAGATGGTAATAGAAGCTGTTCAACAGTCTGATGGTCTGGTAATAGAAACCTTCCAACAGTCTGATGGTAATAGAAGCTGTCCAACAGTCTGATGGTAATAGAAGCTGTCCAACAGTCTAATGGTCGGGCAATAGAAACAGTCCAACAGTCTGATAATCTGGTAATAGAAGTTCTCCAACAGTCTGATGGTAATGGAAGCTGTTCAACAGTCTGATGGTAATAGAAGCTGTTCAACAGTCTGATGGTAATAGAAGCTGTCCAACAGTCTGATGGTCTGGCAATGGAAGCTGCTCAACAGTCTGATGGTTATGAAAGCTGTCCAACAGTCTGATGTAAGAAGAAGCTGTCCAACAGTCTGATGTAAGAAGAAGCTGTTCAACAGTCTGATGGTAATAGAAGCTGTCCAACAATCTGATGGTAATATAAGCTGTCCAACAGTCTGATGGTCTGGTAATAGAAGCTGTCCAACAGTCTGATGGTAATGGAAGCTGTTCAACAGTCTGATGGTAAAAGAACCTGTCCAACAGTCTGATGGAAATAGAAGCTGTTCAACAGTCTGATGGTCTGGTAATAGAAGCTGTCCAACAGTCTGATGGTAATGGAAGCTGTTCAACAGTCTGATGGTAAAAGAACCTGTCCAACAGTCTGATGGAAATAGAAGCTGTTCAACAGTCTGACGGTCTGGTAATAGAAGCTGTCCAACAGTCTGATAATCTGGTAGTAGAAGCTGTCCATCAATCTAATGGTAATGGAAGCTGTTCAACAGTCTGATAGTCTGGTAAAAGAAACTTTCCAACAGTCTGATGGTAATGGAAGCTGTCCAAAAAGTCTGATAATCTGGTAATAGAAGTTTTCCAACAGTCTGATGGTAATGGAAGCTTTCAACAGTCTGATGGTAATAGAAGCTGTTCAACAGTCTGATGGTAATAGAAGCTGTTAACAGTCTGATGGTAATGGAAGCTGTCAAACAGTCTGATGGTAATAGAAGCTGTTCAACAGTCTGATGGTAATAGAAGCTGTTCAACAGTCTGATGGTAATAGAAGCTGTTCCACAGTCTGATGGTAATAGAAGTTGTTCAACAGTCTGATGGTAATATAAGCTGTTCACCAGTCTGATGGTAATGGAAGCTGTTCAACAGTCTGACGGTCTGGTAATAGAAGCTGTCCAACAGTCTGATAATCTGGTAGTAGAAGCTGTCCATCAATCTGATTGTAATGGAAGCTGTTCAACATTCTGATAGTCTGGTAATAGAAACTTTCCAACACTCTGATGGTAATGGAAGCTGTTCAACAGTCTGATGGTAATAGAAGCTGTTCAACAGTCTGATGGTAATAGAATCTGTTCAACAGTCTGATAGTAATAGAAGCTGTTCAACAGTCTGAAGGTAATAGAAGCTGTTCAACAGTCTGATGGTAATGGAAGCTGTTCAACAGTCTGATGGTAATAGAAGCTGTTCAACAGTCTGATGGTAATAGAATCTGTTCAACAGTCTTATGGTAATAGAAGCTGTTCAACAGTCTGAAGGTAATAGAAGCTGTTCAACAGTCTGATGGTAATGGAAGCTGTTCAACAGTCGGATGGTCTGGTATTAGAAGTTGTCCAACAGTCTGATAGTAATAGAAGCTGTCCAACAGTCTTTTGTAATAGAAGCTGTCCAAGAGTCTGATGGTAATTGAAGCTGTCCAACAGTCTGATGGTAATAGAAGCTGTTCAACAGTCTGATGGTAATAGAAGCTGTCCAACCGTCTGATGGTAATGGAAGCTGTTCAACAGTCTGATGGTTATAGAAGCTGTCCAACAGTCTGATGGTAATAGAAGCTGTTCAACAGTCTGATGGCCTGGTAATAGAAGTTCTTCCACAGTCTGATGGCCTGGTAATAGAAGCTGTCCAAGAGTCTGATGGTCTGGTAATGGAAGCTGTTCAACAGTCTCATGATCTGGTGCTAGAAACTGTCCAACAGTCTGACGGTAATAGAAACTGTCCAACAGTCTCATGATCTGGAAATAGAAGCTGTCCAACAGGCTGTTGGTAATTGAAGCTGTTCAACAGTCTGATGGAAATAGGAGCTGTCCAACATTCTGATGGTAATAGAAGCTGTTCAACAGTCTGATGGTAATAGAACCTGTCCAACAATCAGATGGTAATAGAAGCTGTCCAACAGTCTGATGGTCGGGCAATAGAAACAGTCCAACAATCTGATAATCTGGTAATAGAAGTTCTCCAACAGTCTGATGGTAATGGAAGCTGTTCAACAGTCTGATGGTAATAGAAGCTGTTCAACAGTCTGATGGTAATAGAAGCTGTCCAACAGTCTGATGGTCTGTCAATGGAAGCTGCTCAACAGTCTGATGGTTATGAAAGCTGTCCAACAGTCTGATGTAAGAAGAAGCTGTCCAACAGTCTGATGTAAGAAGAAGCTGTTCAACAGTCTGATGGTAATAGAAGCTGTCCAACAATCTGATGGTAATATAAGCTGTCCAACAGTCTGATGGTCTGGTAATAGAAGCTGTCCAACAGTCTGATGGTAATGGAAGCTGTTCAACAGTCTGATGGTAAAAGAACCTGTCCAACAGTCTGATGGAAATAGAAGCTGTTCAACAGTCTGATGGTCTGGTAATAGAAGCTGTCCAACAGTCTGATGGTAATGGAAGCTGTTCAACAGTCTGATGGTAAAAGAACCTGTCCAACAGTCTGATGGAAATAGAAGCTGTTCAACAGTCTGACGGTCTGGTAATAGAAGCTGTCCAACAGTCTGATAATCTGGTAGTAGAAGCTGTCCATCAATCTAATGGTAATGGAAACTGTTCAACAGTCTGATAGTCTGGTAAAAGAAACTTTCCAACAGTCTGATGGTAATGGAAGCTGTCCAACAGTCTGATAATCTGGTAATAGAAGTTTTCCAACAGTCTGATGGTAATGGAAGCTTTCAACAGTCTGATGGTAATAGAAGCTGTTCAACAGTCTGATGGTAATAGAAGCTGTTAACAGTCTGATGGTAATGGAAGCTGTCAAACAGTCTGATGGTAATAGAAGCTGTTCAACATTCTGATGGTAATAGAAGCTGTTCAACAGTCTGATGGTAATAGAAGCTGTTCCACAGTCTGATGGTAATAGAAGTTGTTCAACAGTCTGATGGTAATAGAAGCTGTTCACCAGTCTGATGGTAATGGAAGCTGTTCAACAGTCTGACGGTCTGGTAATAGAAGCTGTCCAACAGTCTGATAATCTGGTAGCAGAAGCTGTCCATCAATCTGATGGTAATGGAAGCTGTTCAACATTCTGATAGTCTGGTAATAGAAACTTTCCAACACTCTGATGGTAATGGAAGCTGTTCAACAGTCTGATGGTAATAGAAGCTGTTCAACAGTCTGATGGTAATAGAATCTGTTCAACAGTCTGATGGTAATAGCAGCTGTTCAACAGTCTGAAAGTAATAGAAGCTGTTCAACAGTCTGATGGTAATGGAAGCTGTTCAACAGTCGGATGGTCTGGTATTAGAAGTTGTCCAACAGTCTGATAGTAATAGAAGCTGTCCAACAGTCTTTTGTAATAGAAGCTGTCCAAGAGTCTGATGGTAATCCAAGCTGTCCAACATTCTGATGGTAATAGAAGCTGTCCAACAGTCTGGTGGTAGTAGAAGCTGTCCAACAGTCTGATGGTAATAGAAGCTGTTCAACAGTCTGATGGTAATAGAAGCTGTCCGACAGTCTGATGTTAATGGAAGCTGTTCAACAGTCTGATGGTAATAGAAGCTGTCCAACAGTCTGATGGTAATAGAACCTGTTCAACAGTCTGATGGCCTGGTAATAGTTCTTCCACAGTCTGATGGCCTGGTAATAGAAGCTGTCCAACTGTCTGATGGTCTGGTAATGGAAGCTGTTCAACAGTCTCATGATCTGGTGCTAGAAACTGTCCAACAGTCTGACGGTAATAGAAACTGTCCAACAGTCTGATGTTAATAGAAGCTGTCCAACAGTCTGATGGTAATAGAAGCTGTCCAACAGTCTCATGATCTGGTAATAGAAGCTGTCCAACAGGCTGTTGGTAATTGAAGCTGTTCAACAGTCTGGTGGAAATAGGAGCTGTCCAACATTCTGATTGTAATAGAAGCTGTTCAACAGTCTGATGGTAATAGAACCTGTCCAACAATCTGATGGTAATAGAAGGCTTTCAACTGTCTGATGGTCTGGTAATAGAAAACTTCCAACAGTCTGATGGTAATAGAAGCTGTCCAACAGTCTGATGGTCGGGCAATAGAAACTGTCCAACATTCTGATAATCTGGTAATAGAAGTTCTCCAACAGTCTGATGGTAATGGAAGCTGTTCAACAGTCTGATGGTAATAGAAGCTGTTCAACAGTCTGATGGTAATAGAAGCTGTCCAACAGTCTGATGGTCTGGCAATGGAAGCTGCTCAACAGTCTGATGGTTATGAAAGCTGTCCAACAGTCTGATGTAAGAAGAAGCTGTTCAACAGTCTGATGGTAATAGAAGCTGTCCAACAATATGATGGTAATAGAAGCTGTTCAACAGTCTGATGGTCTGGTAATAGAAGCTGTCCAACAGTCTGATGGTAATGGAAGCTGTTCAACAGTTTGATGGTAAAAGAACCTGTCCAACAGTCTGATGGTAATAAAAGCTGTTCAACAGTCTGATGGTCTGGTAATAGAAAATGTCCAACAGTCTGATGGTAATAGAAGCTGTCCAACAGTCTGACGGTCTGGTAATAGAAGCTGTCCAACAGTCTGATAATCTGGTAGTAGAAGCTGTCCATCAATCTAATGGTAATGGAAGCTGTTCAACAGTCTGATAGTCTGGTAAAAGAAACTTTCCAACAGTCTGATGGTAATGGAAGCTGTCCAACAGTCTGATAATCTGGTAATAGAAGTTTTCCAACAGTCTGATGGTAATGGAAGATGTTCAACAGTCTGATGGTAATAGAAGCTGTTCAACAGTCTGATGGTAATAGAAGCTGTTAACAGTCTGATGGTAATGGAAGCTGTCAAACAGTCTGATGGTAATAGAAGCTGTTCAACAGTCTGATGGTAATAGAACCTGTCCAACAATCTGATGGTAATAGAAGCTGTTCAACTGTCTGATGGTCTGGTAATAGAAAACTTCCAACAGTCTGATGGTAATAGAAGCTGTCCAACAGGCTGATGGTAATAGAAGCTGTCCAACAGTCTGATGGTCGGGCAATAGAAACTGTCCAACATTCTGATAATCTGGTAATAGAAGTTCTCCAACAGTCTGATGGTAATGGAAGCTGTTCAACAGTCTGATGGTAATAGAAGCTGTTCAACAGTCTGATGGTAATAGAAGCTGTCCAACAGTCTGATGGTCTGGCAATGGAAGCTGCTCAACAGTCTGATGGTTATGAAAGCTGTCCAACAGTCTGATGTAAGAAGAAGCTGTTCAACAGTCTGATGGTAATAGAAGCTGTCCAACAATATGATGGTAATAGAAGCTGTTCAACAGTCTGATGGTCTGGTAATAGAAGCTGTCCAACAGTCTGATGGTAATGGAAGCTGTTCAACAGTTTGATGGTAAAAGAACCTGTCCAACAGTCTGATGGTAATAGAAGCTGTCCAACAGTCTGACGGTCTGGTAATAGAAGCTGTCCAACAGTCTGATAATCTGGTAGTAGAAGCTGTCCATCAATCTAATGGTAATGGAAGCTGTTCAACAGTCTGATAGTCTGGTAATAGAAGTTTGCCAACAGTCTGATGGTAATGGAAGCTTTCAACAGTCTGATGGTAATAGAAGCTGTTAACAGTCTGATGGTAATGGAAGCTGTCAAACAGTCTGATGGTAATAGAAGCTGTTCAACAGTCTGATGGTAATAGAATCTTTTCAACAGTCTGATGGTAATAGAAGCTGTTCAACAGTCTGATGTTAATAGAAGATTTTCAACAGTCTGATGGTAATAGAAGCTGTTCACCAGTCTGATGGTAATGGAAGCTGTTCAACAGTCTGATAGTCTGGTAATAGAAACTTTCCAACAGTCTGATGGTAATAGAAGCTGTGCAACAGTCTGATAATCTGGTAATAGAAGTTTTCCAACAGTCTGATGGTAATGGAAGCTGTTCAACAGTCTGATGGTAATAGAAGCTGTTCAACAGTCTGATGGTAATAGAATCTGTTCAACAGTCTGATGGTAATAGAAGCTGTTCAAAAGTCTGAAGGTAATAGAAGCTGTTCAACAGTCTGATGGTAATGGAAGCTGTTCAACAGTCGGATGGTCTGGTTTTAGAAGTTGTCCAACAGGTTGATAGTAATAGAAGCTGTCCAACAGTCTTTTGTAATAGAAGCTGTCCAAGAGTCTGATGGTAATTGAAGCTGTCCAACAGTCTGATGGTCTGGTAATAGAAGCTGTCCAAATGTCTCATGGTGTGGTAATAGAAGCTGTCCAACAGTCTGATGGTAATAGAAGCTGTCCAACAGTCTGATGGTAAAATAAGCTGTCCAACAGTCTGATGGTAACAGAAGCTGTCCAACAGTCTGGTGGTAGTAGATGCTGTCCAACAGTCTGATGGTAAAAGAAGCTGTCCAACAGTCTGATGTTAATAGAAGCTGTCCGACAGTCTGGTGGTAGTAGAAGCTGTCCAACAGTCTGATGGTAATAGAAGCTGTTCAACAGTCTGATGGTAATAGAAGCTGTCCGACAGTCTGATGGTAATAGAAGCTGTTCAACAGTCTGATGGCCTGGTAATAGAAGTTATTCCACAGTCTGATGGCCTGGTAATAGAAGCTGTCCAACAGTCTGATGGTCTGGTAATGGAAGCTGTTCAACAGTCTCATGATCTGGTGCTAGAAACTGTCCATCAGTCTGATGGTAATAGAAACTGTCCAACAGTCTGATGTTAATAGAAGCTGTCCAACAGTCTGATGGTAATAGAAGCTGTACAACAGTCTCATGATCTGGTAATAGAAGCTGTCCAACAGGCTGTTGGTAGTTGAAGCTGTTCAACAGTCTGATGGAAATAGGAGCTGTCCAACATTCTGATGGTAATAGAAGCTGTTCAACAGTCTGATGGTAATAGAACCTGTCCAACAATCTGATGGTAATAGAAGCTGTTCAACAGTCTGATGGTCTGGTAATAGAAACCTTCCAACAGTCTGATGGTAATAGAAGCTGTCCAACAGTCTGATGGTAATAGAAGCTGTCCAACAGTCTGATGGTCGGGCAATAGAAACTGTCCAACAGTCTGATAATCTGGTAATAGAAGTTCTCCAACAGTCTGATGGTAATGGACGCTGTTCAACAGTCTGATGGTAATAGAAGCTTTTCAACAGTCTGATGGTAATAGAAGCTGTCCAACAGTCTGATGGTCTGGCAATGGAAGCTGCTCAACAGTCTGATGGTTATGAAAGCTGTCCAACAGTCTGATGTAAGAAGAAGCTGTTCAACAGTCTGATGGTAATATAAGCTGTCCAACAGTCTGATGGTCTGGTAATAGAAGCTGTCAAACAGTCTGATGGTAATGGAAGCTGTTCAACAGTCTGATGGTAAAACAACCTGTCCAACAGTCTGATGGTAATAGAAGCTGTTCAACAGTCTGATGGTCTGGTAATAGAAAATGTCCAACAGTCTGATGGTAATAGAAGCTGTCCAACAGTCTGACGGTCTGGTAATAGAAGCTGTCCAACAGTCTGATAATCTGGTAGTAGAAGCTGTCCATCAATCTAATGGTAATGGAATCTGTTCAACAGTCTGATAGTCTGGTAAAAGAAACTTTCCAACAGTCTGATGGTAATGGAAACTGTCCAACAGTCTGATGGTAATAGAAGCTGTTAACAGTCTGATGGTAATGGAAGCTGTTCAACAGTCTGATGGTAATAGAAGATGTTCAACAGTCTGATGGTAATAGAAGCTGTCAACAGTCTGATGGTAATGGAAGCTTTCAAACAGTCTGATGGTAATAGAAGCTGTTCAACAGTCTGATGGTAATGGAAGCTTTCAACAGTCTGGTGGTAATAGAAGCTGTTCAACAGTCTGATGGTAATAGAAGCTGTTAACAGTCTGATGGTAATGGAAGCTGTCAAACAGTCTGATGGTAATAGAAGCTGTTCAACAGTCTGATGGTAATAGAAGCTGTTCAACAGTCTGATGGTAATAGAAGCTGTTCCACAGTCTGATGGTAATAGAAGTTGTTCAACAGTCTGATGGTAATAGAAGCTGTTCACCAGTCTGATGGTAATGGAAGCTGTTCAACAGTCTGACGGTCTGGTAATAGAAGCTGTCCAACAGTCTGATAATCTGGTAGTAGAAGCTGTCCATCAATCTGATGGTAATGGAAGCTGTTCAACAGTCTGAAAGTCTGGTAATAGAAACTTTACAACAGTCTGATGGTAATAGAAGCTGTCCAACAGTCTGATAATCTGGTAATAGAAGTTTTCCAAAGGTCTGATGGTAATGGAAGCTGTTCAACAGTCTGATGGTAATAGAAGCTGTTCAACAGTCTGATGGTAATAGAATCTGTTCAACAGTCTTATGGTAATAGAAGCTGTTCAACAGTCTGAAGGTAATAGAAGCTGTTCAACAGTCTGATGGTAATGGAAGCTGTTCAACAGTCGGATGGTCTGGTATTAGAAGTTGTCCAACAGTCTGATAGTAATAGAAGCTGTCCAACAGTCTTTTGTAATATAAGCTGTCCAAGAGTTTGATGGTAATTGAAGCTGTCCAACAGTCTGATGGTAATAGAAGCTGTTCAACAGTCTGATGGTAATAGAAGCTGTCCGACCGTCTCATGATCTGGTAATAGAAGCTGTCCAACAGGCTGTTGGTAATTGAAGCTGTTCAACAGTCTGATGGAAATAGGAGCTGTCCAACATTCTGATGGTAATAGAAGCTGTTCAACAGTCTGATGGTAATAGAACCTGTCCAACAATCTGATGGTAATAGAAGCTGTTCAACAGTCTGATGGTCTGGTAATAGAAACCTTCCAACAGTCTGATGGTAATAGAAGCTGTCCAACAGTCTGATGGTAATAGAAGCTGTCCAACAGTCTGATGGTCGGGCAATAGAAACTGTCGAACAGTCTGATAATCTGGTAATAGAAGTTCTCCAACAGTCTGATGGTAATGGACGCTGTTCAACAGTCTGATGGTAATAGAAGCTTTTCAACAGTCTGATGGTAATAGAAGCTGTCCAACAGTCTGATGGTCTGGCAATGGAAGCTGCTCAACAGTCTGATGGTTATGAAAGCTGTCCAACAGTCTGATGTAAGAAGAAGCTGTTCAACAGTCTGATGGTAATATAAGCTGTCCAACAGTCTGATGGTCTGGTAATAGAAGCTGTCAAACAGTCTGATGGTAATGGAAGCTGTTCAACAGTCTGATGGTAAAACAACCTGTCCAACAGTCTGATGGTAATAGAAGCTGTTCAACAGTCTGATGGTCTGGTAATAGAAAATGTCCAACAGTCTGATGGTAATAGAAGCTGTCCAACAGTCTGACGGTCTGGTAATAGAAGCTGTCCAACAGTCTGATAATCTGGTAGTAGAAGCTGTCCATCAATCTAATGGTAATGGAATCTGTTCAACAGTCTGATAGTCTGGTAAAAGAAACTTTCCAACAGTCTGATGGTAATGGAAACTGTCCAACAGTCTGATGGTAATAGAAGCTGTTAACAGTCTGATGGTAATGGAAGCTGTTCAACAGTCTGATGGTAATAGAAGATGTTCAACAGTCTGATGGTAATAGAAGCTGTCAACAGTCTGATGGTAATGGAAGCTTTCAAACAGTCTGATGGTAATAGAAGCTGTTCAACAGTCTGATGGTAATGGAAGCTTTCAACAGTCTGATGGTAATAGAAGCTGTTCAACAGTCTGATGGTAATAGAAGCTGTTAACAGTCTGATGGTAATGGAAGCTGTCAAACAGTCTGATGGTAATAGAAGCTGTTCAACAGTCTGATGGTAATAGAAGCTGTTCAACAGTCTGATGGTAATAGAAGCTGTTCCACAGTCTGATGGTAATAGAAGTTGTTCAACAGTCTGATGGTAATAGAAGCTGTTCACCAGTCTGATGGTAATGGAAGCTGTTCAACAGTCTGACGGTCTGGTAATAGAAGCTGTCCAACAGTCTGATAATCTGGTAGTAGAAGCTGTCCATCAATCTGATGGTAATGGAAGCTGTTCAACAGTCTGAAAGTCTGGTAATAGAAACTTTACAACAGTCTGATGGTAATAGAAGCTGTCCAACAGTCTGATAATCTGGTAATAGAAGTTTTCCAAAGGTCTGATGGTAATGGAAGCTGTTCAACAGTCTGATGGTAATAGAAGCTGTTCAACAGTCTGATGGTAATAGAATCTGTTCAACAGTCTTATGGTAATAGAAGCTGTTCAACAGTCTGAAGGTAATAGAAGCTGTTCAACAGTCTGATGGTAATGGAAGCTGTTCAACAGTCGGATGGTCTGGTATTAGAAGTTGTCCAACAGTCTGATAGTAATAGAAGCTGTCCAACAGTCTTTTGTAATATAAGCTGTCCAAGAGTTTGATGATAATTGAAGCTGTCCAACAGTCTGATGGTAATAGAAGCTGTTCAACAGTCTGATGGTAATAGAAGCTGTCCGACCGTCTGATGGTAATGGAAGCTGTTCAACAGTCTGATGGTTATAGAAGCTGTCCAACAGTCTGATGGTAATAGAAGCTGTTCAACAGTCTGATGGCCTGGTAATAGAAGTTCTTCCACAGTCTGATGGCCTGGTAATAGAAGCTGTCCAAGAGTCTGATGGCCTGGTAATGGAAGCTGTTCAACAGTCTCATGATCTGGTGCTAGAAACTGTCCAACAGTCTGACGGTAATAGAAACTGTCCAACAGTCTCATGATCTGGAAATAGAAGCTGTCCAACAGGCTGTTGGTAATTGAAGCTGTTCAACAGTCTGATGGAAATAGGAGCTGTCCAACATTCTGATGGTAATAGAAGCTGTTCAACAGTCTGATGGTAATAGAACCTGTCCAACAATCAGATGGTAATAGAAGCTGTTCAACAGTCTGATGGTCTGGTAATAGAAACCTTCCAACAGTCTGATGTTAATAGAAGCTGTCCAACAGTCTGATGGTAATAGAAGCTGTCCAACAGTCTGATGGTCGGGCAATAGAAACAGTCCAACAGTCTGATAATCTGGTAATAGAAGTTCTCCAACAGTCTGATGGTAATGGAAGCTGTTCAACAGTCTGATGGTAATAGAAGCTGTTCAACAGTCTGATGGTAATAGAAGCTGTCCAACAGTCTGATGGTCTGTCAATGGAAGCTGCTCAACAGTCTGATGGTTATGAAAGCTGTCCAACAGTCTGATGTAAGAAGAAGCTGTCCAACAGTCTGATGTAAGAAGAAGCTGTTCAACAGTCTGATGGTAATAGAAGCTGTCCAACAATCTGATGGTAATATAAGCTGTCCAACAGTCTGATGGTCTGGTAATAGAAGCTGTCCAACAGTCTGATGGTAATGGAAGCTGTTCAACAGTCTGATGGTAAAAGAACCTGTCCAACAGTCTGATGGAAATAGAAGCTGTTCAACAGTCTGATGGTCTGGTAATAGAAGCTGTCCAACAGTCTGATGGTAATGGAAGCTGTTCAACAGTCTGATGGTAAAAGAACCTGTCCAACAGTCTGATGGAAATAGAAGCTGTTCAACAGTCTGACGGTCTGGTAATAGAAGCTGTCCAACAGTCTGATAATCTGGTAGTAGAAGCTGTCCATCAATCTAATGGTAATGGAAGCTGTTCAACAGTCTGATAGTCTGGTAAAAGAAACTTTCCAACAGTCTGATGGTAATGGAAGCTGTCCAACAGTCTGATAATCTGGTAATAGAAGTTTTCCAACAGTCTGATGGTAATGGAAGCTTTCAACAGTCTGATGGTAATAGAAGCTGTTCAACAGTCTGATGGTAATAGAAGCTGTTAACAGTCTGATGGTAATGGAAGCTGTCAAACAGTCTGATGGTAATAGAAGCTGTTCAACATTCTGATGGTAATAGAAGCTGTTCAACAGTCTGATGGTAATAGAAGCTGTTCCACAGTCTGATGGTAATAGAAGTTGTTCAACAGTCTGATGGTAATAGAAGCTGTTCACCAGTCTGATGGTAATGGAAGCTGTTCAACAGTCTGATGGTAATAGAAGCTGTTCAACAGTCTGATGGTAATAGAATCTGTTCAACAGTCTGATGGTAATAGAAGCTGTTCAACAGTCTGAAGGTAATAGAAGCTGTTCAACAGTCTGATGGTAATGGAAGCTGTTCAACAGTCGGATGGTCTGGTATTAGAAGTTGTCCAACAGTCTGATAGTAATAGAAGCTGTCCAACAGTCTTTTGTAATAGAAGCTGTCCAAGAGTCTGATGGTAATTGAAGCTGTCCAACATTCTGAAGGTAATAGAAGCTGTTCAACAGTCTGATGGTAATGGAAGCTGTTCAACAGTCGGATGGTCTGGTATTAGAAGTTGTCCAACAGTCTGATAGTAATAGAAGCTGTCCAACAGTCTTTTGTAATAGAAGCTGTCCAAGAGTCTGATGGTAATTGAAGCTGTCCAACATTCTGATGGTAATAGAAGCTGTTCAACAGTCTGATGGTAATGGAAGCTTTCAACAGTCTGATGGTAATAGAAGCTGTTCAACAGTCTGATGGTAATAGAAGCTGTTAACAGTCTGATGGTAATGGAAGCTGTCAAACAGTCTGATGGTAATAGAAGCTGTTCAACAGTCTGATGGTAATAGAAGCTGTTCAACAGTCTGATGGTAATAGAAGCTGTTCCACAGTCTGATGGTAATAGAAGTTGTTCAACAGTCTGATGGTAATAGAAGCTGTTCACCAGTCTGATGGTAATGGAAGCTGTTCAACAGTCTGACGGTCTGGTAATAGAAGCTGTCCAACAGTCTGATAATCTGGTAGTAGAAGCTGTCCATCAATCTGATGGTAATGGAAGCTGTTCAACAGTCTGAAAGTCTGGTAATAGAAACTTTACAACAGTCTGATGGTAATAGAAGCTGTCCAACAGTCTGATAATCTGGTAATAGAAGTTTTCCAAAGGTCTGATGGTAATGGAAGCTGTTCAACAGTCTGATGGTAATAGAAGCTGTTCAACAGTCTGATGGTAATAGAATCTGTTCAACAGTCTTATGGTAATAGAAGCTGTTCAACAGTCTGAAGGTAATAGAAGCTGTTCAACAGTCTGATGGTAATGGAAGCTGTTCAACAGTCGGATGGTCTGGTATTAGAAGTTGTCCAACAGTCTGATAGTAATAGAAGCTGTCCAACAGTCATTTGTAATAGAAGCTGTCCAAGAGTCTGATGGTAATTGAAGCTGTCCAACAGTCTGATGGTAATAGAAGCTGTTCAACAGTCTGATGGTAATAGAAGCTGTCCGACCGTCTGATGGTAATGGAAGCTGTTCAACAGTCTGATGGTTATAGAAGCTGTCCAACAGTCTGATGGTAATAGAAGCTGTTCAACAGTCTGATGGCCTGGTAATAGAAGTTCTTCCACAGTCTGATGGCCTGGTAATAGAAGCTGTTCAAGAGTCTGATGGTCTGGTAATGGAAGCTGTTCAACAGTCTCATGATCTGGTGCTAGAAACTGTCCAACAGTCTGACGGTAATAGAAACTGTCCAACAGTCTCATGATCTGGAAATAGAAGCTGTCCAACAGGCTGTTGGTAATTGAAGCTGTTCAACAGTCTGATGGAAATAGGAGCTGTCCAACATTCTGATGGTAATAGAAGCTGTTCAACAGTCTGATGGTAATAGAACCTGTCCAACAATCAGATGGTAATAGAAGCTGTTCAACAGTCTGATGGTCTGGTAATAGAAACCTTCCAACAGTCTGATGTTAATAGAAGCTGTCCAACAGTCTGATGGTAATAGAAGCTGTCCAACAGTCTGATGGTCGGGCAATAGAAACAGTCCAACAGTCTGATAATCTGGTAATAGAAGTTCTCCAACAGTCTGATGGTAATGGAAGCTGTTCAACAGTCTGATGGTAATAGAAGCTGTTCAACAGTCTGATGGTAATAGAAGCTGTCCAACAGTCTGATGGTCTGTCAATGGAAGCTGCTCAACAGTCTGATGGTTATGAAAGCTGTCCAACAGTCTGATGTAAGAAGAAGCTGTCCAACAGTCTGATGTAAGAAGAAGCTGTTCAACAGTCTGATGGTAATAGAAGCTGTCCAACAATCTGATGGTAATATAAGCTGTCCAACAGTCTGATGGTCTGGTAATAGAAGCTGTCCAACAGTCTGATGGTAATGGAAGCTGTTCAACAGTCTGATGGTAAAAGAACCTGTCCAACAGTCTGATGGAAATAGAAGCTGTTCAACAGTCTGATGGTCTGGTAATAGAAGCTGTCCAACAGTCTGATGCTAATGGAAGCTGTTCAACAGTCTGATGGTAAAAGAACCTGTCCAACAGTCTGATGGAAATAGAAGCTGTTCAACAGTCTGACGGTCTGGTAATAGAAGCTGTCCAACAGTCTGATAATCTGGTAGTAGAAGCTGTCCATCAATCTAATGGTAATGGAAGCTGTTCAACAGTCTGATAGTCTGGTAAAAGAAACTTTCCAACAGTCTGATGGTAATGGAAGCTGTCCAACAGTCTGATAATCTGGTAATAGAAGTTTTCCAACAGTCTGATGGTAATGGAAGCTGTTCAACAGTCTGATGGTAATAGAAGCTGTTCCACAGTCTGATGGTAATAGAAGTTGTTCAACAGTCTGATGGTAATAGAAGCTGTTCACCAGTCTGATGGTAATGGAAGCTGTTCAACAGTCTGACGGTCTGGTAATAGAAGCTGTCCAACAGTCTGATAATCTGGTAGTAGAAGCTGTCCATCAATCTGATGGTAATGGAAGCTGTTCAACATTCTGATAGTCTGGTAATAGAAACTTTCCAACACTCTGATGGTAATGGAAGCTGTTCAACAGTCTGATGGTAATAGAAGCTGTTCAACAGTCTGATGGTAATAGAATCTGTTCAACAGTCTGATGGTAATAGAAGCTGTTCAACAGTCTGAAGGTAATAGAAGCTGTTCAACAGTCTGATGGTAATGGAAGCTGTTCAACAGTCGGATGGTCTGGTATTAGAAGTTGTCCAACAGTCTGATAGTAATAGAAGCTGTCCAACAGTCTTTTGTAATAGAAGCTGTCCAAGAGTCTGATGGTAATTGAAGCTGTCCAACATTCTGATGGTAATAGAAGCTGTCCAACAGTCTGGTGGTAGTAGAAGCTGTCCAACAGTCTGATGGTAATAGAAGCTGTTCAACAGTCTCATGATCTGGTGCTAGAAACTGTCCAACAGTCTGACGGTAATAGAAACTGTCCAACAGTCTGATGTTAATAGAAGCTGTCCAACAGTCTGATGGTAATAGAAGCTGTCCAACAGTCTCATGATCTGGTAATAGAAGCTGTCCAACAGGCTGTTGGTAATTGAAGCTGTTCAACAGTCTGGTGGAAATAGGAGCTGTCCAACATTCTGATTGTAATAGAAGCTGTTCAACAGTCTGATGGTAATAGAACCTGTCCAACAATCTGATGGTAATAGAAGCTGTTCAACTGTCTGATGGTCTGGTAATAGAAACCTTCCAACAGTCTGATGGTAATAGAAGCTGTCCAACAGTCTGATGGTAATAGAAGCTGTCCAACAGTCTGATGGTCGGGCAATAGAAACTGTCCAACAGTCTGATAATCTGGTAATAGAAGTTCCCCAACAGTCTGATGATAATGGAAGCTGTTCAATAGTCTGATGGTAATAGAAGCTGTTCAACAGTCTGATGGTAATAGAAGCTGTCCAACAGTCTGATGGTCTGGCAATGGAAGCTGCTCAACAGTCTGATGGTTATGAAAGCTGTCCAACAGTCTGATGTAAGAAGAAGCTGTTCAACAGTCTGATGGTAATAGAAGCTGTCCAACAATCTGATGGTAATAGAAGCTGTTCAACAGTCTGATGGTAATAGAAGCTGTCCAACAGTCTGATGGTCTGGTAATAGAAGCTGTCCAACAGTCTGATGGTAATGGAAGCTGTTCAACAGTTTGATGGTAAAAGAACCTGTCAAACAGTCTGATGGTAATAGAAGCTGTCCAACAGTCTGACGGTCTGGTAATAGAAGCTGTCCAACAGTCTGATAATCTGGTAGTAGAAGCTGTCCATCAATCTAATGGTAATGGAAGCTGTTCAACAGTCTGATAGTCTGGTAAAAGAAACTTTCCAACAGTCTGATGGTAATGGAAGCTGTCCAACAGTCTGATAATCTGGTAATAGAAGTTTTCCAACAGTCTGATGGTAATAGAAGCTGTTCAACAGTCTGATGGTAATAGAAGATGTTCAACAGTCTGATGGTAATAGAAGCTGTTCACCAGTCTGATGGTAATGGAAGCTGTTCAACAGTCTGATAGTCTGGTAATAGAAACTTTCCAACAGTCTGATGGTAATAGAAGCTGTGCAACAGTCTGATAATCTGGTAATAGAAGTTTTCCAACAGTCTGATGGTAATGGAAGCTGATCAACAGTCTGATGGTAATAGAAGCTGTTCAACAGTCTGATGGTAATAGAATCTGTTCAACAGTCTGATGGTAATAGAGGCTGTTCAAAAGTCTGAAGGTAATAGAAGCTGTTCAACAGTCTGATGGTAATGGAAGCTGTTCAACAGTCGCATGGTCTGGTATTAGAAGTTGTCCAACAGGTTGATAGTAATAGAAGCTGTCCAACAGTCTTTTGTAATAGAAGCTGTCCAAGAGTCTGATGGTAATTGAAGCTGTCCAACAGTCTGATGGTCTGGTAATAGAAGCTGTCCAAATGTCTCATGGTGTGGTAATAGAAGCTGTCCAACAGTCTGATGGTAATAGAAGCTGTCCAACAGTCTGATGGTAAAATAAGCTGTCCAACAGTCTGATGGTAACAGAAGCTGTCCAACAGTCTGGTGGTAGTAGATGCTGTCCAACAGTCTGATGGTAATAGAAGCTGTTCAACAGTCTGATGGTAATAGAAGCTGTCCGACAGTCTGATGGTAATAGAAGCTGTCCAACATTCTGATGGTAATAGAAGCTGTTCAACAGTCTGATGGCCTGGTAATAGAAGTTCTTCCACAGTCTGATGGCCTGGTAGTAGAAGCTGTACAACAGTCTGATGGTCTGGTAATGGAAGCTGTTCAACAGTCTCATGATCTGGTGCTAGAAACTGTCCAACAGTCTGACGGTAATAGAAACTGTCCAACAGTCTGATGTTAATAGAAGCTGTCCAACAGTCTGATGGTAATAGAACCTGTCCAACAGTCTCATGATCTGGTAATAGAAGCTGTCCAACAGGCTGTTGGTAATTGAAGCTGTTCAACAGTCTGATGGAAATAGGAGCTGTCCAACATTCTGATGGTAATAGAAGATGTTCAACAGTCTGATGGTCTGGTAATAGAAACCTTCCAACAGTCTGATGGTAATAGAAGCTGTCCAACAGTCTGATGGTAATAGAAGCTGTCCAACAGTCTGATGGTCGGGCAATAGAAACTGTCCAACAGTCTGATAATCTGGTAATAGAAGTTCTCCAACAGTCTGATGGTAATGGAAGCTGTTCAACAGTCTGATGGTAATAGAAGCTGTTCAACAGTCTGATGGTAATAAAAGCTGTCCAACAGTCTGATGGTCTGGCAATGGAAGCTGCTCAACAGTCTGATGGTTATGAAAGCTGTCCAACAGTCTGATGTAAGAAGAAGCTGTTCAACAGTCTGATGGTAATAGAAGCTGTCCAACAATCTGATGGTAATATAAGCTGTCCAACATTCTGATGGTCTGGTAATAGAAGCTGTCCAACAGTCTGATGGTAATGGAAGCTGTTCAACAGTCTGATGGTAAAATAACCTGTCCAACAGTCTGATGGTAGTAGAAGCTGTTCAACAGTCTGATGGTCTGGTAATAGAAAATGTCCAATAGTCTGATGGTAATAGAAGCTGTCCAACAGTCTGATGGTAGTAGAAGCTGTTCAACAGTCTGATGGTCTGGTAATAGAAAATGTCCAATAGTCTGATGGTAATAGAAGCTGTCCAACAGTCTGACGGTCTGGTAATAGAAGCTCTCCAACAGTCTGATAATCTGGTAGTAGAAGCTGTCCATCAATCTAATGGTAATGGAAGCTGTTCAACAGTCTGATAGTCTGGTAATAGAAACTTTCCAACAGTCTGATGGTAATAGAAGCTGTCCAACAGTCTGGTGGTAGTAGATGCTGTCCAAAAGTCTGATGGTAATAGAAGTTGTTCAACAGTCTGATTGTAAAAGAATCTGTCCAACAGTCTGATGGTAATAGAAGCTATCCAACAGTCTGGTGGTAGTAGAAGCTGTCCAACAGTCTGATGGTAATAGAAGCTGTTCAACAGTCTGATGGTAATAGAAGCTGTCCGACAGTCTGATGGTAATGGAAGCTGTTCAACAGTCTGATGGTAATAGAAGCTGTCCAACAGTCTGATGGTAATAGAAGCTGTTCAACAGTCTGACGGTAATAGAAGCTTTTCAACAGTCTGATGGTAATAGAAGCTGTTCAACAGTCTGATGGTAATAGAAGATGTTCAACAGTCTGATGGTAATAGAAGCTGTTCACCAGTCTGATGGTAATGGAAGCTGTTCAACAGTCTGATAGTCTGGTAATAGAAGCTGTCCAACAGTCTGATGGTAATAGAAGCTGTTCAACAGTCTGATGGCCTGGTAATAGAAGTTCTTCCACAGTCTGATGGCCTGGTAATAGAAGCTGTCCAACAGTCTGATGTTAATGGAAGCTGTTCAACATTCTGATGGTAATTGAAGCTGTTCAACAGTCTGATGGTAATATAAGCTGTCCAACAGTCTGATGGTAATAGAAGCCGTTCAACAGTCTGATGGCCTGGTAATAGAAGTTCTTCCACAGTCTGATGGCCTGGTAATAGAAGCTGTCCAACACTCTGATGGTCTGGTAATGGAAGCTGTTCAACAGTCTCATGATCTGGTGCTAGAAACTGTCCATCAGTCTGATGGTAATAGAAACTGTCCAACAGTCTGATGTTAATAGAAGCTGTCCAACAGTCTGATGGTAATAGAAGCTGTCCAAAAGTCTCATGGTCTGGTAATAGAAGCTGTCCAACAGGCTGTTGGTAATTGAAGCTGTTCAACAGTCTGATGGAAATAGGAGCTGTCCAACATTCTGATGGTAATAGAAGCTGTTCAACAGTCTGATGGTCTGGTAATAGAAACCTTCCAACAGTCTGGTGGTAATAGAAGCTGTCCAACAGTCTGATGGTCGGGCAATAGAAACTGTCCAACAGTCTGATCATCTGGTAATAGAAGTTCTCCAACAGTCTGATGGTAATGGAAGCTGTTCAACAGTCTGATGGTAATAGAAGCTGTTCAACAGTCTGATGGTAATAAAAGCTGTCCAACAGTCTGATGGTCTGGCAATGGAAGCTGCTCAACAGTCTGATGGTTATGAAAGCTGTCCAACAGTCTGATGTAAGAAGAAGCTGTTCAACAGTCTGATGGTAATAGAAGCTGTCCAACAATCTGATGGTAATATAAGCTGTCCAACATTCTGATGGTCTGGTAATAGAAGCTGTCCAACAGTCTGATGGTAATGGAAGCTGTTCAACAGTCTGATGGTAAAATAACCTGTCCAACAGTCTGATGGTAATAGAAGCTGTTCAACAGTCTGATTTTCTGGTAATAGAAAATGTCCAATAGTCTGATGGTAATAGAAGCTGTCCAACAGTCTGACGGTCTGGTAATAGAAGCTCTCCAACAGTCTGATAATCTGGTAGTAGAAGCTGTCCATCAATCTAATGGTAATGGAAGCTGTTCAACAGTCTGATAGTCTGGTAATAGAAACTTTCCAACAGTCTGATGGTAATAGAAGCTGTCCAACAGTCTGGTGGTAGTAGATGCTGTCCAAAAGTCTGATGGTAATAGAAGTTGTTCAACAGTCTGATTGTAAAAGAATCTGTCCAACAGTCTGATGGTAATAGAAGCTATCCAACAGTCTGGTGGTAGTAGAAGCTGTCCAACAGTCTGATGGTAATAGAAGCTGTTCAACAGTCTGATGGTAATAGAAGCTGTCCGACAGTCTGATGGTAATGGAAGCTGTTCAACAGTCTGATGGTAATAGAAGCTGTCCAACAGTCTGATGGTAATAGAAGCTGTTCAACAGTCTGACGGTAATAGAAGCTTTTCAACAGTCTGATGGTAATAGAAGCTGTTCAACAGTCTGATGGTAATAGAAGATGTTCAACAGTCTGATGGTAATAGAAGCTGTTCACCAGTCTGATGGTAATGGAAGCTGTTCAACAGTCTGATAGTCTGGTAATAGAAGCTGTCCAACAGTCTGATGGTAATAGAAGCTGTTCAACAGTCTGATGGCCTGGTAATAGAAGTTCTTCCACAGTCTGATGGCCTGGTAATAGAAGCTGTCCAACAGTCTGATGTTAATGGAAGCTGTTCAACATTCTGATGGTAATTGAAGCTGTTCAACAGTCTGATGGTAATATAAGCTGTCCAACAGTCTGATGGTAATAGAAGCCGTTCAACAGTCTGATGGCCTGGTAATAGAAGTTCTTCCACAGTCTGATGGCCTGGTAATAGAAGCTGTCCAACACTCTGATGGTCTGGTAATGGAAGCTGTTCAACAGTCTCATGATCTGGTGCTAGAAACTGTCCATCAGTCTGATGGTAATAGAAACTGTCCAACAGTCTGATGTTAATAGAAGCTGTCCAACAGTCTGATGGTAATAGAAGCTGTCCAAAAGTCTCATGGTCTGGTAATAGAAGCTGTCCAACAGGCTGTTGGTAATTGAAGCTGTTCAACAGTCTGATGGAAATAGGAGCTGTCCAACATTCTGATGGTAATAGAAGCTGTTCAACAGTCTGATGGTCTGGTAATAGAAACCTTCCAACAGTCTGGTGGTAATAGAAGCTGTCCAACAGTCTGATGGTCGGGCAATAGAAACTGTCCAACAGTCTGATAATCTGGTAATAGAAGTTCTCCAACAGTCTGATGGTAATGGAAGCTGTTCAACAGTCTGATGGTAATAGAAGCTGTTCAACAGTCTGATGGTAATAAAAGCTGTCCAAAAGTCTGATGGTCTGGCAATGGAAGCTGCTCAACAGTCTGATGGTTATGAAAGCTGTCCAACAGTCTGATGTAAGAAGAAGCTGTTCAACAATCTAATGGTAATAGAAGCTGTCCAACAATCTGATGGTAATATAAGCTGTCCAACAGTCTGATGGTCTGGTAATAGAAGCTGTCCAACAGTCTGATGGTAAAATAACCTGTCCAACAGTCTGATGTTAATAGAAGCTGTCCAACAGTCTGATGGTAATGGCAGCTGTTCAACAGTCTGATGGTAAAATAACCTGTCCAACAGTCTGATGGTAGTAGAAGCTGTTCAACAGTCTGATGTTAATAGAAGCTGTCCAACAGTCTGATGGTAATAGAACCTGTCCAACAGTCTCATGATCTGGTAATAGAAGCTGTCCAACAGGCTGTTGGTAATTGAAGCTGTTCAACAGTCTGATGGAAATAGGAGCTGTCCAACATTCTGATGGTGATAGAAGCTGTTCAACAGTCTGATGGTCTGGTAATAGAAACCTTCCAACAGTCTGATGGTAATAGAAGCTGTCCAACAGTCTGATGGTAATAGAAGCTGTCCAACAGTCTGATGGTCGGGCAATAGAAACTGTCCAACAGTCTGATAATCTGGTAATAGAAGTTCTCCAACAGTCTGATGGTAATGGAAGCTGTTCAACAGTCTGATGGTAATAGAAGCTGTTCAACAGTCTGATTGTAATAAAAGCTGTCCAACAGTCTGATGGTCTGGCAATGGAAGCTGCTCAACAGTCTGATGGTTATGAAAGCTGTCCAACAGTCTGATGTAAGAAGAAGCTGTTCAACAGTCTGATGGTAATAGAAGCTGTCCAACAATCTGATGGTAATATAAGCTGTCCAACATTCTGATGGTCTGTTAATAGAAGCTGTCCAACAGTCTGATGGTAAAATAACCTGTCCAACAGTCTGATGGTAGTAGAAGCTGTTCAACAGTCTGATGGTCTGGTAATAGAAAATGTCCAATAGTCTGACGGTAATAGAAGCTGTCCAACAGTCTGACGGTCTGGTAATAGAAGCTCTCCAACAGTCTGATAATCTGGTAGTAGAAGCTGTCCATCAATCTAATGGTAATGGAAGCTGTTCAACAGTCTGATAGTCTGGTAATAGAAACTTTCCAACAGTCTGATGGTAATAGAAGCTGTCCAACAGTCTGGTGGTAGTAGATGCTGTCCAAAAGTCTGATGGTAATAGAAGTTGTTCAACAGTCTGATTGTAAAAGAATCTGTCCAACAGTCTGATGGTAATAGAAGCTATCCAACAGTCTGGTGGTAGTAGAAGCTGTCCAACAGTCTGATGGTAATAGAAGCTGTTCAACAGTCTGATGGTAATAGAAGCTGTCCGACAGTCTGATGGTAATGGAAGCTGTTCAACAGTCTGATGGTAATAGAAGCTGTCCAACAGTCTGATGGTAATAGAAGCTGTTCAACAGTCTGATGGTAATAGAAGCTTTTCAACAGTCTGATGGTAATAGAAGCTGTTCAACAGTCTGATGGTAATAGAAGATGTTCAACAGTCTGATGGTAATAGAAGCTGTTCACCAGTCTGATGGTAATGGAAGCTGTTCAACAGTCTGATAGTCTGGTAATAGAAGCTGTCCAACAGTCTGATGGTAATAGAAGCTGTTCAACAGTCTGATGGCCTGGTAATAGAAGTTCTTCCACAGTCTGATGGCCTGGTAATAGAAGCTGTCCAACAGTCTGATGTTAATGGAAGCTGTTCAACATTCTGATGGTAATTGAAGCTGTTCAACAGTCTGATGGTAATATAAGCTGTCCAACAGTCTGATGGTAATAGAAGCCGTTCAACAGTCTGATGGCCTGGTAATAGAAGTTCTTCCACAGTCTGATGGCCTGGTAATAGAAGCTGTCCAACACTCTGATGGTCTGGTAATGGAAGCTGTTCAACAGTCTCATGATCTGGTGCTAGAAACTGTTCATCAGTCTGATGGTAATAGAAACTGTCCAACAGTCTGATGTTAATAGAAGCTGTCCAACAGTCTGATGGTAATAGAAGCTGTCCAACAGTCTCATGATCTGGTAATAGAAGCTGTCCAACAGGCTGTTGGTAATTGAAGCTGTTCAACAGTCTGATGGAAATAGGAGCTGTCCAACATTCTGATGGTAATAGAAGCTGTTCAACAGTCTGATGGTCTGGTAATAGAAACCTTCCAACAGTCTGGTGGTAATAGAAGCTGTCCAACAGTCTGATGGTAATAGAAGCTGTCCAACAGTCTGATGGTCGGGCAATAGAAACTGTCCAACAGTCTGATAATCTGGTAATAGAAGTTCTCCAACAGTCTGATGGTAATGGAAGCTGTTCAACAGTCTGATGGTAATAGAAGCTGTTCAACAGTCTGATGGTAATAAAAGCTGTCCAAAAGTCTGATGGTCTGGCAATGGAAGCTGCTCAACAGTCTGATGGTTATGAAAGCTGTCCAACAGTCTGATGTAAGAAGAAGCTGTTCAACAGTCTAATGGTAATAGAAGCTGTCCAACAATCTGATGGTAATATAAGCTGTCCAACAGTCTGATGGTCTGGTAATAGAAGCTGTCCAACAGTCTGATGGTAATGGAAGCTGTTCAACAGTCTGATGGTAAAATAACCTGTCCAACAGTCTGATGGTAGTAGAAGCTGTTCAACAGTCTGATGGTCTGGTAATAGAAAATGTCCAACAGTCTGATGGTAATAGAAGCTGTCCAACAGTCTGACAGTCTGGTAATAGAAGCTCTCCAACAGTCTGATAATCTGGTAGTAGAAGCTGTCCATCAATCTAATGGTAATGGAAGCTGTTCAACAGTCTGATAGTCTGGTAATAGAAACTTTCCAACAGTCTGATGGTAATAGAAGCTGTCCAACAGTCTGGTGGTAGTAGATGCTGTCCAACAGTCTGATGGTAATAGAAGTTGTTCAACAGTCTGATTGTAAAAGAAGCTGTCCAACAGTCTGATGGTAATAGAAGCTGTCCAACAGTCTGGTGGTAGTAGAAGCTGTCCAACAGTCTGATGGTAATAGAAGCTGTTCAACAGTCTGATGGTAATAGAAGCTGTCCGACAGTCTGATGGTAATGGAAGCTGTTCAACAGTCTGATGGTAATAGAAGCTGTCCAACAGTCTGGTGGTAGTAGATGCTGTCCAAAAGTCGATTGGTAATAGAAGTTGTTCAACAGTCTGATTGTAAAAGAAGCTGTCCAACAGTCTGATGGTAATAGAAGCTATCCAACAGTCTGGTGGTAGTAGAAGCTGTCCAACAGTCTGATGGTAATAGAAGCTGTTCAACAGTCTGATGGTAATAGAAGCTGTCCGACAGTCTGATGGTAATGGAAGCTGTTCAACAGTCTGATGGTAATAGAAGCTGTCCAACAGTCTGATGGTAATAGAAGCTGTTCAACAGTCTGATGGCCTGGTAATAGAAGTTCTTCCACAGTCTGATGGCCTGGTAATAGAAGCTGTCCAACAGTCTGATGTTAATGGAAGCTGTTCAACATTCTGATGGTAATTGAAGCTGTTCAATTGTCTGATGGTAATATAAGCTGTCCAACAGTCTGATGGTAATAGAAGCCGTTCAACAGTCTGATGGCCTGGTAATAGAAGTTCTTCCACAGTCTGATGGCCTGGTAATAGAAGTTGTCCAACACTCTGATGGTCTGGTAATGGAAGCTGTTCAACAGTCTCATGATCTGGTGCTAGAAACTGTCCATCAGTCTGATGGTAATAGAAACTGTCCAACCGTCTGATGTTAATAGAAGCTGTCCAACAGTCTGATGGTAATAGAAGCTGTCCAACAGTCTCATGATCTGGTAATAGAAGCTGTCCAACAGGCTGTTGGTAATTGAAGCTGTTCAACAGTCTGATGGAAATAGGAGCTGTCCAACATTCTGATGGTAACAGAAGCTGTTCAACAGTCTGATGGTCTGGTAATAGAAACCTTCCAACAGTCTGGTGGTAATAGAAGCTGTCCAACAGTCTGATGGTAATAGAAGCTGTCCAACAGTCTGATGGTCGGGCAATAGAAACTGTCCAACAGTCTGATAATCTGGTAATAGAAGTTCTCCAACAGTCTGATGGTAATGGAAGCTGTTCAACAGTCTGATGGTAATAGAAGCTGTTCAACAGTCTGATGGTAATAAAAGCTGTCCAAAAGTCTGATGGTCTGGCAATGGAAGCTGATCAACAGTCTGATGGTTATGAAAGCTGTCCAACAGTCTGATGTAAGAAGAAGCTGTTCAACAGTCTAATGGTAATAGAAGCTGTCCAACAATCTGATGGTAATATAAGCTGTCCAACAGTCTGATGGTCTGGTAATAGAAGCTGTCCAACAGTCTGATGGTAATGGCAGCTGTTCAACAGTCTGATGGTAAAATAACCTGTCCAACAGTCTGATGGTAGTAGAAGCTGTTCAACAGTCTGATGGTCTGGTAATAGAAAATGTCCAACAGTCTGATGGTAATAGAAGCTGTCCAACAGTCTGACAGTCTGGTAATAGAACCTCTCCAACAGTCTGATAATCTGGTAGTAGAAGCTGTCCATCAATCTAATGGTAATGGAAGCTGTTCAACAGTCTGATAGTCTGGTAATAGAAACTTTCCAACAGTCTGATGGTAATAGAAGCTGTCCAACAGTCTGGTGGTAGTAGATGCTGTCCAACAGTCTGATGGTAATAGAAGTTGTTCAACAGTCTGATTGTAAAAGAAGCTGTCCAACAGTCTGATGGTAATAGAAGCTGTCCAACAGTCTGGTGGTAGTTGAAGCTGTCCAACAGTCTGATGGTAATAGAAGCTGTTCAACAGTCTGATGGTAATAGAAGCTGTCCGACAGTCTGATGGTAATGGAAGCTGTTCAACAGTCTGATGGTAATAGAAGCTGTCCAACAGTCTGATGGTAATAGAAGCTGTTCAACAGTCTGATGGCCTGGTAATAGAAGTTCTTCCACAGTCTGATGGCCTGGTAATAGAAGCTGTCCAACAGTCTGATGTTAATGGAAGCTGTTCAACATTCTGATGGTAATTGAAGCTGTTCAACAGTCTGATGGTAATATAAGCTGTCCAACAGTCTGATGGTAATAGAAGCTGTTCAACAGTCTGATGGCCTGGTAATAGAAGTTCTTCCACAGTCTCATGGCCTGGTAATAGAAGCTGTCCAACAGTCTGATGGTCTGGTAATGGAAGCTGTTCAACAGTCTCATGATCTGGTGCTAGAAACTGTCCATTAGTCTGATTGTAATAGAAACTGTCCAACAGTCTGATGTTAATAGAAGCTGTCCAACAGTCTGATGGTAATAGAAGCTGTCCAACAGTCTCATGATCTGGTAATAGAAGCTGTCCAACAGTCTGATGGTCTGGTAATGGAAGCTGTTCAACAGTCTCATGATCTGGTGCTAGAAACTGTCCAACAGTCTGACGGTAATAGATACTGTCCAACAGTCTGATGTTAATAGAAGCTGTCCAACAGTCTGATGGTAATAGAACCTGTCCAACAGTCTCATGATCTGGTAATAGAAGCTGTCCAACAGGCTGTTGGTAATTGAAGCTGTTCAACAGTCTGATGGAAATAGGAGCTGACCAACATTCTGATGGTAATAGAAGCTGTTCAACAGTCTGATGGTAATAGAACCTGTCCAACAGTCTGATGTTAATAGAAGCTGTCCAACAGTCTGATGGTCGGGCAATAGAAACTGTCCAACAGTCTGATAATCTGGAAATAGAAGTTCTCCAACAGTATGATGGTAATGGAAGCTGTTCAACAGTCTGATGGTAATAGAAGCTGTTCAACAGTCTGATGGTAATAGAAGCTGTCCAACAGTCTGATGGTCTGGCAATGGAAGCTGCTCAACAGTCTGATGGTTATGAAAGCTGTCCAACAGTCTGATGTAAGAAGAAGCTGTTCAACAGTCTGATGGTAATAGAAGCTGTCCAACAATCCGATAATCTGGTAATGGAAGCTGTCAAACAGTCTGATGGTAATAGAAGCTGTTCAACAGTCTGATGGTAATAGAAGCTGTTCAACAGTCTGATGGTAATAGAAGCTGTTCAACAGTCTGATGGTAATAGAAGCTGTTCAACAGTCTGATGGTAATAGAAGCTGTTCACCAGTCTGATGGTAATGGAAGCTGTTCAACAGTCTGACGGTCTGGTAATAGAAGCTGTCCAACAGTCTGATAATCTGGTAATAGAAGTTTTCCAACAGTCTGATGGTAATGGAAGCTGTTCAACAGTCTGATGGTAATAGAAGCTGTTCAACAGTCTGATGGTAATAGAAGCTGTCAACAGTCTGATGGTAATGGAAGCTGTCAAACAGTCTGATGGTAATAGAAGCTGTTCAACAGTCTGATGGTAATAGAAGCTGTTCAACAGTCTGATGGTAATAGAAGCTGTTCAACAGTCTGATGGTAATAGAAGCTGTTCACCAGTCTGATGGTAATGGAAGCTGTTCAACAGTCTGATGGTCTGGTATTAGAAGTTGTCCAACAGTCTGACGGTCTGGTAATAGAAGCTGTCCAACAGTCTGATAATCTGGTAGTAGAAGCCGTCCATCAATCTGATGGTAATGGAAGCTGTTGAACAGTCTGATAGTCTGGTAATAGAAACTTTCCAACAGTCTGATGGTAATAGAAGCTGTCCAACAGTCTGATAATCTGGTAATAGAAGTTTTCCAACAGTCTGATGGTAATGGAAGCTGTTCAACAGTCTGATGGTAATAGAAGCTGTTCAACAGTCTGATGGTAATAGAAGCTGTCAACAGTGTGATGGTAATGGAATCTGTCAAACAGTCTGATGGTAATAGAAGCTGTTCAACAGTCTGATGGTAATAGAATCTTTTCAACAGTCTGATGGTAATAGAAGCTGTTCAACAGTTGATGGTAATGGAAGCTGTTCAACAGTCGGATGGTCTGGTATTAGAAGTTGACCAACAGTCTGATAGTACTAGAAGCTGTCCAGCAGTCTTTTGTAATAGAAGCTGTCCAACAGTCTGATGGTAATAGAAGCTGTTCAACAGTCTGATGGTAATAGAAGCTGTTCAACAGTCTGATGGTAATAGAAGCTGTTCAACAGTCTGATGGTAATAGAAGCTGTTCACCAGTCTGATGGTAATGGAAGCTGTTCAACAGTCTGACGGTCTGGTAATAGAAGCTGTCCAACAGTCTGATAATCTGGTAATAGAAGTTGACCAACAGTCTGATAGTACTAGAAGCTGTCCAACAGTCTTTTGTAATAGAAGCTGTCCAACAGTCTGATGGTAATAGAAGCTGTTCAACAGTCTGATGGTAATAGAAGCTGTTCAACAGTCTGATGGTAATAGAAGCTGTTCACCAGTCTGATGGTAATGGAAGCTGTTCAACAGTCTGACAGTCTGGTAATAGAAGCTGTCCAACAGTCTGATAATCTGGTAGTAGAAGCTGTCCATCAATCTAATGGTAATGGAAGCTGTTCAACAGACTGATAGTCTGGTAATAGAAACTTTCCAACAGTCTGATGGTAATAGAAGCTGTCCAACAGTCTGATAATCTGGTAATAGAAGTTTTCCAACAGTCTGATGGTAATGGAAGCTGTTCAACAGTCTGATGGTAATAGAAGCTGTCCAACAGTCTGATAATCTGGTAATGGAAGCTGTCAAACAGTCTGATGGTAATAGAAGCTGTTCAACAGTCTGATGGTAATAGAAGCTGTTCAACAGTCTGATGGTAATAGAAGCTGTTCAACAGTCTGATGGTAATAGAAGCTGTTCAACAGTCTGATGGTAATAGAAGCTGTTCACCAGTCTGATGGTAATGGAAGCTGTTCAACAGTCTGACGGTCTGGTAATAGAAGCTGTCCAACAGTCTGATAATCTGGTAATAGAAGTTTTCCAACAGTCTGATGGTAATGGAAGCTGTTCAACAGTCTGATGGTAATAGAAGCTGTTCAACAGTCTGATGGTAATAGAAGCTGTCAACAGTCTGATGGTAATGGAAGCTGTCAAACAGTCTGATGGTAATAGAAGCTGTTCAACAGTCTGATGGTAATAGAAGCTGTTCAACAGTCTGATGGTAATAGAAGCTGTTCAACAGTCTGATGGTAATGGAAGCTGTTCAACAGTCTGATGGTCTGGTATTAGAAGTTGTCCAACAGTCTGACGGTCTGGTAATAGAAGCTGTCCAACAGTCTGATAATCTGGTAGTAGAAGCCGTCCATCAATCTGATGGTAATGGAAGCTGTTCAACAGTCTGATAGTCTGGTAATAGAAACTTTCCAACAGTCTGATGGTAATAGAAGCTGTCCAACAGTCTGATAATCTGGTAATAGAAGTTTTCCAACAGTCTGATGGTAATGGAAGCTGTTCAACAGTCTGATGGTAATAGAAGCTGTTCAACAGTCTGATGGTAATAGAAGCTGTCAACAGTCTGATGGTAATGGAATCTGTCAAACAGTCTGATGGTAATAGAAGCTGTTCAACAGTCTGATGGTAATAGAATCTTTTCAACAGTCTGATGGTAATAGAAGCTGTTCAACAGTTGATGGTAATGGAAGCTGTTCAACAGTCGGATGGTCTGGTATTAGAAGTTGACCAACAGTCTGATAGTACTAGAAGCTGTCCAACAGTCTTTTGTAATAGAAGCTGTCCAACAGTCTGATGGTAATAGAAGCTGTTCAACAGTCTGATGGTAATAGAAGCTGTTCAACAGTCTGATGGTAATAGAAGCTGTTCAACAGTCTGATGGTAATAGAAGCTGTTCACCAGTCTGATGGTAATGGAAGCTGTTCAACAGTCTGACGGTCTGGTAATAGAAGCTGTCCAACAGTCTGATAATCTGGTAATAGAAGTTGACCAACAGTCTGATAGTACTAGAAGCTGTCCAACAGTCTTTTGTAATAGAAGCTGTCCAACAGTCTGATGGTAATAGAAGCTGTTCAACAGTCTGATGGTAATAGAAGCTGTTCAACAGTCTGATGGTAATAGAAGCTGTTCACCAGTCTGATGGTAATGGAAGCTGTTCAACAGTCTGACGGTCTGGTAATAGAAGCTGTCCAACAGTCTGATAATCTGGTAGTAGAAGCTGTCCATCAATCTAATGGTAATGGAAGCTGTTCAACAGACTGATAGTCTGGTAATAGAAACTTTCCAACAGTCTGATGGTAATAGAAGCTGTCCAACAGTCTGATAATCTGGTAATAGAAGTTTTCCAACAGTCTGATGGTAATGGAAGCTGTTCAACAGTCTGATGGTAATAGAAGCTGTCCAACAGTCTGATAATCTGGTAATGGAAGCTGTCAAACAGTCTGATGGTAATAGAAGCTGTTCAACAGTCTGATGGTAATAGAAGCTGTTCAACAGTCTGATGGTAATAGAAGCTGTTCAACAGTCTGATGGTAATAGAAGCTGTTCAACAGTCTGATGGTAATAGAAGCTGTTCACCAGTCTGATGGTAATGGAAGCTGTTCAACAGTCTGACGGTCTGGTAATAGAAGCTGTCCAACAGTCTGATAATCTGGTAATAGAAGTTTTCCAACAGTCTGATGGTAATGGAAGCTGTTCAACAGTCTGATGGTAATAGAAGCTGTTCAACAGTCTGATGGTAATAGAAGCTGTCAACAGTCTGATGGTAATGGAAGCTGTCAAACAGTCTGACGGTAATAGAAGCTGTTCAACAGTCTGATGGTAATAGAAGCTGTTCAACAGTCTGATGGTAATAGAAGCTGTTCAACAGTCTGATGGTAATAGAAGCTGTTCACCAGTCTGATGGTAATGGAAGCTGTTCAACAGTCTGATGGTCTGGTATTAGAAGTTGTCCAACAGTCTGACGGTCTGGTAATAGAAGCTGTCCAACAGTCTGATAATCTGGTAGTAGAAGCCGTCCATCAATCTGATGGTAATGGAAGCTGTTCAACAGTCTGATAGTCTGGTAATAGAAACTTTCCAACAGTCTGATGGTAATAGAAGCTGTCCAACAGTCTGATAATCTGGTAATAGAAGTTTTCCAACAGTCTGATGGTAATGGAAGCTGTTCAACAGTCTGATGGTAATAGAAGCTGTTCAACAGTCTGATGGTAATAGAAGCTGTCAACAGTCTGATGGTAATGGAATCTGTCAAACAGTCTGATGGTAATAGAAGCTGTTCAACAGTCTGATGGTAATAGAATCTTTTCAACAGTCTGATGGTAATAGAAGCTGTTCAACAGTTGATGGTAATGGAAGCTGTTCAACAGTTGATGGTAATGGAAGCTGTTCAACAGTCGGATGGTCTGGTATTAGAAGTTGACCAACAGTCTGATAGTAATAGAAGCTGTCCAACAGTCTTTTGTAATAGAAGCTGTCCAACAGTCTGATGGTAATAGAAGCTGTTCAACAGTCTGATGGTAATAGAAGCTGTTCAACAGTCTGATGGTAATAGAAGCTGTTCAACAGTCTGATGGTAATGGAAGCTGTTCAACAGTCTGACGGTCTGGTAATAGAAGCTGTCCAACAGTCTGATAATCTGGTAGTAGAAGCTGTCCATCAATCTAATGGTAATGGAAGCTGTTCAACAGACTGATAGTCTGGTAATAGAAACTTTCCAACAGTCTGATGGTAATAGAAGCTGTCCAACAGTCTGATAATCTGGTAATAGAAGTTTTCCAACAGTCTGATGGTAATGGAAGCTGTTCAACAGTCTGATGGTAATAGAAGCTGTCCAACAGTCTGATGGTAATAGAATCTGTTCAACAGTCTGATGGCCTGGTAATAGAAGTTCTTCCACAGTCTGATGGCCTGGTAATAGAAGCTGTCCACAGTCTGATGTTAATGGAAGCTGTTCAACATTCTGATGGTAATTGAAGCTGTTCAACAGTCTGATGGTAATATAAGCTGTCCAACAGTCTGATGGTAATAGAAGCTGTTCAACAGTCTGATGGCCTAGTAATAGAAGTTTTTCCACAGTCTGATGACCTGGTAATGGAAGCTGTTCAACAGTCTCATGATCTGGTGCTAGAAACTGTCCAACTGTCTGACGGTAACAGAAACTGTCCAACAGTCTGATGTTAATAGAAGCTGTCCAACAGTGTGATGGTAATAGAAGCTGTCCAACAGTCTCATGATCTGGTAATAGAAGCTGTCCAACAGGCTGTTGGTAATTGAAGCTGTTCAACAGTCTGATGGAAATAGGAGCTGTCCAACATTCTGATGGTAATAGAAGCTGTCCAACAGTCTGGTGGTAGTAGAAGCTGTCCAACAGTCTGATGGTAATAGAAGCTGTTCAACAGTCTGATGGTAATAGAAGCTGTCCGACAGTAGATGGTAATGGAAGCTGTTCAACAGTCTGATGGTAATAGAAGCTGTCCAACAGTCTGATGGTAATAGAAGCTATTCAACAGTCTGATGGCCTGGTAATAGAAGCTGTCCAACAGTCTGATGTTAATGGAAGCTGTTCAACATTCTGATGGTAATTGAAGCTGTTCAACAGTCTGATGGTAATATAAGCTGTCCAACAGTCTGATGGTAATAGAAGCTGTTCAACAGTCTGATGGCCTGGTAATAGAAGTTTTCCAACAGTCTGATGGTAATGGAAGCTGTTCAACAGTCTGATGGTAATAGAAGCTGTCCAACAGTCTGATGGTAATAGAATCTGTTCAACAGTCTGATGGCCTGGTAATATAAGTTCTTCCACAGTCTGATGGCCTGGTAATAGAAGCTGTCCAACAGTCTGATGTTAATGGAAGCTGTTCAACATTCTGATGGTAATTGAAGCTGTTCAACAGTCTGATGGTAATATAAGCTGTCCAACAGTCTGATGGTAATAGAAGCTGTTCAACAGTCTGATGGCCTAGTAATAGAAGTTCTTCCACAGTCTGATGACCTGGTAATGGAAGCTGTTCAACAGTCTCATGATCTGGTGCTAGAATCTGTCCAACAGTCTGACGGTAATAGAAACTGTCCAACAGTCTGATGTTAATAGAAGCTGTCCAACAGTGTGATGGTAATAGAAGCTGTCCAACAGTCTCATGATCTGGTAATAGAAGCTGTCCAACAGGCTGTTGGTAATTGAAGCTGTTCAACAGTCTGATGGAAATAGGAGCTGTCCAACATTCTGATGGTAATAGAAGCTGTCCAACAGTCTGGTGGTAGTAGAAGCTGTCCAACAGTCTGATGGTAATAGAAGCTGTTCAACAGTCTGATGGTAATAGAAGCTGTCCGACAGTCTGATGGTAATGGAAGCTGTTCAACAGTCTGATGGTAATAGAAGCTGTCCAACAGTCTGATGGTAATAGAAGCTATTCAACAGTCTGATGGCCTGGTAATAGAAGCTGTCCAACAGTCTGATGTTAATGGAAGCTGTTCAACATTCTGATGGTAATTGAAGCTGTTCAACAGTCTGATGGTAATATAAGCTGTCCAACAGTCTGATGGTAATAGAAGCTGTTCAACAGTCTGATGGCCTGGTAATAGAAGTTCTTCCACAGTCTGATGGCCTGGTAATAGAAGCTGTCCAACAGTCTGATGGTCTGGTAATGGAAGCTGTTCAACAGTCTCATGATCTGGTGCTAGAAACTGTCCATCAGTCTGATGGTAATAGAAACTGTCCAACAGTCTGATGTTAATAGAAGCTGTCCAACAGTCTGATGGTAATAGAAGCTGTCCAACAGTCTCATGATCTGGTAATAGAAGCTGTCCAACAGTCTGATGGTCTGGTAATGGAAGCTGTTCAACAGTCTCATGATCTGGTGCTAGAAACTGTCCAACAGTCTGACGGTAATAGAAACTGTCCAACAGTCTGATGTTAATAGAAGCTGTCCAACAGTCTGATGGTAATAGAACCTGTCCAACAGTCTCATGATCTGGTAATAGAAGCTGTCCAACAGGCTGTTGGTAATTGAAGCTGTTCAACAGTCTGATGGAAATAGGAGCTGTCCAACATTCTGATGGTAATAGAAGCTGTTCAACAGTCTGATGGTAATAGAACCTGTCCAACAGTCTGATGGTAATAGAAGCTGTCCAACAGTCTGATGGTCGGGCAATAGAAACTGTCCAACAGTCTGATAATCTGGAAATAGAAGTTCTCCAACAGTCTGATGGTAATGGAAGCTGTTCAACAGTCTGATGGTAATAGAAGCTGTCCTACAATCTGATGGTAATATAAGCTGTCCAACAGTCTGATGGTCTGGTAATAGAAGCTGTCCAACAGTCTGATGGTAATGGAAGCTGTTCAACAGTCTGATGGTAAAAGAACCTGTCCAACAGTCTGATGGTAGTAGAAGCTGTTCAACAGTCTGATGGTCTGGTAATAGAAAATGTCCAACAGTCTAATGGTGATAGAAGCTGTCCAACAGTCTGACGGTCTGGTAATAGAAGCTCTCCAACAGTCTGATGGTAATGGAAGCTGTTCAACAGTCTGATAGTCTGGTAATAGAAACTTTCCAACCGTCTGATGGTAATAGAAGCTGTCCAACAGTCTGATAATCTGGTAATGGAAGCTGTCAAACAGTCTGATGGTAATAGAAGCTGTTCAACAGTCTGATGGTAATAGAAGCTGTCAACAGTCTGATGGTAATGGAAGCTGTCAAACAGTCTGATGGTAATAGAAGCTGTTCAACAGTCTGATGGTAATAGAAGCTGTTCAACAGTCTGATGGTAATAGAAGCTGTTCAACAGTCTGATGGTAATAGAAGCTGTTCACCAGTCTGATGGTAATGGAAGCTGTTCAACAGTCTGATGGTCTGGTATTAGAAGTTGTCCAACAGTCTGACGGTCTGGTAATAGAAGCTGTCCAACAGTCTGATGGTAATAGAAGCTGTCCTACAATCTGATGGTAATATAAGCTGTCCAACAGTCTGATGGTCTGGTAATAGAAGCTGTCCAACAGTCTGATGGTAATGGAAGCTGTTCAACAGTCTGATGGTAAAAGAACCTGTCCAACAGTCTGATGGTAGTAGAAGCTGTTCAACAGTCTGATGGTCTGGTAATAGAAAATGTCCAACAGTCTAATGGTGATAGAAGCTGTCCAACAGTCTGACGGTCTGGTAATAGAAGCTCTCCAACAGTCTGATGGTAATGGAAGCTGTTCAACAGTCTGATAGTCTGGTAATAGAAACTTTCCAACCGTCTGATGGTAATAGAAGCTGTCCAACAGTCTGATAATCTGGTAATGGAAGCTGTCAAACAGTCTGATGGTAATAGAAGCTGTTCAACAGTCTGATGGTAATAGAAGCTGTCAACAGTCTGATGGTAATGGAAGCTGTCAAACAGTCTGATGGTAATAGAAGCTGTTCAACAGTCTGATGGTAATAGAAGCTGTTCAACAGTCTGATGGTAATAGAAGCTGTTCAACAGTCTGATGGTCTGGTATTAGAAGTTGTCCAACAGTCTGACGGTCTGGTAATAGAAGCTGTCCAACAGTCTGATAATCTGGTAGTAGAAGCCGTCCATCAATCTGATGGTAATGGAAGCTGTTCAACAGTCTGATAGTCTGGTAATAGAAACTTTCCAACAGTCTGATGGTAATAGAAGCTGTTCAACAGTCTGATGGTAATAGAAGCTGTTCAACAGTTGATGGTAATGGAAGCTGTTCAACAGTCGGATGGTCTGGTATTAGAAGTTGACCAACAGTCTGATAGTAATAGAAGCTGTCCAACAGTCTTTTGTAATAGAAGCTGTCCAACAGTCTGATGGTAATAGAAGCTGTTCAACAGTCTGATGGTAATAGAAGCTGTTCAACAGTCTGATGGTAATAGAAGCTGTTCACCAGTCTGATGGTAATGGAAGCTGTTCAACAGTCTGACGGTCTGGTAATAGAAGCTGTCCAACAGTCTGATAATCTGGTAGTAGAAGCTGTCCATCAATCTAATGGTAATGGAAGCTGTTCAACAGACTGATAGTCTGGTAATAGAAACTTTCCAACAGTCTGATGGTAATAGAAGCTGTCCAACAGTCTGATAATCTGGTAATAGAAGTTTTCCAACAGTCTGATGGTAATGGAAGCTGTTCAACAGTCTGATGGTAATAGAAGCTGTCCAACAGTCTGATGGTAATAGAATCTGTTCAACAGTCTGATGGCCTGGTAATAGAAGTTCTTCCACAGTCTGATGGCCTGGTAATAGAAGCTGTCCAACAGTCTGATGTTAATGGAAGCTGTTCAACATTCTGATGGTAATTGAAGCTGTTCAACAGTCTGATGGTAATATAAGCTGTCCAACAGTCTGATGGTAATAGAAGCTGTTCAACAGTCTGATGGCCTAGTAATAGAAGTTCTTCCACAGTCTGATGACCTGGTAATGGAAGCTGTTCAACAGTCTCATGATCTGGTGCTAGAATCTGTCCAACAGTCTGACGGTAATAGAAACTGTCCAACAGTCTGATGTTAATAGAAGCTGTCCAACAGTGTGATGGTAATAAAAGCTGTCCAACAGTCTCATGATCTGGTAATAGAAGCTGTCCAACAGGCTGTTGGTAATTGAAGCTGTTCAACAGTCTGATGGAAATAGGAGCTGTCCAACATTCTGATGGTAATAGAAGCTGTTCAACAGTCTGATGGTAATAGAACCTGTCCAACAATCTGATGGTAATAGAAGCTGTTCAACAGTCTGATGGTCTGGTAATAGAAACCTTCCAACAGTCTGATGGTAATAGAAGCTGTCCAACAGTCTAATGGTAATAGAAGCTGTCCAACAGTCTGATAATCTGGTAATAGAAGTTCTCCAACAGTCTGATGGTAATGGAAGCTGTTCAACAGTCTGATGGTAATAGAGGCTGTTCAACAGTCTGATGGTTATAGAAGCTGTCCAACAGTCTGATGGTCTGGCAATGGAAGCTGCTCAACAGTCTGATGGTTATGAAAGCTGTCCAACAGTCTGATGTAAGAAGAAGCTGTTCAACAGTCTGATGGTAATAGAAGCTGTCCAACAATCTGATGGTAATATAAGCTGCCCAACTGTCTGATGGTCTGGTAATTGAAGCTGTCCAACAGTCTGATGGTAATGGAAGCTGTTCAACAGTCTGATGGTAAAAGAACCTGTCCAACAGTCTGATAGTAGTAGAAGCTGTTCAACAGTCTGATGGTCTGGTAATAGAAAATGTCCAACAGTCTGATGCTAATAGAAGCTGTCCAACAGTCTGACGGTCTGGTAATAGAAGCTCTCCAACAGTCTGATAATCTGGTAATAGAAGCTGTCCAATAGTCTGGTGGTAGTAGATGCTGTCCAACAGTCTGATGGTAATAGAAGTTGTTCAACAGTCTGATTGTAAAAGAAGCTGTCCAACAGTCTGATGGTAATAGAAGCTGTCCAACAGTCTGGTGGTAGTAGAAGCTGTCCAACAGTCTGATGGTAATAGAAGCTGTTCAACAGTCTGATGGTAATAGAAGCTGTCCGACAGTCTGATGGTAATGGAAGCTGTTCAACAGTCTGATGGTAATAGAAGCTGTCCAACAGTCTGATGGTAATAGAAGCTGTTCAACAGTCTGATGGCCTGGTAATAGAAGTTCTTCCACAGTCTGATGGCCTGGTAATAGAAGCTGTCCAACAGTCTGATGTTAATGGAAGCTGTTCAACATTCTAATGGTAATTGAAGCTGTTCAACAGTCTGATGGTAATATAAGCTGTCCAACAGTCTTATGGTAATAGAAGCTGTCCAACAGTCTGATGGTAATAGAAGCTGTCCAACAGTCTGACGGTCTGGTAATAGAAGCTGTCCAACAGTCTGATGGTAATAGAAGCTGTTCATCAGTCTGATAGTCTGGTAATAGAAACTTTCCAACCGTCTGATGGTAATAGAAGCTGTCCAACAGTCTGATAATCTGGTAATAGAAGTTTTCCAACAGTCTGATGGTAATGGAAGCTGTTCAACAGTCTGATGGTAATAGAAGCTGTTCAACAGTCTGATGGTAATAGAAGCTGTCAACAGTCTGATGGTAACTGAAGCTGTCAAACAGTCTGATGGTAATAGAAGCTGTTCAACAGTCTTATGGTAATAGAAGCTGTTCAACAGTCTGATGGTAATGGAAGCTGTTCAACAGTCTGATGGTAAAAGAACCTGTCCAACAGTCTGATAGTAGTAGAAGCTGTTCAACAGTCTGATGGTCTGGTAATAGAAAATGTCCAACAGTCTGATGGTAATAGAAGCTGTCCAACAGTGTGACGGTCTGGTAATAGAAGCTCTCCAACAGTCTGATAATCTGGTAATAGAAGCTGTCCAACAGTCTGGTGGTAGTAGATGCTGTCCAACAGTCTGATGGTAATAGAAGTTGTTCAACAGTCTGATTGTAAAAGAAGCTGTCCAACAGTCTGATGGTAATAGAAGCTGTCCAACAGTCTGGTGGTAGTAGAAGCTGTCCAACAGTCTGATGGTAATAGAAGCTGTTCAACAGTCTGATGGTAATAGAAGCTGTCCGACAGTCTGATGGTAATGGAAGCTGTTCAACAGTCTGATGGTAATAGAAGCTGTCCAACAGTCTGATGGTAATAGAAGCTGTTCAACAGTCTGATGGCCTGGTAATAGAAGTTCTTCCACAGTCTGATGGCCTGGTAATAGAAGCTGTCCAACAGTCTGATGTTAATGGAAGCTGTTCAACATTCTAATGGTAATTGAAGCTGTTCAACAGTCTGATGGTAATATAAGCTGTCCAACAGTCTTATGGTAATAGAAGCTGTCCAACAGTCTGATGGTAATAGAAGCTGTCCAACAGTCTGACGGTCTGGTAATAGAAGCTGTCCAACAGTCTGATGGTAATAGAAGCTGTTCAACAGTCTGATAGTCTGGTAATAGAAACTTTCCAACCGTCTGATGGTAATAGAAGCTGTCCAACAGTCTGATAATCTGGTAATAGAAGTTTTCCAACAGTCTGATGGTAATGGAAGCTGTTCAACAGTCTGATGGTAATAGAAGCTGTTCAACAGTCTGATGGTAATAGAAGCTGTCAACAGTCTGATGGTAACTGAAGCTGTCAAACAGTCTGATGGTAATAGAAGCTGTTCAACAGTCTTATGGTAATAGAAGCTGTTCAACAGTCTGATGGTAATAGAAGCTGTTCAACAGTCTGATGGTAATAGAAGCTGTTCAACAGTCTGATGGTAATAGAAGCTGTTCACCAGTCTGATGGTAATGGAAGCTGTTCAACAGTCTGACGGTCTGGTAATAGAAGCTGTCCAACAGTCTGATAATCTGGTAGTAGAAGCTGTCCATCAATCTAATGGTAATGGAATCTTTTCAACAGACTGATAGTCTGGTACTATAAACTTTCCAACAGTCTGATGGTAATAGAAGCTGTCCAACAGTCTGATAATCTGGTAATAGAAGTTTTCAAACAGTCTGATGGTAATGGAAGCTGTTCAACAGTCTGATGGTAATAGAAGCTGTTCAACAGTCTGATGGTAATAGAAGCTGTCAACAGTCTGATGGTAATGGAAGCTGTCAAACAGTCTGATGGTAATAGAAGCTGTTCAACAGTCTGATGGTAATAGAAGCTGTTCAACAGTCTGATGTAATAGAAGCAATTCAACAGTCTGATGGTAATAGAAGCTGTTCACCAGTCTGATGGTAATGGAAGCTGTTCAACAGTCTGATGGTCTGGTATTAGAAGTTGTCCAACAGTCTGACAGTCTGGTAATATAAGCTGTCCAACAGTCTGATAATCTTGTAGTAGAAGCTGTCCATCAATCTGATGGTAATGGAAGCTGTTCAACAGTCTGATAGTCTGGTAATAGAACCTTTCCAACAGTCTGATGGTAATAGAAGCTGTCCAACAGTCTGATAATCTGGTAATAGAAGTTTTCCAACAGTCTCATGGTAATGGAAGCTGTTCAACAGTCTGATGGTAATAGAAGCTGTTCAACAGTCTGATGGTAATAGAAGCTGTCAACAGTCTGATGGTAATGGAAGCTGTCAAACAGTCTGATGGTAATAGAAGCTGTTCAACAGTCTGATGGTAATAGAATCTGTTCAACAGTCTGATGGTAATAGAAGCTGTTCAACAGTCTGATGGTAATAGAAGCTGTTCAACAGTCTGATGGTAATGGAAGCTGTTCAACAGTCGGATGGTCTGGTATTAGAAGTTGTCCAACAGTCTTTTGTAATAGAAGCTGTCCAACAGTCTTTTGTAATAGAAGCTGTCCAACAGTCTGATGGTAATTGAAGCTGTCCAACAGTCTGATGGTCTGGTAATAGAAGCTGTCCAAATGTCTCATGGTGTGGTAATAGAAGCTGTCCAACAGTCTGATGGTAATAGAAGCTGTCCAACAGTCTGACGGTCTGGTAATAGAAGCTGTCCAACAGTCTGATGGTAATAGAAGCTGTTCAACAGTCTGATAGTCTGGTAATAGAAACTTTCCAACCGTCTGATGGTAATAGAAGCTGTCCAACAGTCTGATAATCTGGTAATAGAAGTTTTCCAACAGTCTGATGGTAATGGAAGCTGTTCAACAGTCTGATGGTAATAGAAGCTGTTCAACAGTCTGATGGTAATAGAAGCTGTTCACCAGTCTGATGGTAATGGAAGCTGTTCAACAGTCTGACGGTCTGGTAATAGAAGCTGTCCAACAGTCTGATAATCTGGTAGTAGAAGCTGTCCATCAATCTAATGGTAATGGAATCTTTTCAACAGACTGATAGTCTGGTACTATAAACTTTCCAACAGTCTGATGGTAATAGAAGCTGTCCAACAGTCTGATAATCTGGTAATAGAAGTTTTCAAACAGTCTGATGGTAATGGAAGCTGTTCAACAGTCTGATGGTAATAGAAGCTGTTCAACAGTCTGATGGTAATAGAAGCTGTCAACAGTCTGATGGTAATGGAAGCTGTCAAACAGTCTGATGGTAATAGAAGCTGTTCAACAGTCTGATGGTAATAGAAGCTGTTCAACAGTCTGATGTAATAGAAGCAATTCAACAGTCTGATGGTAATAGAAGCTGTTCACCAGTCTGATGGTAATGGAAGCTGTTCAACAGTCTGATGGTCTGGTATTAGAAGTTGTCCAACAGTCTGACAGTCTGGTAATATAAGCTGTCCAACAGTCTGATAATCTTGTAGTAGAAGCTGTCCATCAATCTGATGGTAATGGAAGCTGTTCAACAGTCTGATAGTCTGGTAATAGAACCTTTCCAACAGTCTGATGGTAATAGAAGCTGTCCAACAGTCTGATAATCTGGTAATAGAAGTTTTCCAACAGTCTCATGGTAATGGAAGCTGTTCAACAGTCTGATGGTAATAGAAGCTGTTCAACAGTCTGATGGTAATAGAAGCTGTCAACAGTCTGATGGTAATGGAAGCTGTCAAACAGTCTGATGGTAATAGAAGCTGTTCAACAGTCTGATGGTAATAGAATCTGTTCAACAGTCTGATGGTAATAGAAGCTGTTCAACAGTCTGATGGTAATAGAAGCTGTTCAACAGTCTGATGGTAATGGAAGCTGTTCAACAGTCGGATGGTCTGGTATTAGAAGTTGTCCAACAGTCTTTTGTAATAGAAGCTGTCCAACAGTCTTTTGTAATAGAAGCTGTCCAACAGTCTGATGGTAATTGAAGCTGTCCAACAGTCTGATGGTCTGGTAATAGAAGCTGTCCAAATGTCTCATGGTGTGGTAATAGAAGCTGTCCAACAGTCTGATGGTAATAGAAGCTGTCCAACAGTCTGACGGTCTGGTAATAGAAGCTGTCCAACAGTCTGATGGTAATAGAAGCTGTTCAACAGTCTGATAGTCTGGTAATAGAAACTTTCCAACCGTCTGATGGTAATAGAAGCTGTCCAACAGTCTGATAATCTGGTAATAGAAGTTTTCCAACAGTCTGATGGTAATGGAAGCTGTTCAACAGTCTGATGGTAATAGAAGCTGTTCAACAGTCTGATGGTAATAGAAGCTGTCAACAGTCTGATGGTAACTGAAGCTGTCAAACAGTCTGATGGTAATAGAAGCTGTTCAACAGTCTTATGGTAATAGAAGCTGTTCAACAGTCTGATGGTAATAGAAGCTGTTCAACAGTCTGATGGTAATAGAAGCTGTTCAACAGTCTGATGGTAATAGAAGCTGTTCACCAGTCTGATGGTAATGGAAGCTGTTCAACAGTCTGACGGTCTGGTAATAGAAGCTGTCCAACAGTCTGATAATCTGGTAGTAGAAGCTGTCCATCAATCTAATGGTAATGGAATCTTTTCAACAGACTGATAGTCTGGTACTATAAACTTTCCAACAGTCTGATGGTAATAGAAGCTGTCCAACAGTCTGATAATCTGGTAATAGAAGTTTTCAAACAGTCTGATGGTAATGGAAGCTGTTCAACAGTCTGATGGTAATAGAAGCTGTTCAACAGTCTGATGGTAATAGAAGCTGTCAACAGTCTGATGGTAATGGAAGCTGTCAAACAGTCTGATGGTAATAGAAGCTGTTCAACAGTCTGATGGTAATAGAAGCTGTTCAACAGTCTGATGTAATAGAAGCAATTCAACAGTCTGATGGTAATAGAAGCTGTTCACCAGTCTGATGGTAATGGAAGCTGTTCAACAGTCTGATGGTCTGGTATTAGAAGTTGTCCAACAGTCTGACAGTCTGGTAATATAAGCTGTCCAACAGTCTGATAATCTTGTAGTAGAAGCTGTCCATCAATCTGATGGTAATGGAAGCTGTTCAACAGTCTGATAGTCTGGTAATAGAACCTTTCCAACAGTCTGATGGTAATAGAAGCTGTCCAACAGTCTGATAATCTGGTAATAGAAGTTTTCCAACAGTCTCATGGTAATGGAAGCTGTTCAACAGTCTGATGGTAATAGAAGCTGTTCAACAGTCTGATGGTAATAGAAGCTGTCAACAGTCTGATGGTAATGGAAGCTGTCAAACAGTCTGATGGTAATAGAAGCTGTTCAACAGTCTGATGGTAATAGAATCTGTTCAACAGTCTGATGGTAATAGAAGCTGTTCAACAGTCTGATGGTAATAGAAGCTGTTCAACAGTCTGATGGTAATGGAAGCTGTTCAACAGTCGGATGGTCTGGTATTAGAAGTTGTCCAACAGTCTTTTGTAATAGAAGCTGTCCAACAGTCTTTTGTAATAGAAGCTGTCCAACAGTCTGATGGTAATTGAAGCTGTCCAACAGTCTGATGGTCTGGTAATAGAAGCTGTCCAAATGTCTCATGGTGTGGTAATAGAAGCTGTCCAACAGTCTGATGGTAATAGAAGCTGTCCAACAGTCTGATGGTAAAAGAAGCTGTCCAACAGTTTGTGGATAATAGAAGCTGTCCAACAGTCTTGTGGTAGTAGATGCTGTCCAACAGTCATATGGTAATAGAAACTGTTCAACAGTCTGATTGTAAAAGAAGCTGTCCAACAGTCTGATGGTAATAGAAGCTGTCCAACAGTCTGGTGGTAGTAGAAGCTGTCCAACAGTCTGATGGTAATAGAAGCTGTTCAACAGTCTGATGGTAATAGAAGCTGTCCGACAGTCTGATGGTAATAGAAGCTGTTCAACAGTCTGATGGCCTGGTAATAGAAGTTCTTCCACAGTCTGATGGCCTGGTAATAGAAGCTGTCCAACAGTCTGATGTTAATGGAAGCTGTTCAACATTCTGATGGTAATTGAAGCTGTTCAACAGTCTGATGGTAATATAAGCTGTCCAACAGTCTGATGGTAATAGAAGCTGTTCAACAGTCTGATGGCCTGGTAATAGAAATTCTTCCACAGTCTGATGGCCTGGTAATATAACCTCTTCAAAAGTCTGATGGTAATATAAGCTGTTCAACAGTCTGATGGTAGTAGAAGCTTTCCAACAGTCTTATGGTAATAGAAGCTGTCCAACAGTCTGATGGTAGTAGAAGCTGTCCAACAGTCTGATGGTAATAGAAGCTGTCCATCAGTCTGTTGATAATGGAAGCTCTCCAACAGTCTGATGGTAATAGAAGCTGTTCAACAGTCTGATGGCCTGGTAATAGAAGTTGTTCAACATTCTGATGTCCTGGTAATAGAAGCTGTCCAAAGTCTGATGGTAATAGAAACTGTCCAACAGTCTGATGGTAATAGAAGCTGTCCAACATTCTGATGGTAATAGAAGCTGTCCAACAGTCTGATGGTCTGGTAATAGAAGCTGTCCAACAGTCTGATCGCCTGGTAATAGAAGTTGTTCCACAGTCTGATGGCCTGGTAATATAAGCATTCCAACAGTCTGATGGTAATGGAATCTGTTCAACATTCTGATGGTAGTAGAAGCTGATCAACAGTCTGATGGTAATAGAAGCTGTTCAACATTCTGATGGTAGTAGAAGCTGTTCAACAGTCTGATGGCCTGGTAATAGAAGCTGTCCGACAGTCTGATGGTAATGGAAGCTGTTCAACAGTCTGATGGTAATGGAAGCTGTTCAACAGTCTGATGGTAATAGAAGCTGTTCAACAGTCTGATGGCCTGGTAATATAAGCATTCCAACAGTCTGATGGTAATGGAATCTGTTCAACATTCTGATGGTAGTAGAAGCTGATCAACAGTCTGATGGTAATAGAAGCTGTTCAACATTCTGATGGTAGTAGAAGCTGTTCAACAGTCTGATGGCCTGGTAATAGAAGCTGTCCGACAGTCTGATGGTAATGGAAGCTGTTCAACAGTCTGATGGTAATGGAAGCTGTTCAACAGTCTGATGGTAATAGAAGCTGTTCAACAGTCTGATGGCCTGGTAATATAAGCATTCCAACAGTCTGATGGTAATGGAATCTGTTCAACATTCTGATGGTAGTAGAAGCTGATCAACAGTCTGATGGTAATAGAAGCTGTTCAACATTCTGATGGTAGTAGAAGCTGTTCAACAGTCTGATGGCCTGGTAATAGAAGCTGTCCGACAGTCTGATGGTAATGGAAGCTGTTCAACAGTCTGATGGTAATGGAAGCTGTTCAACAATCTGATGGTAATAGAAGCTGTTCAACAGACTGATGGCCTGGTAATATAAGCATTCCAACAGTCTGATGGTAATGGAATCTGTTCAACATTCTGATGGTAGTAGAAGCTGATCAACAGTCTGATGGTAATAGAAGCTGTTCAACATTCTGATGGTAGTAGAAGCTGTTCAACAGTCTGATGGTAATAGAAGCTGTCCAACAGTTTGATGGTAGTAGAAGCTGATCAACAGTCTGATGGTAATAGAAGCTGTTCAACAGTCTGATGGTCTGGTGATAGATGTTTTCTAGTCTCTCAATCCCAGCTTGGATGCAGCTGTACTGTCTCTGTCTGTCAGACCGTAGCCGATTGAACAGTCTGTGGCTCGGGTGACTGAGTTCCTTAATGATCTTCTTGGTCTACCTTTGACATCACCCCGGTTATGCTTTGGGCTGACCGCATCACCCTCTGGAGAGCCATGCGGTTGAGGGCGGTGCAGTTGCCGTACCAGACTGGATGCAGCCCGACAGGATGCCCTCAATGATGCATCTGTGTAAGTTTGAGAGAGTCCTATGGGCAATGCCGAATTTCTTCAGCCGCCTGAGGTTGTAGAGGCACTGTTGCACCTTCTTCACCACAGTGTCTGTGTGGCGAGACCATTTCAGGTCCTCAATGATGTGCACGCAGAGGAACTTGAATCTTTTGACCCTATCCACTGTGGCCTCGTCGATGAGGATGGGGGCGTGCCCCCTCTGTCTCCTGTAGTCCACAATCAGCTCCTTCGTTTTGTTGACGTTGAGGGAGAGGTTATTTTCCTTGCACCACTCCACCAGGGCTCTTCCTCCCTGTATATTATCTCATCATTGTTAGTAACCAGGCCTACCCCTGTAATGTTGTCTGCAAACTTGATGATTTGAGTTGGAGTCGTGCATGGCCACGCAGTCAAGGGTGAACAGGGATTACAGGAAGGGGCTGAGCACGCACCCCTGAGCCCTTGTGTTGAGGGCCAGCATGGAGGAGGTGTTGCCTACCCTCACCACCTGGGATCAGCCCGTCAGGAAATCTAGGATCTAGTTTCTCAGGTCAGGGTTCAGACCCAAGGCCCTGATCTTAGTGACAAGCTTGGAGGACACTATGGTGTTAATAGCTGAGCTGCAGTCGAGGAACAGCATTCTGACATCATCAGTCCTAATAGCTCCTCTCTTATAGGTCATATGAAATTCTTTTTTTTATTACATTTCTTGTTTATTGGAAGCTGTAACCTGCCACTTTTTATCTCCATGTTTTTTTTACTGCTTTGTTATTTAATGTTTTTACAGAGACTTACGAAGACTTTGATCGAGGTGTGCTCTTCAAATACTAACCTAAAATGTTGGAATCTGGTACCATGATATTAACTCAGCCCAAAACAGTGTATCAGGGCATCTAGCAATGTCTGTAGTTTGACAAAGCAGGGCAGACACCACACTGTAGCGTAGTGCTATTTAGTGGCTTTGAAGGAAAGCGGCTGGGATCCCTTTGATGGTTGATGTTCCCGGTCCCTGGGAGAGCTGGGTTTGATCCGTGGAGGCTGGCTGGGAGGATGTCTGTGTCTCCCCTGCTGCTTACCGTAACTCCTTGCTCGGTGAGGAACATCACTTGGTTGAGGAGCTGGCTGCCAATGGGCCTCTCAACATCCCTGATCAAAGACCCTGAACCACAGCTGAACTCACTGAGGGAAACCAGAAAGGATATGACCCCGGAGCGCTCACACATAAACACAGGCCCTGGCACAGTCATGCTGAAATCTGTGTTACACATCTGTGTTCATTACACACTTTATGAAAAAGGGCAAAGGACTCGTATGTTTACACTCACTGATACATCTCACCTGCTTCAATCCTACCCAGTCACTCACAATACATCGCACCTGCTTCACCCCTACCCAGACATTCACAATACATTTCACCTGCTTCACTCCTACCCAGACACTCACAATACATCTCACCTGCTTCACTCCTACCCAGACACTCACAATACATCTACATTAGGGCTGGGAATTGTCAGGGGCCTCATGACACAATATTATCACGATACTTAGATGCCGATACGATATGTATTGCGATTATCACGATTCTACATGTATTGCGATTTGATGCTGGGATTTGATGTCTGCTGCGGAGAGACGAGAGTGTGCATGAGCAAATTAGTTTTGATCAATCATGGAAATAAAAGTGCTAAAAATATGTTGAACTATAGGATGAAAATTGCCAGAGTTTTGACAAAAGTTCAGCCAACTAATATAGCTATCGCTACCTAGCATCGTTCCTACTCCGACACTAACTGAGGGTTGGTGGAGGTAGGGGCCAAAATGTAATCTCTCATTCCCCCCAAGCATTGATAACAACATGATTCCTACTCATGCACCTGCATGATCTCTGTCTTCCAAAGGACAGTTGTATGCCTTGTGGCTGCCAGAGAGAGACTGTAGGCACAGACAGCCATGTTGTCGGCACCGAGGTCTCACTGCAACTCAACTCCCCTAACGGAGGAAATTGTGACTTTTTCTATTTTGGTAAATGAAGGGAAGTACGGTGATATGAATATGGCGGCGATATGTATATTGCTAATACAGTATGTTGTTATCAGAGGCACCCATCAGAGAGGATGTTGGAATATAGACAGAGTCGATTACAAAATGTTTTGATAAACAGATACACAAGCCAACCGGCACCCAAAACAAACTCCTCGCTGTCCTTATCAATCCTCATTATGGGGCCGAGCGAGAGAGAGAAGAGTGGGGCTTCGGAGATTCAGGGATACATTTAGCTTCCCCATCCAGTTGAAGGAGATCTCTCCCGGTAATGATGGTGCTTTCCATTTAGACTAATTGAAAACAAATGGATGTAGTGGAGGGCCTAAACTAACAGGGACCATCCATAGAGGTTATCTTGCAGGGGTGTGATACACAGAGCTACTGAAATCCACCCCAAAGCATTAAGCCGCTGTAATAAAATAAATTTATACCTGCGGTAGTGGACTCCCTTATCGTGTGCCACAGACACGTGCACACACATGGCACAGACACACACACCTCTAGTGATTCATAAGGCTAGGTGAATTTGTTGCCAGTTCATTTTTCATCCCTGATTTAAGGTGTATTATGCATTACACAGGTTCTAGATTAAAAGTTGGATGAATATATATCCTCTGCTAATTGAAAAAAAAAACACTTGTACCTGAATTCTAAGGTAAAGTAGGGCTGTGGGGAAATGTCAGCATATAGAGAGGTCTGCGGATGTCCGGTTTAAGATGGATAACGTGGGTCAGAAGGCTGCCGTCCTCTCCATTGCACTCCTAGACCCCCTACACTCTGCTTAGTGGTACAGTCCACATGAGATGTTCTTCTCAGTGACCCGTGAGCCTCTGTGTTTGTTCTGTTCTAATTCTGAAGACACTCCTGCCTCACCAGGTTTCACACACCTCCCCTATACAATCTGCAAATCAGGTCCTTGAGCTGTGATTGGCCAGTGAGCGGCTGAATGGTGCCGCCAGCCACCTGGCAGATGCTTAGATGACAGATGAGTCACACGGATGAAAGCCAGAGCAGAGAGATGTCCCTACGTCTATTCTTTATAAAAAATATTGGTGGTGATGTTGCTTTTGAATATTAACATGCTGAGTACTTGACTTCCCCCTTAATGCCTGGCAGGCTGATTTAAAGCTCTCGTTCCCTAACATGTGAGCTGTGGTTGCCTGAACCGTACTCTCCTCTTGATCATAGAAGCACAACTATAGATTCGTATTGAAAGAGGGAGAGTACCGGTGAGAGGAGCACTTAGAGACCGAGAGAAAAACAGTGGAAAAATTGTGTTTTTCCATGGGACCCAAATTAGACCAGGTTGTGTTGCGACTTAATATTCACAACACGATTTCTTTTCTCCAAAATACAATCTAGAAAGCTGTTTTTAATGCTATATGGATAGTAAATGTAGCAATTATATGACAAAGGAACAACATTCCCACTTTCTCCATCAATAATTCAATTTGATGAAGAATGTTAGTAAGCTAACTGGTTTCAGACCACAAAATCAACCAAATAGCTCTATTGAAAATAGTAATGAAAAAAAATATCTGATATTAAATTATGAAAAAAAATATATATATTGTATACTCAACAAAAATATAAACGCAACATGTAAAGTGTTGGTCCCATGTTTCATGAGCCGAAATAAAAGATACCAGAAATGGTCCATACGCGCAAAAAGCTTATTTCTGTGTTTACATCCTTGTTAGTGAGCATTTCTCCTTTGCCAAGAAGCTGATTTAAACAGCTTGATCATTACAAATCAAATGTTATTAGTCACATGCGCCGAATACAACAGGTTACAGTGAAATGCTTACTTACAAGCCCCAGCCGACAGTGCAGTTTCAAAACATACGGATAGGAATAAGAGATAAAAGTTACAAGTAATTAAAGAGGGGCAGTAAAAAATTGTTTAGCTCGTCCGGTAGGCTCATGTCACTGGGCAGCTTTTGGCTGTGCTTCCCTTTGTAGTCTGTAATGGTTTGCAGGCCCTGCCACATCCGACGAGCGTCAGAGCCGGTGTAGTACGACTCGATCTTAGTCCTGTATTGACACTTTTTTGATGGTTCGTCGGAGGGCATAGCGGGATTTCTTATAAGCTTCCGGGTTAGAGTCCTGCTCCTTAAAAGCGGCAGCTCTAGCCTTTAGCTCAGTGCTGATGCTGCCTGTAATCCATGGTTTCTGGTTGGGGTATGTACGTACGGTCACTGTGGGGACAACGTCATCGATGCACTTATTGATGAAGCCAATGACAGAAGTGGTGTACTCCTCAATGCCATTGGAGGAATCCCGGAACATATTCCAGTCTATGCTAGCAAAACAGTCCTGTAGCTTAGCATCTGCTTCATCTGACCACTTTTTTATTGATCTAGTCACTGGTGCTTCCTGCTTAGTTTTTGCTTGTAAGCAGGAATCAAGAGGATAGAATTATGGTCAGATTTGCCAAATGGAGGGCGAGGGAGAGCTTTGTATGCATCTCTGTGTGTGGAGTATAGATGGTCCAAAGTTATTTTCCATCTGGTTGCACATTTAACATGCTGGTAGAAATTTGGTAAAACTTTGGTAAAACTTAATTTTCCCTGCATTAAAGTCCCCGGCTACTAGGAGCGCCGCCTCTGGGTGAGCGTTTTCTTGTTTGCTTATGGAGGAATACAGCTCATTCAATGTTATCTTAGTGCCAGCCTCTGACTGTGGTGGTAGGTAAACAGCTACGAATAATATAGATGAAATCTCTCTCGGTAGGTAATGTGGTCTGCAGCTTATCATGAGAAACTACCTCAGGTGAGCAATGGCTCGAGACTTCCTTAGATATATTGCACCAGCTGTTGTTTACAAAAATACATAGACCGCCGCCCCTTGTCTTATCAGACGCCGCTGTTCTATATCCTGCCGGTACATCGTATAACCAGCCAGCTGTATGTTGATATTGTCGTTGTTCAGCCACGACTTCGTGAAGCATAAGATGTTACAGTTTTTAATGTCCTGTTGGTTGTTTAATCTTCCCAATAACTCGTCCATTTTATTGTCCAAAGATTACATGTTTGCGAGCAGAATTGAGGGGAGTGGGGGTTTATTTGATCACCTCCTACTCCTCAGAAGGCAGCCTGCCCTCCGGTCTCTTTTTCTCCACCTCCTCTTCACGCAGATCACAGGGGTCGGGCCTGTTCCTGAGGGAGCCATATTTCCTCTGGCTCGTCAGAGTCGTGAAAGAAGAAAAAGGCTTCTGCTAGTCCGTGGTGAGTAATCGCATTCCTGATGTCTAGAAGTTATTTTCAGTCATAAGAGACGATAGCGGAAACATTATGTACAAAAATAGTCAAAAATAAGTTACAAACAACGCAGATCAACAAACAAAAAAACACAATCGGTTGGGGGCACGTAAAACATCTGCATTCTGCTCCGACGCCATTTTAGTCACACAGGTGCACCTTGTGCTGAAGACAAAAAAAGGCCACTCTAAAATGTGCAGGTTTGTCACACGACACAAGTTTTGAGGGAGTGCGCAATTGGCATGCTGATTGCAGGAATGTCCACCAGAGCTGTTGCTAGATAATTTGTTAATTTCTCTACCATAAGCTGCCTCCAACGTTGTTTTAGAGAATTTGGCAGTACGTCCAACTGCGGACCACATGTAATCATGCCAGCCCAGGACCTCCACATCCATCTTCTTCACCTGCGGTTCTTCACCCATGGCTGCACCCATGCCTAATCATGTGAAATCCATAGATTAGGGGAGGGGTAGGCAATCCTGTTCCTGGAGTGTCGCAGGTACTGCAGGATTTTGTTCCAACTAGGCACCACACCTGGCCAGCTGACCTAATTGATCAGTTCAACGATTGCCTAAATTCAGCCCACGGGTCTTCCAGGTTGGTTAAATCAAAAACATGAAGTGCCTGTGGCACTCCAGGACCAGGGTTGCTTACCGCTGGATTAGGGCCTAATTTATTTATTTCAATTGACTGATTTCCTTCTATGAACTCGGTAAAATCTTTGAAATTGTTGCATTTTGCATTTTATATTTTTGTTCAGTAGATTTTAGTTATGTATCATTTATCATTCTACACATGTTCTACCTGGTTTTAGTTGTTTAAGTTCAGACTGGTGTATTTTTTCATCTTTTAATAGTTAGCTTTTAAACAAATCCGTGGAGAAGCGATTTGCCGGCGCACCCGCTAACTCGAGTTAACTCTGTATGAGGGTTCAGGACACAATGCTTGTTCATAATTGTATTCGGGTGAATAGAAAAACATATCATGCATGTGGATGTTTCTGTGCTGTTCTCTGCAGCTGAGCGAGAGACTTGGCAATATGCAGCAAATGGTAACAAGAATATAATGGCGAAGTGGCTTCACGGTGCTGCCAATTCCATTAGCATGCAACTGGAGCTCTCTTAGTCTGACTCTACTCTCTCTTTCTTTCTCTCCTTCTGTCTCTCTCTCTGGGGGTCTCAACACATTGTCCTTGGAGTCATATTTCTATTGTTTAATACCCAGCTGTTATGGTTTCTTCTGAATGGAGTCATAATACTGTATGATGGGTATAGGTTTCAGCCATCTTTTAATGTATTCTCCTCTTTCACACACACACACACACACACACACACACACACACACACACACACACACACACACACACACACACACACACACACACACACACACACACACACACACACACACACACACACAGGAGCAGTGATGGGTTCAGTACAGGCTGAGTTAGCAGCAGGTCTGGGTTTACTGTTACAGAGTTTAGGAGCAGAATGAATGAACACATGAATGAATAATAATATACTCTACTGATCCCCAAAGGGAAACTTCTCTTCTGGAGTCAGTGTTGTTGATTTAGGAGCAGAGTTCTGTTGGACCAGTACAAGCTCTACATCTGTTCTCTCCAGCTGTACTTTTGTGTCCTGGTCCTACTGTCTGTTGTGTCCTGTACTGGTCCTACTGTCTGTTGTGTTCTGGTCCTACTGTCTATGAGTCCTGGTCCTACTGTCTGTTGTGTCCTGGTCCTGCTGTCTGTTGTGTCCTGGTCCTACTGTCTATGAGTCCTGGTCCTACTGTCTGTTGTGTCCTGGTCCTACTGTCTGTTGTGTCCTGGTCCTGCTGTCTGTTGAATCCTGGTCCTACTGTCTGTTGAGTCCTGGTCCTACTGTCTGTTGTGTCCTGTACTGGTCCTACTGTCTGTTGAGTCCTGGTCCTACTGTCTGTTGTGTCCGGTACTGGTCCTACTCTCTGTTGTGTCCTGGTCCTACTGTCTGTTGTGTCCTGGTCCTGCTGTCTGTTGTGTCCTGGTCCTACTGTCTGTTGAGTCCTGTCCTGGTCCTACTGTCTGTTGAGTCCTGACCTGGTCCTACTGTCTGTTGAGTCCTGTCCTGGTCCTACTGTCTGTTGTGTCCTGGTCCTACTCTCTGTTGTGTCCTGGTCCTACTGTCTATGAGTCCTGGTCCTACTGTCTGTTGTGTACTGGTCCTACTGTCTGTTGTGTACTGGTTTAACTGTCTGTTGTGTCCTGGTACTACTGTCTGTTGTGTCCTGGTCCTACTGTCTGTTGTGTCCTGGTCCCACTGTCTGTTGAGTCCTGTACTGGTCCTACTGTCTGTTGTGTCCTGTACTGTTTCCTACTGTCTGTTGTGTCCTGTACTGTTTCCTACTGTCTGTTGTGTCCTGTCCTGGTCCTACTGTCTGTTGTGTCCTGTACTGGTCCTACTGTCTGTTGTGTCCTGGTCCTACTGTCTATTGTGTCCTGGTCCTACTCTCTGTTGTGTCCTGGTCCTACTGTCTGTTGTGTCCTGGTCCTGCTGTCTGTTGTGTCCTGTACTGTTTCCTACTGTCTGTTGTGTCCTGGTCCTACTGTCTGTTGTGTCCTGTACTGTTCCTACTGTCTGTTGTGTCCTGGTCCTACTGTCTGTTGTGTCCTGGTCCTACTGTCTGTTGTGTCCTGTACTGGTCCTACTCTCTGTTGTGTCCTGTACTGGTCCTACTCTCTGTTGTGTCCTGGTCCTACTGTCTATGAGTCTTGGTCCTGCTGTCTGTTGTGTCCTGTCCTGGTCCTGCTGTCTGTTGTGTCCTGGTCCTACTGTCTGTTGTGTCATGGTCCTACTGTCTGTTGTGTCCTGGTCCTACTGTCTGTTGTGTCCTGGTCCTACTGTCTGTTGTGTCATGGTCCTACTGTCTGTTGTGTCCTGTACTGGTCCTACTGTCTGTTGTGTCCTGGTCCTACTGTCTGTTGTGTCCTGGTACTACTGTCTGTTGTGTCCTGTCCTGGTCCTACTGTTGAGTCCTGTCCTGGTCCTACTGTCTGTTGTGTCCTGTCCTGGTCCTACTGTCTGTTGAGTCCTGTCCTGGTCCTACTGTCTGTTGTGTCCTGGTCCTACTGTCTGTTGTGTCCTGGTCCTACTGTCTGTTGTGTCCTGGTCCTACTGTCTGTTGTGTCATGGTCCTACTGTCTGTTGTGTCCTGTACTGGTCCTACTGTCTGTTGTGTCCTGGTCCTACTGTCTGTTGTGTCCTGGTCCTACTGTCTGTTGTGTCCTGTCCTGGTCCTACTGTTGAGTCCTGTCCTGGTCCTACTGTCTGTTGTGTCCTGTCCTGGTCCTACTGTCTGTTGAGTCCTGTCCTGGTCCTACTGTCTGTTGTGTCCTGGTCCTACTGTCTGTTGTGTCCTGGTCCTACTGTCTGTTGTGTCCTGGTCCTACTGTCTGTTGTGTCCTGGTCCTACTGTCTGTTGTGTCCTGGTCCTACTGTCTGTTGTGTCATGGTCCTACTGTCTGTTGTGTCCTGTACTGGTCCTACTGTCTGTTGTGTCCTTGTCCTACTGTCTGTTGTGTCCTGGTCCTACTGTCTGTTGTGTCCTGTCCTGGTCCTACTGTTGAGTCCTGTCCTGGTCCTACTGTCTGTTGAGTCCTGTCCTGGTCCTACTGTCTGTTGTGTCCTGGTCCTACTGTCTGTTGTTCCATGTCCTGTCCAGGCCCTACTGTCTGTTGTTCCTGTCCTGGTCCTACTGTCCTGTCCTGGTCCTACTGTCTGTCCCATCTTGGTCCTGCTGTCTGTTCTGTCCTGGTCCTGGTGTATGTTCTGGGGGGGTAGTTGGTGCTGATAATTCTGTCCCTCTGCTGTGCCAATCAGTCTGAACAGTTGGCTCTGTATGCTACCATTACTGCAACAGCCTTCATGTGGGAGTCCAGCTCTCTCCCTCCCTCTCTTTATCCCACTTTATTTCTCTCTCTCCTACCCTCTCTCTCCCTCCCTCTCTTTATCCCGCTCTATTCTGCTCTCTCTCCCTCCCTCTTTATCCCTCTCTATTTCTCTCACCTACCCTCTCTCTCTCCCTCACTCTCTGCTGTCTCCCGCTCTCTCTTTACTGCTATCAATCTCCTCCCTCTCTCTTTCTCCCCCTCTCATCCTCTCACTTATGTATCGGCCTCTCCATGTCCTCCTCTCTCTCCGTGTCCTCCTCTCTCTCTGTGTCCTCCTCTCTCTCTGTGTCCTCCTCTCTCTCTGTGTCCTCCTCTCTCTCTGTGTCCTCCTCTCTCTCTGTGTCCTCTCACTTGTCTCTCTTTAGCCATGTCTCATAAAGATAATTTTTTCCCACCTGTCTTTCCACTCTTTCATCCCTCTCCCTGTACTGGGTTGGGCCTCTCCTACAGCTCTATCTGAAGACAGTTCAGAGGCTGTGTATGGCTACAGCTTCAGAGGTTTGCACTCAGCTGTAGTCAGGAATGGAGCCATTTTAGACTGAGGATGCTGAGAAGGCAGAAACATCTACCCAAAGAGATGGATGGATAAAAGTGTGTGTGCGTGTGTGTGCGTGTGTGTGTGTGTGCTTGCGTGTGCGTGCGTGTGCGTGCGTGTGCGTGTGTGTGTGCGCACGCAGGAGGGCAAAGGGAAGTTCTTTAGGTTCATGATCCCTGCCTTAGGTTCTGGTCCTCACTGGTGTTAGCCCTGGCAGAAAAAATATCCCCTGCTGTCTCTCTCGCTGTGTGTGTTTGTGTTAGTTACGTAACTATTGCTGCTCTCTGAGCTCAGGGCAGCTCTTTCCTTTGATGTTCTCTCAGCACCAAATCCCTGCCTGGGTTTCTGCTTTATCATTTTCACTGAAACTAGCACGGGGACAAGTCCCATTCCCACTTAGACACTCCCACTTTCTGGATGGAGGGAGCGCAGGTGGACGATTGTCACAGTCAGACTGGATTTAATTCCATGTGTATTTGAGTATCTGGTATTTAAAATAGTGTATTTTAGTAGTTTCAAAATGCACAGTCCAAAATAAGTACTTTCATTTGGTTATTTGAAAAACCAAATAATGGAACTGAAAGGTGGACACCTCGTCAGCTGCACAACTAAATACAAGTATTTCAGATGCCTAGTCAGCTGCACAACTAAATACAAGTATTTCAGATGCCTAGTCAGCTGCACAACTAAATACAAGTATTTCAGATGCCTAGTCAGCTGCACAACTAAATACAAGTATTTCAGATGCCTAGTCAGCTGCACAACTAAATACAAGTATTTCAGATACCTAGTCAGCTGCACAACTAAATACAAGTATTTCAGATACCTAGTCAGCTGCACAACTAAATACAAGTATTTCAGATACCTAGTCAGCTGCACAACTAAATACAAGTATTTCAGATACCTAGTCAGCTGCACAACTAAATACAAGTATTTCAGATACCTAGTCAGCTGTACAACTAAATACAAGTATTTCAGATACCTGGTCAGCTGCACAACTAAATACAAGTATTTCAGATACCTAGTCAGCTGCACAACTAAATACAAGTATTTCAGATACCTAGTCAGCTGCACAACTAAATACAAGTATTTCAGATACCTAGTCAGCTGTACAACTAAATACAAGTATTTCAGATACCTGGTCAGCTGCACAACTAAATACAAGTATTTCAGATACCTAGTCAGCTGCACAACTAAATACAAGTATTTCAGAGGCAACTGTATACTGGCCTACAACCTGAGTCTACCTCAAGAACAGTGATTGATATTGATGGACATGGTGAACAACAGTGTCCACTCACATTAGTGCAGTACAAGGACAGAGTAGAAGTTGAACACTGCTCATCCCTGTACACCAGAGAGCATAAAGTTTGTTTCTTAGTACTCTGCTCTTCCTCACACAGTCATGCGTGTAGCTGCACAGATGGAAATGGCCTCTGACACGGCTGCTTAAGAGTAATGCTCACATAACATCTTCAGTCACTTTGTGTAGCCTGGGTCTGTTTCCCATCTCTTCTCTGATCCTCAAACTCACTGGTCTGTGGCAGTGATGGTCTAGATCAGAGGATATTGGTTCAGTATGTTTGCTGTGTGTGTGTGTGTGTGTGTGTGTGTGTGTGTGTGTGTGTGTGTGTGTGTGTGTGTGTGTGTGTGTGTGTGTGTGTGTGTGTGTGTGTGTGTGTGTGTGTGTGTGTGTGTGTGTGTGTATTGCAGTGTGTGTCTGTGTGAAAATGTATGTTCTAGGTCAATTTGTGTGTATGTGTGTGTTACAGGTGTGTGGATGTGTGTAGAGCAGTGCTGTACATATGGCTAACCCTCGTCTTGTCCCCTGGTCCTGTCATATGCTCACACTGCCCTCTTCTGCCTCCCAGGTCACACTGCAGCTCGTAAATCTGTCCGACGTGAGGGGAACAGAGTGAATGGACGGGAAGGGCAGCATTTGTCTCTCTATCCAGACCGCTGTAAAGATCTTAAATTTTGAGAGGGTGTCAAGGAGGGATGAGATGGGCTGTCTCCCCAGGGGCAAACACACACACACACACCGCCCCCCAGACACCAGCAGGAACTTTACTCAGTCCAAACATCAGACACAAAGTGTAAACAGTGGCAACTGAGGCCTTGAAGAAAGATCAATCACTCTTAAAAAGCCTGAGGTTTAACAAGGTGCTACCTGCATTCTGTTTGATAACCATTGATCATTTGTTCGTTTGACTATAGTCTCTGGTCAGTTTATTTGATGGGACATTTAGGAGGAAAGCAATAACTGAGAAGAGGGAGGGAAGGGAAGATTATCACCAAATGCAGTGAACCAGGGGCCTGCCTCCTCCCTTCAGTTCTCCACCAGGGCTCATTCTCTGCTTTATAATAGCATGTCTGAGTTAACGGGCTCCTTCTGCCTCCCATAAAGAGGGGCTGTTTCACAATGTTCTGCTCTGCAGTGTCGGCAGTAATGGGTCCTTTTATATGGTCTTGTTAGAAGTCATTTCTCCAAGTCGACGGTTTTGAGATTCTAGCCGGACTTTCCTTTTTAGGGCTGAATCTAAGCTGTCCCTTGTGGAATTTGCTAAACTATATTGACCTGGTTTATGTTGGAATCTGCTAAACTGTATTGACCTGGTTTATGTTGGAATCTGCTAAACTATATTGACCTGGTTTATGTTGGAATCTGCTAAACTATATTGACCTGGTTTATGTTGGAATCTGCTTAACTATATTGACCTGGTTTATGTTGGAATCTGCTAAACTGTATTGACCTGGTTTATGTTGGAATCTGATAAAACTATATTGACCTGGTTTATGTTGGAATCTGCTAAACTGTATTGACCTGGTTTATGTTGGAATCTGCTAAACTATATTGACCTGGTTTATGTTGGAATCTGATAAAACTATATTGACCTGGTTTATGTTGGAATCTGCTAAACTGTATTGACCTGGTTTATGTTGGAATCTGATAAAACTATATTGACCTGGTTTATGTTGGAATCTGCTAAACTGTATTGACCTGGTTTATGTTGGAATCTGATAAAACTATATTGACCTGGTTTATGTTGGAATCTGATAAACTGTATTGACCTGGTTTATGTTGGAATCTGATAAAACTATATTGACCTGGTTTATGTTGGAATCTGATAAACTGTATTGACCTGGTTTATGTTGGAATCTGATAAAACTATATTGACCTGGTTTATGTTGGAATCTGCTAAACTGTATTGACCTGGTTTATGTTGGAATCTGCTAAACTGTATTGACCTGGTTTATGTTGGAATCTGCTAAACTGTATTGACCTGGTTTATGTTGGAATCTGCTAAACTATATTGACCTGGTTTATGTTGGAATCTGATAAAACTATATTGACCTGGTTTATGTTGGAATCTGATAAACTATATTGACCTGGTTTATGTTGGAATCTGCTAAACTATATTGACCTGGTTTATGTTGGAATCTGATAAAACTATATTGACCTGGTTTATGTTGGAATCTGCTAAACTATGTATATTGACCTGGTTTATGTTGGAATCTGATAAACTATATTGACCTGGTTTATGTTGGAATCTGCTAAACTATATTGACCTGGTTTATGTTGGAATCTGCTAAACTATATTGACCTGGTTTATGTTGGAATCTGATAAACTGTATTGACCTGGTTTATGTTGGAATCTGATAAAACTATATTGACCTGGTTTATGTTGGAATCTGATAAACTGTATTGACCTGGTTTATGTTGGAATCTGATAAAACTATATTGACCTGGTTTATGTTGGAATCTGCTAAACTGTATTGACCTGGTTTATGTTGGAATCTGCTAAACTGTATTGACCTGGTTTATGTTGGAATCTGCTAAACTGTATTGACCTGGTTTATGTTGGAATCTGATAAAACTATATTGACCTGGTTTATGTTGGAATCTGATAAAACTATATTGACCTGGTTTATGTTGGAATCTGCTAAACTATATTGACCTGGTTTATGTTGGAATCTGCTAAACTATATTGACCTGGTTTATGTTGTGTAACGGCTGTCTTCTGTAAAAATGGACCAAGGCGCAGCAGGTATGTGAATACTCATCTTTAATAAAAATAAAGGAGTAGAGCATCCACTTAACAATACAAACAATATATACGACAGGAACAGTTTTGCAGGCACACAACACGCAGTGCAAAAACAACTACCCACAAAACCAAGTGACAAACATACTCCTACATATATGACTCCCAATCAGGAACAACGATCCCCAGCTGTTCCTGATCAGGAGTCACAAGACCAACACAGAACAATCACACACACAAGACTGCCACGTCCTGACCCCAAAACTACAACAACAGCTCCATCTGCTGGTCAGGACGTGACATGTTGGAATCTGATAAAACTATATTGACCTGGTTTATGTTGGAATCTGCTAAACTATGTATATTGACCTGGTTTATGTTGGAATCTGATAAACTGTATTGACCTGGTTTATGTTGGAATCTGCTAAACTATATTGACCTGGTTTATGTTGGAATCTGCTAAACTATATTGACCTGGTTTATGTTGGAATCTGCTAAACTATATTGACCTGGTTTATGTTGGAATCTGCTAAACTATATTGACCTGGTTTATGTTGGAATCTGCTAAACTATATTGACCTGGTTTATGTTGGAATCTGCTAAACTATATTGACCTGGTTTATGTTGGAATCTGCTAAACTATATTGACCTGGTTTATGTTGGAATCTGCTAAACTATATTGACCTGGTTTATGTTGGAATCTGTTGTTGCTCTTGTTGTTTGATTTACAGGTGAAAAGTGTGTTCAACATGATGGCCAAAAGAGGTCAATCAGCACACACGGAGTATAACAAACATTAGGAACACCTTCCTAATACTGAGTTGCACACCCTTTTGCCCACAGAACTGCCTCAATTATTTGGGGCATAGACTCTACAAGGTGTAAAAAGCGTTCCAAAGGGATGCTGGCCCATGTTGACTCAAATGCTTCCGACAGTTGTGTCAAGTTGGCTGGATTTCCTTTAGGTGGAGCACTGTTGAGCATTTAAAACCCCACCAGCAATGCAGTTGTTGACACAAACCGGTGCACCTGTCACCTACTACCATACCCCGTCCAAAGACACTTCTATATTTTGTCTTGCCCATTCACCCTCTGAATGGCACTCATACACAATCCATGTCTGTTGTCTCAGCATCCTTCTTCAACCTGTCTCCTCCCCTTCATCTACACTGATTGAAGTGGATTTAACAAGTGACATCAATAAGGGATCATAGCTTTCACCTGGATTTACCTGATCAGTCTATATTATGGAAAGAGCAAGTATTCCTAATGTTTTGTACACTCGGCGTATATGTGTTTAATTATGGAAGAGACTGTGTTGAAATGTTGAACACTGACAATGGTCTTTTTCCTACAACAGGCCAAGAACCGAGCAGTTCTGTACTACATTGAGAGATACAACGACCACACCAGTAAGTCACTGTGTGTGTGGGTCTCTGCGTGTGTGAGTTTGTGTGAGATCAGAATGTGTGAGTCTTTCTCTCCTCCTCATCCTCCTTCCCCTACATCTCCTCTTGGCCCATTGGGACATAGGCCTGTAGAACATGGATGTGTTTTCCCTAACATGGTTTTTATTCTGACTGTCTGAGCAGTGAACCAGACTTTTTCCTGTTTATTCTGACTGTCTGAGCAGTGAACCAGGCTTGTTCCTATGTTTATTCTGACTGTCTGAGCAGTGAACCAGGCTTTTTCCTATGTTTATTCTGACTGTCTGAGCAGTGAACCAGGCTTTTTCCTATGTTTATTCTGACTGTCTGAGCAGTGAACCAGGCTTTTTCCTATGTTTATTCTGACTGTCTGAGCAGTGAACCAGGCTTTTTCCTATGTTTATTCTGACTGTCTGAGCAGTGAACCAGGCTTTTTCCTATGTTTATTCTGACTGTCTGAGCAGTGAACAAGGCTTTTTCCTATGTTTATTCTGACTGTCTGAGCAGTGAACAAGGCTTTTTCCTATGTTTATTCTGACTGTCTGAGCAGTGAACCAGGCTTTTTCCTATGTTTATTCTGACTGTCTGAACAGTGAACCAGGCTTTTTCCTATGTTTATTCTGACTGTCTGAGCAGTGAACAAGGCTTTTTCCTATGTTTATTCTGACTGTCTGAGCAGTGAACCAGGCTTTTTCCTATGTTTATTCTGACTGTCTGAACAGCGAACCAGGCTTTTTCCTATGTTTATTCTGACTGTCTGAGCAGTGAACCAGGCTTTTTCCTATGTTTATTCTGACTGTCTGAGCAGTGAACCAGGATTTTTCCTATGTTTATTCTGACTGTCTGAGCAGTGAACAAGGCTTTTTCCTATGTTTATTCTGACTGTCTGAGCAGTGAACAAGGCTTTTTCCTATGTTTATTCTGACTGTCTGAGCAGTGAACAAGGCGTTTTCCTATGTTTATTCTGACTGTCTGAACAGCGAACCAGGCTTTTTCCTATGTTTATTCTGACTGTCTGAGCAGCGAACCAGGCTTTTTCCTATGTTTATTCTGACTGTCTGAGCAGTGAACAAGGCTTTTTCCTATGTTTATTCTGACTGTCTGAGCAGTGAACAAGGCTTTTTCCTATGTTTATTCTGACTGTCTGAACAGTGAACCAGGCTTTTTCCTATGTTTATTCTGACTGTCTGAACAGCGAACCAGGCTTTTTCCTATGTTTATTCTGACTGTCTGAGCAGTGAACCAGGCTTTTTCCTATGTTTATTCTGACTGTCTGAGCAGTGAACCAGGCTTTTTCCTGTTTATTCTGACTGTCTGAGCAGTGAACAAGGCTTTTTCCTATGTTTATTCTGACTGTCTGAGCAGTGAACCAGGCTTTTTTCTATGCAAACCCCTTTACTTTAAGTGAGCGAGCTCAAAGAATATATAATCTATTCCCTCAACAGACTAATCAAACTGCATATTTACAGCACTGCACAAAATAAGTTAAATATTGATCACATAACAAAATGTGTGAACAGTAATATTCTTGTTAAAGGTTTTCTGCAAAGGGGCGGTTGCAGCATATTGCTAGATGAAAGGCACACTTTTCTCTCTGTAGGAGTTTGTTTTATTCTCTTGCTGTAAGTTGGTCTCTGTGTTAGTCACACACACACACTGAAAGAGGCTGTTCCTAACAGGCCCGGACCTCCTGCAGCTACTGTAAGTGTTCTGTTCTGTGGGTGATGTGTTTGTGCCATGCCGGCCCAGACTAACACAGGACAGGCTGGCTCTTTGACTCCTGTCACTAACCCACTCAGTCACACTCACTCAAGGTTCTGACTCATCACCCATGGCTCATCGGGAGAGATTAAAAAATGTCCCCCTATTCCCTATTTAGTGCACTTTGTTGGCCAGAGGGAAAGGGTCATACTGGCTGGGGTGAGCTGATGACTGACAGCTGGGTTGACATGGATGTTTTTTTCCTTTGTAACAGTTTACCATGATATCAACTCCACCTTCAAGAGGACCACCCTACTCATGAAGAAACAGCACCGAGGTGTGGTAGAGCATTTTGGGGCGGCAGGGTAGCCTAGTGGTTAGAGCGTTGGGCTAGTAACCGAAAGGTTGCGAGTTCAAATCCCCGAGATGACAAGGTGTGTTTAATTATACAAATCTGTCGTTCTGCCCCTGAACAAGGCACTGTTCCTAGGCTGTCATTGAAAATAAGAATTTGTTCTTAGTTAAATAAAGGTAAAAAATAAATAAATAAATGAGTGTGTGTATGGCTGCCCTAACAAGCTGTGCTCAACCCAGAGGAGCAACAGGTTGATGAGAGTTCAACTGACAGAGCACTGAACCCTCAGCACTAAGAAACCATACCATACCATAGAAAGACTGCTCTTATACACCCCCCCCCCCCCACACACACACACTCAAACACACAAAGTCTCTGATACGGTTCACACATTTACTCAAACACATACACACAGTATTGAACACAAATCTATTCACACCCACATCTCTCTCTCATTTACATCCTGTCGTGTGAACAGTCTCACATAGTCTCACCATACCATAGAACAGTCTCAGGTGTGTTATGTAAAGGATAATGAAACTCCAATGTACTAGTGTCAGAGACACAGGGGCTTCCAGCTTCAGGAGGAGTATCAACTCAGAGGACCTTTGACCTCACACGTAACACTAGAGTCCCTTGTGAGTCTGGACCGGCAAGGTATTATGTTACCCCGTGTATGAGTTCATTTTCTTCTGTGAGTGTCATTTGTTTGCAATGGAAGAGTCATTAACACTGATAGGCTTGGAGGTTGTCTGCTAGTCTGGCTAGTCTAACATGTCGCTGTCAGGTTACGGACTACACTGTCACCGCGCGGTCATCACCATCTGTAAGCTGATTGGTGTAGAGGACATGTACGCCAAGGTAGAGGGCTCCGTCAACCTGCTCAACATCACCAGGGCTCTGTTCACCGGACTGGCTAATCAGGTGAGCCGTTGTCAGCATCGTCAGGGTTGCTTGCTGGTTCTCGGCCAATCCCCGGGAATCTTCCTGTAAAAACTTGGTCATGAGCTCTGAACATAAACACACACACACACACACACACTGCTTAAGACTAACCTTCTCCTCTTCTCTCTGTAGGAGACCCACCAGTCCCTGGCTGGAAAGAAGCAGCTCCATGTGGTAGAGTTTCAGCCGGATGTCGGGCCCCTGCCCCTCATCGTGGCCACCCCTAAGAAGGGAGTGCATCCTGACCCCAAACCCGAGGAAGAGATCCCCAACACGTGGCTCACCTGGGACGACGTCCGTGCCACTCAGTGCATGAAACGCTCAGTCTGGGCCGGGATCAAGAGGACCATCTGGTGACCGCAACACAACGATAATGCGAACAGAGCAGAAGTCCGGCCCTATGAACTGGAGCGGTGGGGTTGGAGAGATGTTTGGCTGGGTTCAGGTTGTTGGGTGGTGAGTGTGACTGGGAAGGAAGCGTTGCTCTCAGGCATCATGAGACTTCTCAGACTGGAGCTCCATGGAGCTCCTCATCAAGAGACTCACCCTAGTGGAAACGACATATGAGACACTCTTTTCACTCCACTACAATACAGCTACGACCGGAAGTGATTTTCGTAGCCGGTTAGGTGAGCATTTTTGCTAACCCTACCCATTTTCCTAACCTTAACCTAATTCTCCTAACCTGGTACGTTAATTCTACGAACCTGCTACGAAAAATTCATTTACGGTCATAGCTGTATTGAAGTGGCGTGAAAAGAGTGTTTCTCGTGTGCATGTAACATCATTACTTTGTATTTCACCAAAAGTTGTGAAATGCATCGAAAGAGCTTCATATCTAAACAGTTTAACTCAACCAATAGAGTGTGTCTGTTTGTACTGTCAGAATAATGTTGTTTCAAAATCACTTGTTCATGTGACGTTGTTGAAAATGAGAGCTGTCTTATAAAAAATGTAAACTCTCCAAAATGGCTTGTGTTGTGTTCTATTGCTTTTCAAGGAGCTGTCAGGACATGTCGTGCTTTGATGCCAGTTATAGTGATAGTGATCATTTCCTCAGCAGCTGTCCACTGCTCGCTCCAGAGGCTCTTGCTGTTTTAGCTTTTCAGTTAATTTCCACCTGCATTCCAGTATGCAACTACTAACATAGTCACCACCTTCCGCAAGCATCATGAAAACGAAACTTTGCAGCAGGAAAACGAAACAATGCAGCAAGAAAATAGCATCAAAGAACACAAGAGCTTTTAACAGTGAATGACTTTGTAAACTCAAAGTATACATTTCTGCCGTACTTTTCCGTACTCTGACTTGCCATGTTATCTCTCCTTGACTATTTTCAGACTCTTTATTGTGAATAGTTATCATATTTTAATAGCCCCTTTAGTCAACTTATGAGTTATTAATAATTATGTGTGCTGTTTACCTCAACTTGGAAACCCCTTGGCAGGGAGTCTCTAGTTTGTCGTCTGAAGAAGCATTCATTCACACATGAACAGCTCTCCAAAGAAGGGATCCTTCCAACAGTGCTGTCTGTCTTAAGCCAGACAGGTATTTATTTCAATAGTGTTCTCTTCATATGGTCTTGAACTTGGTGGTTGAACTAATGGTAGGATTCAAACTAAGTAGTTCTTTAAAGACTTTCAGCTGAATATTTTGTTTGGTGCAGGACAGGTGTAATATGTTATGTGACCTCTCCACCACTTGGGGGTGCTATTAGCACCTGATATTCAGGCTTCTTATATTGTTTGTCTTTATTATGGATAAAATGTGGATTTTCTTGTCAGTCATGAGACTATAATATTGTACATATACTGTATATGTTATGACATCTCGTAGCTTAAGTTCCTTGTTTTTCATCTTTCATGAAGTATCATTCGATTTATTGTATTGCAACGAATGTAACATTCTTAAGAATGCAAACTGCTCTCCCAAGGGAATAAACTTTCTTGGGCCAGCGGTTATGTCCTCATGTCACATTTCTTATACCATTCTCACCTTTAAATCCTTGTAAGATTAAAAGGGATCAGATATACTCCTATTTAGGGTGGAGGTTCTATCCAGATGTCATTTCAAAGTCAAGGTTTGATTTACATTTGTTTGACTTGTCAACTAATGTGATTTCAACATGAAAATTAAAGAAAATGGCACCATGTCATTGGATTAGATTAAAAGTTGGGAGGGGGAAAAAGAAATTCCCTTACATTGATGACTTTTTGCACATTCCCCCTAAAAAAACAGTGGATGTTATTATTTATATTATAATTATTATAAACAGTGCACTGGGTATGTGACCAAGAAAGGTATGTATTGGATCTTGTCTGTTACCTTTTTTTATTTTCTGTTCCACCTTCTGTTATTTTTAGTATTACATTGTTATTGATTACTGCATTGATTACTGCAAGAAAGGCATTTCACTGTACTTGTGCACGTGACATTAAAACTTGAAACGTATAAGGTGCAATCCAAGAGTGATTGTCAAGGGTCCTTCGCTTCTTTGGTTCCTGGTACATAAGAACTCTCTCCCCTTCCTGATACCCCTTCCCCTACCTGCCTTCACACACACACACACACACACACACACACACACACACACACACACACACACACACACACACACACACACACACACACACACACACACACACACACACACACACACACACACACACACAGAGACAATACCATTCCAGACATTACTATGAGCCCGTACTCCCCAACTATGGTGCCACCAACCGCCTGTGACAGACACACACACACACACACACACATTCCATGTAATGAATGTCACCTACATGAGATGGAGACAATATCTGCTTTTCAAAACACAAGTCAACAGAAATTTGTGCATGAAAAACAATTTTCAAGATTAAAATCTCTGGCTTATGAACAAATATGTTCCTACTGAGCAAAATTAGGAACTAAAGGAGAGAAGAGATTCAGCATCACTGCAGCAACCCTTGGAATGGAATTCAATAAAAAATATCTTCATTAATAAAAGTAGACCCAAAGTTTCGGCTTTCGCCCTTCATCTGCGTTTTTGGTCAAACTAAACCACTGAGAATGAGTCAATTTGTCCTGCAATGTACCATACCGATACAGTTATTAGACGTCATCAATTCACCTGTAAAGTTACTGTAGCATCAGAGTGACTAGGTTGCTTTCTATAGGGAGTACATGTGGCTAAAAACAGATATGTCACGCCTATTGTTAATAGTGGGGACTAAAGTCATATGCTACTTATTGTTTCTGTAGTGCTAGCTGAGCAGATACCTCAGACTGTGTAATGGATCCATGGTTCACTAGAAAAACCAGTATGTCTACTCCACCCATGGGTCTTTTGTGTGGGGTGAGGGCCTACAGATAACCCACTTATCACGTTGACATATTTACCTGCACCTTTACTCGGCCCTGGTGCCTGCATATAGCCAAGCACGCCAGCTATCTGGTGGAGAATGCTGGACATAGGGTTAAACTCAGGGTTAGAGATGAGGCTGGGGTTAGCCTTGAGCTAACAGATAGAACAACCCATTACCTCTGTTGAGGAAACACACAACTTGCCCTAAACAAACCTGCATACTTAGTAGTTTACTGATAAGTAGCACGCAATCAAGATCATTAACCATATTTAACAAAACCGATTTTATACAATATCATAAACAATACAACAGCCGTGACAAAATTAACTGTGCAATAATTCAATAATAATAATAATAGATTGATTTGGTATTGCGCTTTTCATTACAGCAAGATTCTCAAAGACACTCTTAAAACAACAAAACCAAACATTTCAGTTAGCCTATTGACAGTTCTGGGTGGAATATCTTCCACAGTCATCCACAGAAGCAGGTGCAAGTCCAACAGGTCACATCCTGTGTCCGGTCCACTCTCAATGCGCAGCTTCCTCACCCGTGCTGTCCACGTCTTTCCCGACTGAGACCCAGATGAAGGGGGAAATTATGTTCAGATCCAGGAGGGAAACAAGTCAGAAGCCAGGACACCTCTTGTCATCCACAGTCGTAAACTCTTTGGTAAACAACTCCGAAAAACATGTAGCACCCACCTGGGTGAAGCCGTGTAACCACCAAGCTTGGGGCGTATGAAGCTCACTACAGTCAATAGGGATAGTCCATCATGAAATAAACCATTGTGGAAAAACTTTTGTGAACCTCTGCCATCTTCAAAAGCCTCCAAGCCGCTGCTTAAAAAATGTAATAAAATAATGTTATATATATATATATATATACATACACACAGTACCAGTCAAAAGTTTAGACACACCTACTCACTCAAGGGTTTTTATTTATTTTTTACTATTTTCAACATTGTAGAATAATAGTGAAGACATCAAAACTATGAAATAACATATATGGAATCATGTAGTAACCAAAAAAAGTGTATGCTCAGCTCTTGTTGGCTGCTTTTCCTTCACTCAGCGGTCAAACTCATCCCAAACCATCTCAATTGGGTTGAGGTCAGGGGATTGTGGAGTCCAGGTCATCTGATGCAGCACTCCATCACTCTCCTTCTTGGTCAAATAGCCCTTACACAGCCTGGAGGTGTGTTGGGTCAATGTCTTGTTGAAAACAAATGATAGTCCCACTATCTGGCATCCTTTCACTCCCTCCTCTCTACATTCTCCTCTTCTGTCTCTGCTGCTAAAGCCACTTTGTACCACTCTAAATTCCAAGCATCTGCCTCTAACCCTAGGAAGCTCTTTGCTACCTTCTCCTCCCTCCTGAATCCTCCTCCCCCTCCCCCCCCCCTCCTCCCTCTCTGCGGATGACTTCGTCAACCATTTTGAAAAGAAGGTTGACGATATCCGATCCTAGTTTGCTAAGTCAAACGACACCGCTGGTCCTGCTCACACTGCCCTACCCTGTGCTTTGACCTCTTTCTCCCCTCTCTCTCCAGATGAAATCTCGCGTCTTGTGACGGCCGGCCGCCCAACAACCTGCCCACTTGACCCTATCCCCTCCTCTCTTCTCCAGACCATTTCCGGAGACCTTCTCCCCTTCCTCACCTCGCTCATCAACTCATCCTTGACCGCTGGCTACGTCCCTTCCGTCTTCAAGAGAGCGAGAGTTGCACCCCTTCTGAAAAAACCTACACTCGATCCCTCCGATGTCAACAACTACAGACCAGTATCCCTTCTTTCTTTTCTCTCCAAAACTCTTGAACGTGCCGTCCTTGGCCAGCTCTCCTGCTATCTCTCTCGGAATGACCTTCTTGATCCTAATCAGTCAGGTTTCAAGACTGGGCATTCAACTGAGACTGCTCTTCTCTGTGACACGGAGGCTCTCCGCACTGCTAAAGCTAACTCTCTCTCCTCTGCTCTCATCCTTCTAGACCTATCTGCTGCCTTTGATACTGTGAACCATCAGATCCTCCTCTCCACCCTCTCCGAGTTGGGCATCTCCGGGGCGGCCCACGCTTGGATTGCGTCCTACCTGACAGGTCGCTCCTACCAGGTGGCGTGGCGAGAATCTGTCTCCGCACCATGCGCTCTCACCACTGGTGTCCCCCAGGGCTCTGTTCTAGGCCCTCTCCTATTCTCGCTATACACCAAGTCACTTGGCTCTGTCATATCCTCACATGGTCTCTCCTATCATTGCTATGCAGACGACACACAATTAATCTTCTCCTTTCCCCCTTCTGATAACCAGGCGGCGAATCGCATCTCTGCATGTCTGTCAGACATATCAGTGTGGATGACGGATCACCAGCTCAAGCTGAACCTCGGCAAGACGGAGCTGCTCTTCCTCCCGGGGAAGGACTGCCCGTTCCATGATCTCGCCATCACGGTTGACAACTCCCTTGTGTCCTCCTCCCAGAGTGCTAAGAACCTTGGCGTGATCCTGGACAACACCCTGTCTTTCTCCACTAACATCAAGGCGGTGACCCGATCCTGTAGGTTCATGCTCTACAACATTCGCAGAGTACGACCCTGCCTCACACAGGAAGCGGCGCAGGTCCTAATCCAGGCACTTGTCATCTCCCGTCTGGATTACTGCAACTCGCTGTTGGCTGGGCTCCCTGCCTGTGCCATTAAACCCCTACAACTCATCCAGAACGCCGCAGCCCATCTGGTGTTCAACCTTCCCAAGTTCTCTCACGTCACCCCGCTCCTCCGCTCTCTCCACTGGCTTCCAGTTGAAGCTCGCATCCGCTACAAGACCATGGTGATTGCCTACGGAGCTGTGAAGGGAACGGCACCTCCATACCTTCAGGCTCTGATCAGGCCCTACACCCAAACAAGGGCACTGCGTTCATCCACCTCTGGCCTGCTGGCCCCCCTACCTCTGAGGAAGCACAGTTCCCGCTCAGTCCAGTCAAAACTGTTCGCTGCTCTGGCACCCCAATGGTGGAACAAGCTCCCTCACGACGCCAGGACAGCGGAGTCAATCACCACCTTCCGGAGACACCTGAAACCCCACCTCTTTAAGGAATACCTAGGATAGGATAAAGTAATCCTTCTAACCCCCCCCTTAAAAGATTTAGATGCACTATTGTAAAGTGGTTGTTCCACTGGATATCATAAGGTGAATGCACCAATTTGTAAGTCGCTCTGGATAAGAGCGTCTGCTAAATGACTTAAATGTAAATATGTGCAAACCAGATGGGATGGCATATCACTGCATAATGCTGTGGTAGCCATGCTGGTTAAGTGTGCCTTGAATTCTAAATAAATCACAGACAGGGTCAACAGCAAAGCACCCCCACAACATCACACCTCCTCCTCCATGCTTCAATGTGGGAACCACACATGTGGAGATCATCTGTTCACCTGCTCTGCGTCTCACAAAGACACAGCGGTTGTAACCAAAAATTTTAAATTTGGACTCATCAGACCAAAGCTGTCATCAAGGCAAAGGGTGGCTACTTTCAACAATCTTAGATAAACATGAGCTGGCGCACACCCATAATAATAGTTTGTGTGGAGGTGCTGACTAACGGCCAACAAACTATAAACTATCAAAATAAAGAAAGTCGCACAATCCATGTATAATCTCCCAGCAATTGAATGGGTATTTACTAACATTTCAGCATCACTGTGCCTTCCTCAGGGTAATGTCATAAATACTTGAACCAGGTTATGTAGACACACAGTGCAATTAGTGTAACCAATGACAGTAGTGAGGAGTGTGTCATAATGATTAAGTTAATTAAAAATTAATTAGTGAAACTGTTAAAAAAAATGATATGGCATATTAAATATATTACGCTATTCTTATCATATAGAAACATATTGGAATATTGTACATCATATTAGCATCAACATACATTATTGTTTCATTCAATTTTACATAATCATTTTGTATTTCATTTCATTTTTGTTACATGCAATCTTTTGGTTCAACATGAATATATAATGAACATCATCAACAGGGGAACATATTAGGTGTATGCTAATAAGCTGTAAAAATGATTTTTACATTTAGAAGACTTCTTCATGAACAAAAATGTGACAAAGGAGGAGGAATTTGTATACAAAACACGTGTGACTATGTGAATGAGTGTCGCTGACAACTATCTAAAGGTGACTTCTATCGCAAACTGAATTGTGACCCTACCCTGGAATTACAGCATAATATCTCATCCACAGTGGAAAGCTGTTTGGAATCAGGACAAATCACTAAAAAAGAAGTTGAATTTCTTTGTGTGAAATTTCCCAAGATACCAACTTCCTATACAGTCGCTAAATTACACAAACAAGTGTCTCCTCCTCCAGGTAGACCCATAGTAGCAGCAATCGACTCTGTTACATCTAACATTTCTACATTTGTGGATTACCACATTAAACCAATGGTTGAGAATCTCCCATCTTATGTCAAAGACACTAGTCACATGATCTCATTGATAGAGGGCTTAGGAAGGATACCAGAGGGCACTCTGCTGGCCACTTTTGATGTGGAGAGCTTGTACACTAACATCCCACACACTGGAGGCTTGCAGGCGCTTCAACACTTCCTTCAGCAGAGAGACTCTACCCTTGCTCCATCCAATGATTGCATCTTACAACTTACTGAACTGGTATTATCCCATAACTACTTTGTCTTTGAGTCAGACTTTTTCCTTCAAATTCAGGGTGTAGCCATGGGCTCCCCTTTTTCCACGAACTATGCAAACCTGTATGTGGGACAATTTGAAGAAGCATTCCTTTTTAAAACAGAGACACACCCCTTACTTTCTAAAATACTTCTATTTGTTTAACACTTTTTTGGTTACTACATGATTCCATATGTTTTATTTCATAGTTTTGATGTCTTCACTATTATTCTACAATGTTGAAAATAGTTAAAATAAAGAAAAACCCTGGAATGAGTAGGCGTACATAATCTTTTGACTGGTAGCGTGTATAGATAGATAGATAGATAGATAGATAGATAGATAGACAGACAGACAGACAGACAGACAGACAGACAGACAGACAGACAGACAGACAGACAGATAGATAGATAGATAGATAGATAGATAGATAGATAGATAGATAGATAGATAGATAGATAGATAGATAGATAGATAGATAGATAGATAGATAGATAGATAGATAGATAGATAGATAGATAGATAGATAGATAGATAGATAGATAGATAGATAGATAGATAGATAGATAGATAGATAGATAGATAGATAGATAGATAGATAGATAGATAGATAGATAGATAGATAGATAGATAGATAGATAGATAGATAGATAGATAGATAGATAGATAGATAGATAGATAGATAGATAGATAGATAGATAGATAGATAGATAGATAGATAGATAGATAGATAGATGTGCATAGGGGGGTGCTCCTTCTGCTGTTTCCTGAAGTCCATGATCATCTCTTTTGTTTTGTTGACGTTGAGTGAGAGGTTATTTTCCTGACATCACACTCCCAGAGCCCTCGCCTCCTCCCTGTAGGCTGTCTCGTCGTTGTTGGTAATCAAGCCTACTACTGTTTTGTCATCTGCAAGCTTGATGATTGAGTTGGAGGCGTGCATGGCCACGCAGTCATGGATGAACAGGGAGTAAAGGACCCTTATGGGCCAAAGTGTTGAGGATCAGCAAAGTGGAGATGTTGTTTCCTACCTTCACCACCTGGTACGGGGCAATAGTCATTTAGTTCAGTTACCTTTGCATTATTGGGTACAGGAACAATGGTGGCCATCTTGAAGCATGTGGGGACAGCAGACTGGGATAGGGAGAGATTGAGTATGTCCGTAAACACACCAGTCAGTTGGTCTGCGCATGCTCTGAGGACGCGGCTAGGGATGCCGTCTGGGCCCTCCAGCCTTGCGAGGGTTAACACGTTTAAATGTCTTACTCACTTCGACCACAGAGTAGGAGACCCCACAGTCCTTGGTAGCTGGCCGCATCGGTGGCACTGTGTTATCCTCAAAGCGGGCAAATAACGTGTTTAGCTTGTCCTTAAGCAAGACTTTGGTGTCCGATACGTGACTGGTTTTCCTTTTGTAGTGCGTGATTGTCTGTAGACCCTGCCACATAAGTCTCGTCTCTGAGCCGTTGAATTGCAACTCCACTTTGTCTTTTTGCTGACGTTTTGCCTGTTTGACTGCATTGCAGAGGGAATGATTGCAGAATACTGTTTGTATTCTGCCATATTCCCAGTCACCTTGCCATGGTTAAATGCGGAGCTTCGTGCTTTCAGTTTTGTGCGAATGCTGCCATCTATCCACGATTTCTGGTTGGAGTAGATTTTAATAGTCACAGTGGGTACAACATCTCCTCTACACTTCTTGATAAACTCATTAACTGTCTCAGTGTACACATCAATATTATTCTCAGAAGCAACCTGGAACATATTGCCACGTTCTGACCAGTATAAGGGTTATTTGTTATTGTAGTTTGGTCAGGACGTGGCAGAGGGTATTTGTTTTATGTGGTTCGGGGTGGTGGTTTATTTAGTAGGGCGTTTGATTTATTATTTCCGGGTTTTTGGGTAATGTTCTATGTTTGTATTTCTATGTGGTCTCTGGTCTTTTGTATTTCTATGTCGGGTTTATTGGGGTTGGACTCTCAATTGGAGGCAGGTGTTTTCTCGTTGACTCTGATTGGGAGTCCTATATATGGGTATGTGTTTGGTTTAGTGTTTGTGGGAGATTGTTTCTTGTTTTGCCTGTGTGAGCCTTACAAGACTGTTTTGTTGTTCGTGAGTTCTTCGTTGTTTGTTATTTTGGTGTTCACTTTATTTAAAAATAAATCAAGATGAGCATCCACATTCCTGCTGCGTTTTGGTCCTCCATTCCAGACGACAACTGTTACAGAATCTCCCACCACAAATGGACCAAGCAGCGGAGTAAGGAGCAAGGGGAATTCGATATGGACTGGCGGGAGAAATGGACCTGGGAGGAAATTCTGGACGGGGCTGGACCTTGGCACCAGGCTGGGGAATACCGTCGCCCACCGGAGGAAATCGAGGCAGCCAAGGCGGAGAGGCGGAGGTACGAGGCCTTGTACGCGCTGAGGGAGAAGCACGAGAGGCACCCCCAATAATTTTTTTGGGGGGGGCACACGGGTAGTTTGGCTGGGCCAAGGATGAGCCATAAGCCAGCTACCCGTGTTTATATGGAGGACCGTATGGAGTGGAGGGCGCCGTGTTTTTCTGAAGTGCGCACAATCTCGCCCATACGCACGCACAGTCCAGTGCGAGTTATTCCAGCCCCTCGCAGATGCCGTGCTAGAGTGGGCATCCAGCCTGGTAGGAGGATGCCTGCGCAGGGCGTCTGGTCACCGGTGCGCCTCCTAGGACCAGGCTACCCTACGCCCGCTCTACGCACGGCAACCATCAGGCCCCTGCACAGCCCAGTTCGCCCTGTACTAGCACCCCGCTCGTACAGGGCTACTAGTTCCATCCAGCCAGGACGGGTTGTGCAGGAGGTGAGATCAAGACCGCCTGTGCGCCTCCATGGCCGGTGTTTCCAGTTCCTGTCTCTCGTGCGGACCCGGAAGTGCAAAACCCCAGTCTGGCACGTCCAGTACCAGCACCCCGCACCAGGCTTCCAGTGCGTCAGCCCAGTCCGACTCGGCCTGTTCCCGCTCCCCGCACTAGCCCTGAGGTGCGTGTTCCCAGGCTGATACCTCCAGTACCAGCACCACGCATCAGGCTTCCAGTGCGTCAGCCCAGTCCGACTCGTCCGGTTCCCGCTCCCCGCACTAGCCCTGAGGTGCGTGTTCCCAGGCTGATACCTCCAGTACCAGCACCACGCATCAGGCTTCCAGTGAGTCAGCCCAGTCCGACTTGTCCTGTTCCCGCTCCCCGCACTAGCCCTGAGGTGCGTGTTCCCAGGCTGATACCTCCAGTACCAGCACCACGTATCAGGCTTCCAGTGCGTCAGCCCAGTCTGACTCGGCCTGTTCCCGCTCCCCGCACTAGCCCTGAGATGCATGTCCCCAGGGTGATACCTCCAGTACCAGCACCACGCATCAGGCTTCCAGTGCGTCAGCCCAGCCTCGAGTTTGGCAATAGTGTGCAGTCCAGAGTATCCGGCAACAGTATGCAGTCCAGAGTATCCAGCAACAGTGTGCGGTCCAGAGTATCCGGCAACAGTGTGAGGTCCAGAGTATCCGGCAACAGTGTGCGGTCCAGAGTATCCGGCAACAGTGTGCGGTCCAGAGTATCCGGCAACAGTGTGCGGCCCAGAGTATCCAGCAACAGTGTGCGGCCCAGAGTATCCGGCAACAGTGTGCGGTCCAGAGTATCCGGCAACAGTGTGCGGTCAAGAGTATCCGGCAACATTGTGCGGTCCAGAGTATCCGGCAACAGTGTGCGGTCCAGAGTATCCGGCAACAGTGTGCGGTCCAGAGTATCCGGCAACAGTGTCTAGTCCGGAACCAAGGGAGACTGCCTGTGATCCGGAACCGAGGGAGTCTGCCTGTGACCCGGAACCGAGGGAGTCTACCTGTGACCCGGAACCGGATGAGTCTGCCTGTGACCCGGAACCGGGTGAGTCTGCCTGTGACCCGGAACCGGGTGAGTCTATCAGCAACCCGGAACTAACTAAGTAAGTCAGTTGACAATCCGGAACTAAAAATGATTAACTATGTATTTAATGAGTCTGCCTACAGTGTGGAAAGGAGGAGGTCTGCCTACGATCCGGAATAAGGGGAGTCTGCCTACGGCCCGAAACTAATCAAGTCTGTCTGCATTCTGGAGGACAATAGGCCGGAGCCAGAACCACCTCCTGTATAGGTGGGTTGGGGAGCGGGGGTGTAGCACAAGTGCCGTCGGTGACGGCAGCCACCCTCCCTTCCCTCCCTTTAGTTTAGGGGGAGATTGTTTCTTGTTTTGCCTTTGTGAGCCTTACAAGACTGTTTTGTTCTTCGTTGTTTGTTATTTTGGTGTTCACTTTATTTTAAAATAAATCAAGATCAGCATCCACATTCCTGCTGCGTTTTGGTCCTCCATTCCAGACGACAACCGTTATAATATCCCAGTCCGCATGTTCAAAACAATCTTGAAATGTGGATTACGATTGGTCAGACCAACGTTGAATAGTCCTTAGCATGGGAACTTAATGTTTGAGTTTCTGCCTATAGGAAGGGAGGAAAAGGAGGGCTTTGTATGCATCCCGGAAGTTGGAGTAACAATGGTCGTGTGTTTTTTCACTTTGAGTACTACAGTCTATATGCTGATATAATTTAGGTAGCCTTTTCCTAAAATGTTCTTTGTTAAAATCCCCATCTACAATAAATGCAGCCTCAGGATATATGGTTTCCAGTTTGCATAAAGTCCAGTGAAGTTCCTAAAGGGCATTCGTGGTATCGGCTTGAGGGGGGATATACACGGCAATAGCCAAAGTCAATAAACCAAAGATAATTATCTTGGGAGATAATACAGTCGGCATTTGATTGTGAGTTATTCTATGTCGAGTGAACAAAAGAACTTGAGTTCCTGTATGTTATTACAATTACACAATGAGTCGTTAATCATGAAACATACACCCCGTTATGTTAATAATGCTCTCAACAAACTATCAGTAAATTGAATTTGTCTGTAATTTCTTCAAAGGAATATTAATTCAGCTCTTTCTAAGCACTGGTATCTGTGTAGCACTTACCACAGCAGCAATGTCTATCTGGTAGTTTTGCTAGATGGCTGTATCCTCTTTAAAATGAGTGGTGACCTTCGCCAGGGGTTTTGATACACTAAGGTAGGAGAAGGCTGCCAGTCAATGGTACGCAAAGTCCTGGAGAGATACAAAGAGACCATTAGGCACACACTATCTCACACAAAATCACATTAATAGACAAGCATACTGACAAACTTATAAAACACACACTCAGCCATTCATTTAGCCACTTAAACACTCTCACACAAGCACACACACACACACACACACACAACCACATCAGCCTGCTCAACAACAACTAAGCACAACAATCCAGTCCATACCTACTACAAAGGTCTGCTGAAGCCTTCATTGACTTGGAATGGCATCAAGTGCAGGGCTATGTCCCAATGGTCCTCAGTCACTCTCCTTGGGGACTACTGCTTTGTTATGGCTGGAGAGGTGAAAGCAATAGTGAACTTACTTTGTCCCTCTTCAGTCTTTTCACATATTAGTACACTAAACAAAAAATGCAACATGTGAAGTGTTGGTCCCATGTTTCATGACCTGAAATGAAATATCCCACACAAAGCTTAATTTGCAAAAATGTTGTGCACAAATTTGTTTAATCCCTGTAAGTGAGCATTTCTCCTTTGCAAAGATAATCCATCCACTTGACAGGTGTGGCATATCAATAAGATGATTCACATCTATGGGCTAGGTGGGACGCTACCTGCGGGACAGTCGGTGAAATATCAGGGCGGCAAATTCAAAAATGTCATAATTCAACTTTCTCAAACATACAACTATTTTACACCATTTTAAAGATACACTTCTCCTTGATGTAACCACATTGTCCGATTTCAAAAAGGCTTTACAGCGAAAGCAAAACATTAGATTATGTTAGGAGAGTACATCGACAAAAATAATCACACAGCCATTTTCCAAGCAAGGACATGTGTCAATAAAACCCAAAACACAACTAAATGAAGCACTAACCTTTGACGATCTTCATCAGATGACACTCCTAGGACATTATGTTAGACAATACATGTATGTTTTGTTCGATAAAGTTCATATTTATATCCAAAAACAGCCTTTTACATTGGCGCGTGATATTCAGAAAATGTATTCCCACCAAAACGTCCGCTGAATGTGCACATCAATTTACAAAAATACTCATCATAAATGTTGACAAAATATAAATAACAATTATTTTAAGAATTATAGATAGACTACTCCTTTATGCAACCGCTGTGTCAGATTTTAAAATAGCTTTACGGAGAAAGCACATTTTTCAATATTCTGAGTACATAGCTCAGCCATCACGGTGAGCTATTCAGACACCCACCAAGTTCGGGGCAACCTAAACTCAGAATTAGTATTAGAAATATTCTCTTACCTTTGCTGATCTTCATCAGAATGCACTCCCAGGACTGCTACTTCCACAAGAAATGTTGTTTTTGTTCGAAATAATCCATATTTATGTACAAATACCTCAGTTTTGTTCGTGCGAACAGATCACTTATCCAAAGGCATAACGCGTGAGCGTGGAACGAGAGACGAAAAGTCAAAATGTTCCATTACCGTACTTAGAAGCATGTCAAACGCTGTTTAAAATCAATCTTTATGGTATTTTTAACATAAAATTGCGCTAATATTCCAACCGGACAATAGCATATTCATTCAAGAAGAAAAAGAAGGAACGGCGTGCTCGAGTGACCGTGCATATCCAATCCCTTTGTTGCCAGGCAGACCACTCAGTAACTGAGCTCCTATTATCTGCCCAGTGACAGGAAAATGCTCAAACCACTTTCTGAAGGCTTTAGACAGCCAATGGAAGCCTTAGGAAGTGCAACGTCCCCCACAGACACTGGAGCTTCGATAGAGAATCAAAAGAAGAACTACAATTCCCAGACTTTCCACTTCCTGCTTGTAATTTTCTCAGGTTTTTGCCTGCCATATGAGTTCTGTTATACTCACAGACACCATTCAAACAGTTTTAGAAACTTCAGAGTGCTACTTACAGTTTTAGAAACTTCAGTATGCATATTCTAGTTTCTAAGCCAGAGTAGTAACCTGTTTAAATTGGGTACATTTTTCATCCGGCCATGAAAATACTGTCCCCTAGCCCAGACAGGTTAAACATCATGATCATTACACAGGTGCACCTTGTGCTGGGGGACAATAAAAGGCCACTCTAAAAAAAATTATATATATTTTTTTCACCTTTATTTAACCAGGTAGGCTAGTTGAGAACAAGTTATCATTTACAGCTGCGACCTGGCCAAGATAAAGCAAAGCGGTGCGACACAAACAACAACACAGAGTTACACATGGAACAAACAAACAAACATACAGTCAATAATACAATATAAAAATTATATATGCAATGTGTGCAAATGAGGTAGGACAAGGGAGGTAAGGAAATAAATAGGTCATAGTGGCAAAATAATTACAATATAGCAATTAAACACTAGAGTGATAGATGTGCGGAAGATGAGTGTGCAAGTAGAGATACTGGGGTGCAAAGGAGCAAAATAAATAAAATAAATAACAGTATAGGGATGAGGTAGTTGGATGGGCTATTTACAGATGAGCTATGTACAGGTGCAGTGATCTGTGAGCTGCTCTGGCAGCTAGTGCTTAAAGCTAGTGAGGGAGATATGAGTCTCCAGCTTCAGTCATTTTTGTAGTTCGTTCCAGTCATTGGCAGCAGAGAACTGGAAGGAAAGGCGGCCAAAGGAGGAATTGGCTTTGAGGGTGACCAGTGAAATATACCTGCTGGAGCGCGTGCTATGGGTGGGTGCTGCTATGGTGACCAGTGAGCTGAGATAAGGCGGGGCTTTACCTAGCAAAGACTTATAGATGACCTGGAGCCAGTGGGTTTGGCAACGAATATGAAGCGAGGGCCAGCCAACGAGAGCATACAGGTCGCAGTGGTGGGTAGTATATGGGGATTTGGTGACAAAACGGATGGCACTGTGATAGACTGCATCCAATTTTCTGAGTAGGGTGTTGGAGGCTATTTTGTAAATGACATCGCCAAAGTCAAGGATTGGTAGGATAGTCAGTTTTACGAGGGTATGTTTGGCAGCATGAGTGAAGGATGCTTTGTTGCGAATAGGAAGCCGATTCTAGATTTAATTTTGGATTGGAGATGCTTAATGCGAGTCTGGAAGGAAAGTTTACAGTCTAACCAGACACCTAGGTATTTGTAGTTGTCCACATATTCTAAGTCAGAACCGTCCAGAGAAGTGATGCTGGACGGGCAGGCAGGTGCGGGCAGCTATCGGTTGAAGAGCATACATTTAGTTTTACTTGCATTTAAGAGCAGTTTGAGGCCACGGAAGGTGAGTTCTATGGCATTGAAGCTCGTCTGGAGGTTAGTTAACACAGTGTCCAAAGAAGGTCTAGAAGTATACAGAATAGTGTCATCTGCATAGAGGTGGATCAGAGAATCACCAGCAGCAAGCGCGACATCATTGATGTATACAGAGAAAAGAGTCGTCCCGAGAATTGAACCCTGTGGCACCCCCATAGAGACTGCCAGAGGTCCGGACAACAGGCCCTCCGATTTGACACACTGAACTATATCTGAGAAGTAGTTGGTGAACCAGGCGAGGCAGTCATTTGAGAAACCAAGGCTGTTGAGTCTGCCGATAAGAATGTGGTGATTGACAGAGTCGAAAACCTTGGCCAGGTTGATGAATACGGCTGCACAGTATTGTCTCTCATCGATGGCGGTTATGATATCGTTTAGGACCTTGAGCGTGGCTGAGGTGCACCCATGACCATCTTGGAAACCAGATTGCATAGATGAGAAGGTACAGTGGGATTCGAAATGGTCGGTGATCTGTTTGTTAACTTGGCTTTCGAAGACCTTAGAAAGGCATGGTAGGATGGATATAGGTCTGTAGCAGTTTGGGTCTAGAGTGTCTCCCTTTGAAGAGGGGGATGACTGCGGCAGCTTTCCAATCTTTGGGGATCTCAGACGATACGAAAGAGAGGTTGAACAGGCTAGTAATATGGGTTGCAACAATTTCGGCAGATAATTTTAGAAAGAGAGGGTCCAGATTGTCAAGCCCGGCTGATTTGTAGGGGTCCAGATTTTGCAGTTCTTTCAGAACATCAGCTATCTGGATTTGGGTGAAGGAGGCTTTGTTCAAGTTGCTGTGGGGGGCACAGGGCTGTTGACCGGGGTAGGGGTAGCCAGGTGGAAAGCATGGCCAGCCGTAGAAAAATGTTTTTTGAAATTCTCAACTGTCGCAGATTTATCGGAGGTGACAGTGTTTCCTAGCCTCAGTGCAGTGGGCAGCTGGGAGAAGGAGCTCTTATTCTCCATGGACTTTACAGTGTCCCAGAACTTTTTGGAGTTTGTGCTACAGGATGCAAATTTCTGTTTGAAAAAGCTAGTCTTTGCTTTCCTAACTACCTGTGTATATTGGTTCCTAACTTCCCTGAAAAGTTACATATTGCGGGGGCTATTCGATGCTAATGCAGTGCGCTACAGGATGTTTTTGTGCTGGTCAAGGGCAGACAGGTCTGGAGTGAACCAAGGGCTATATCTGTTCCTAGTTCAACATTTTTTGAATGGGGCATGCTTATTTAAGATGGTGAGGAAAGCACTTTTAAAGAATAACCAGGCATCTTCTACTGATGGAATGAAGTCATTATCCTTCCAGGTCGATTAGAAAGGCCTGCTCGCTGAAGTGTTTTAGGGAGCGTTTGACAGTGATGAGGGGTGGTCGTTTGACCGCAGACCCATTACGGACGCAGGCAATGAGGCAGTGATCGCTGAGATCCTGGTTGAAGACAGCAGAGGTGTATTTGGAGGGCAGGTTGGTTAGGATGATATCTATGAGGGTGCCCGTGTTTACGGATTTGGGGTTGTACCTAGTAGGTTCATTGATCATTTGTGTGAGATTGAGGGCATCAAGCTTAGACTGTAGGATGGCCGGGGTGTTAAGCATGTCCCAGTTTAGGTCACCTAACAGCACAAGCTCTGAAGATAGATGGGGGGCAATCAATTCACATATGGTGTCCAGGGCACAGCTGGGAGAGAAGGTGGTCTGTAGAAAGCAGCAACGATGAGACTAGTTTCTAGAAAGGTGGATTTTAAAAGTAGAAGCTCAAATTGTTTGGGCACAGACCTGGATAGTATGACAGAACGCTGCAGGCTATCTCTGCAGTAGATTGCAACTCCGCCCCCTTTGGCAGTTCTATCTTGTCGGAAAATGTTATAGTTAGGGATGGAAATGTTAGGGGTTTTGGTGGACTTCCTAAGCCAGGATTCAGACACGGCTAGGACATCCGGGTTGACAGAGTGTGCTAAGGCAGTGAATAAACTTAGGGAGGAGGCTTCTAATGTTAACATACATGAAACCAAGGCTTTTACGGTTACAGAAGTCAACAAATGAGAGCGCCTGAGGAGTGGGAGTGGAGCTAGGCACTGCAAGGCCTGGATTAACCTCTACATCACCAGAGGAACAGAAGAGGAGTAGGATAAGGGTACGGCTAAAGGCTATAAGAACTGGTCGTCTAGTGCGTTCAGAACAGAGAGTAAAAGGAGCAGGTTTCTGGGCACGGTAGAATAGATTCAAGGCATAATGTACAGACAAGGGTATGGTAGGATGTGAATACAGTTGAGGTAAACCTATGCATTGAGTGACGATGAGAGAGATATTGTCTCTAGAAACATAATTTAAACCAGTTCAGGTACCCGCATGTGTGGGAGGTGGAACTAAAGGGTTAATTAAGGCGTATTGAGCAGGGCTAGAGGCTCTACAGTGAAATAATGCAATAATTACTAACCAAAACAGCAATGGACAAGGCATATTGACATTAGAGAAAGGCATGCGTAGCCGAGTGATCATAGGGGTTCAGTGAGTGGCTCAGGCAGGCCGGAGACACAGCGATTCAGGCAGCTAGCGGGCCGGGGCAAGCAAGCTAGAAGAAAGGGCCTTAGAGGGACGTCGCGACAGAAGAAGTCAGTTTTGTCAGACAACACAATGCCACAGATGTCAAGTTTTGAGGGAGCGTGAAATTGGCATGCTGACTGCAAGAATGTCCACCAGAGCTTTTGCCAGAGAATTGAATGTAAAGTTCTCGACCCTAAGCTGCCTCCAATGTCGTTTTAGATCATTTGGCAGTAAGTTCAACCGACCTCACAACCGCAGACCACATGTATGGCGTCGTGTGAGTGAGCTGTTTGCCGATGTCAACGTTGCAAACGGAGTGCCCCATGGTGGCGGTGGGGTTATGGTATGGCCAGGCATAAGCTACGGAAAACGAACACAATTACATTTTATTGATGGCAGTTTGAATGCACAGAGATACAGTGACGAGATCCCGAGGCCCATTATTGTACCATTCATCTGCTGCAATCACCTCATGTTTCAATATGATAATGCACGGCCCCATGTTGCAAGGATCTGTACACAATTCTTGGAAGCTGAAAATGTTCCAGTTCTTCCATGGCCTGCATACTCACCAGACATGTCACCCATTGAGCTTGTTTGGGATGCTCTGGATCGACGTGTACGACAGCGTGTTCTAGTTCCCGTCAATATCTGGCAACTTTACACATCCATTGATGAGGAGTGGGACAACATTCCACAGGCCACAATCAACAACCTGATCAACTCTATGCGAAGGAAATGTGTCACGCTACATGAGGCAAATGGTGGTCTTACCAGATACTGACTGGTTTTCTGATCCACACCACTACATTTTTTTAAGGTATCTGTGACCAACAGATGCATATCTGTATTCCCAGTCTTGTGAAATCCATAGATTAGGGCCTAATTCATTCATTTCAATTGACTGATTTCCTTAAATTAACTGTAATTCAGTAAAATCTTTGAAATTGTTGCATATTGCATTTACATTTCTATTCAGTGTAGTTCTAACAGAAAGGACAATAGAGGATTCCAATTGAAGCATTCTTTGAGAAACTGCCTTGAGATGAAGAAAATGATTCTGACCTTACCTGTTTAGTGAGTTTCTTGCAGGTGTCAAATCTAGATCTTCAATGACTAAAGCTTCTAAGTTTCAATTGGTTAATAGCAGTAAGGCTAAATTCAATGAAGGGGTCCTACAATTAAAAATCGAATTGCTAAATGATCCTTGGTATGACCATCTTACAACAATTCCCCCCTCCTGGCTTAGACACTAGAGAAGGGGTGTCGAACTCATTCCATGAAGGGCGAAGAGAGAGATGTGACGTTACATGTTTACTGGGTTTTATATATTTATATATTTATATTTAAAGTATTTAAAGTCTACTGTACAAAAGCAATTTGTACTGCAGAGCATATTACAAAAAACACATAGTACAAAAAAGAGACAGAAATTATGTATTTGTTGTCAACAAAGAATGATTGCATTCCTTCTGTGATGTCTTTGTCACCAAAGAATGATTGCATTCCTTCTGTGATGTAACACTTAGATAAGTGGCATCTGCCTCTTATGAAATTATGTCTGTGAGGCATCATCATCAGGCACTAATGACCATGCATCATATTTGTAACAATAGACAAAAAAAATGAAAGAGATCATGCCTACATGTGGAATGGACTAAAGTTTCACTGTGAGGACATCCACAACAACATATTATCAGCCCACGCTTAATTGACAAACTGTTGGTGTGGTGCTTCTCCAAAGAAACAAATAAGCCATAGGTTGTAATGAGTGTTTTAACATGTTGTTCAGCAGCCTGCATTTTATTTTAAACCTTTATTTAACTATGCATGTCACTTGAGAACAAATTTTTATTTACAATGACGGCCTACCTCGGATGATGCTGCGCAAATTGTGCAACGCCCTATGGGATTCCCGATCATGGCCAAATGTGATTCAGTCTGGATTTGAACCAGACGGTTGTGATGCCTCTTGCACTGAGATGCAGAACCTTAGACCGCTGCGCCACTCAGGAGACCTCAAAGCTAGGGCAGACTGGCCATCTGGTATTTCTAGCTAATGCCAGGAGGCCTGGTCTATTTTTTGCCTAACCTGGGTGTGTTTAAAATGATCAGTATCTGGTTAATAATGGGGGCCTCAAGGGAAAAAAATGGGCAGTTGTGTTTCTGTTCCCTGTCCGCCGATGGCCTAAAGCCTTCCATACTATTCTAAATTCCTTGTAATTTCTGTAGCATAACAAATGAATGCCATAGGCTAGGCTGCATACTCTGCAATCAACGTGCTATGCCTACTATTCGCTATCAACTACTACAGTGAACTAACGGAGCGACAGGTGTTCCCTTATATGAAAGATGACTTGCAAAACCTGCTGCGGCATTGTGGTAGGCAGTCTACCTTTCGCCACCTGGACACACCCTACCCTACACAAATAAGATTACCTGTTGACCTTTTTGTTCAAGAAAATTACAAAAGAAACTGTGTGTGCAAAATGCATTGCTGGGGAAATCAGTCCTTTGTTTGCCTCTACACTATGTTGGGGTGAAAGATTATACATTTTTCACAAGAGTAGCCACCGCAACCTCTTCAGTTCCTATGTTCATCTAATAAGTCTACCCTACCATAACAAAATGCATTGCTTCACATCAGCATTTTTATTTAACATCGTTGTAATCGTTTTTTCTACACATGGACATAGTATTATGCACCCCCCTATCCACATCGAAGTGACAGTAGTGAAGAAGGTGGAAAGTTTTAACTTCCTCAGCGTACACATCCCAGACAAACTGAAATGGTCCACCCACACAGACAGTAGTGGAGAAGGTGGAAGGTTTTAAGTTCCTCAGCGTACACATCCCATACAAACTGAAATGGTCCACCCACACAGACAGTGTGGAGAAGAAGGCGCAACAGCGCCTCATCAACCTCTGGAGGCTGAAGAAATTTGACTTGTCACCTAAAACCATGACAAACTTTTACAGATGCACAATTGAGAGCATCCTGTCAGACTGTATCACCGCCTGGTACGACCACTGCACAGCCCTCAACCGGCTTCAAACTACCTGCCCTCCAGGACACCTACAGCACCTGATGTCACAGGAAGGCCAAATAGATCATCAAGGACAACAACCACTCGAGCCACTGCCTGTTCACCCCGCTACCTTCCAGAAGGCGAGGTCAGTACAGGTACATCAAATCTGGGAACGAGAGACTGAAAAACAGCTTCTATCTCAAGGCCATCAGACTGCTAAACAGCAATCACTAACTCGGAGATGCTGCTGCCTACATACAGACTCACTATTCACTTTAAACAATGCCACTTTAATAATGTTTACATATCTTACATTACTCATATGTATATACTGTATCTTATACCATGTATTATATCTTGCCTAAGCCGCTCGGCCATCGCTCATCCATATATTTATATGTACATATTCTTATTCCATCCCTTTACTTAGATTTATGTGTATTAGGTAGTTGTTGTGGAATTGTTAGATTACCTGTTAGATATTACTGCACGGTCGGAACTAGAACCCCAAGCATTTCGCTACACTCACATTAACATCTGACCAATAAAATGTGATATTATATAATACATTTTTTCTATCGAATTCGATCTCAGCAACTGAAACAGGCACTTGGTTAAATATAAAATATATTTATTTATCTTTTTATTTATATTGTATATGCATTTCACTCCAAATTGGTTTATGGTATTTGCAAGAAAAAAAATCATGAAAAAATAAAGATAGATTACAATTGATGTCATATCAAAGCCTTCTCTAATGTCTGTTGCCCCATTGTCTGTTGTCTTGTGGATGCAGGTCTTCATGAGGAATTCTTCCATCTCATCGTAGAGAAGATGGCATGGAGGGCGTAGAGCAGAGTCACCACATAACACATCACCTACAGGAAAAATACAAGATACAGAAAGGTGAGGAGTGGGATGGACCAATAGGAACATGCAGTAAGCTTCAGTTGAAGAACACTTTGTTTGAGTCACAGGAGTGAAGGAACATACCACTGCAGCAATGTCCAATTGGTATTCTTTGAAGAAAGTACTGGTAAATGATTTCAGACTAATGGTGACATAGGCCTGTACCACTGCTGCACTGAGGTAGAAGAAGGCTGCAAGGGAATGATACACAACATCCTGAAGAGTGAGAGAGAGCGAGAGAGCGAGAGAGAGAGAGAGAAGCAACATGAGAGAGTTAGTCATCATACTGTTATACTACCTGTTATAACACTACAGCCTTTCAATAGACAGAATGTTCATTATACTCTCATCATCATCACCATCATCATCATTCTTTCTGATTAGACATTTAGGATGGGAAGAAAATCTGTTCCATCATCCTTTTCGAGTAAATCACTTTTATCAAAGATGGCTGTATGAATGTCTCTCAGACTCACCAGTGTGGGCCAGATGCTGCTCTTATTGGCTCCACTGATGAAGATGAGGAACCACAGGGTAGTGATGATGAAGCAGAACACAGAGACAAACATCACCCAGCCCTGAGGATTCGCAATCAGCACCTTTGTGGAGGCCACCAGAGTCCACACCAGACCTCCGAATATCTGCCACACACACGCGCACACACGCACACACACACACACACACACACACACACACACACACACACACACACACACACACACACACACACACACAGGAGAGAGAAAGAGAGAGAGAGAGAGAGAGAGAGAGAGAGACAGAGAGAGAGAGAGAGAACACAGAACACGTACGGTCATAATGTGTAAACATCAATGCATTTAGTTGACAAGTTGTTAGTCATGGGATTTGATGGTTCAATCAGCCATCCACTTCTTAATGTCACCCCAATAGTGTCACTCCATGTGTTGTGGTAAGACCACAGAGAGCAGGCCACAGTAACAGGGTAAGTAAACATGCACCTCTAGGCAAGGTCTGATAGCTTTAACTTACTAAAGCTCATTTAGTCAGGGGTTCAACCATTTGCATAGAACATTTCACCAAGTAATGGCTGTGACAGCTAGTGCATGCAACAGTCAGTAGGCTAACAGTTACGAGCTCTATGTTATCTTTACCTCCGTCAAAAACATCCAAATGAACACTTGTTCATAATCATACGCCTTTTGATTAGTTACTAGATACCACTGCCACAATTTCTCCATAGAGAATCTGACACTCCGTCGATCATTTCCAAACTCACACACACATTCTGCCCCCTCCTTCAACAAACATGCCAGTAAAGAGAGGATGAATGGTGTTTGGATACAGCGCGGATCATGCGATAACCATAGTTTGGTTTCAGATAAGGATTTAGCTGATATTCACAAACCAGAATATTTTCCAATACTATGGCAATAATTACAAGCAGAAATAAACCAACATTTATTTAACCAGGAAAAGTTCATTGTCACACATAGTCTCTTTCACAAGGGATACCTAACCAAGAAGGCTGCAGCAATCAAAGAAGTGCTTGGTATGAGTCTACACACAGTGTCTGACACTAAAGTAATACTCCTTTCAGTGCCCTCTGAATTACATCATGCATGCATACCCAAATATTACCTTGAACAATCAAATGTCTTATCTCCCTCTGATAAATGTGAAGGGCATTAGAGTAAAGAATATTTCTAGAGTAAAGAGCAATGCCAGTAGTCCAGTCCCAGCTGAGAGCAGAACACTTATTTGATTTGTCTGTACTCACAAACTCAGGAATGAAGAAGAGGTCTGGAACAGTGGTGAACACACTGGTGCCACTGGGCAGTGGGTTACTGGAGGTGCTAGAAGCCATATTCCCAAAGTGTCTAGGTCTACCTGTGTGTTGGCGTTTTGTTGATGTGGGTGTGTGCCCAACACAGTTCTCCCAAAAGTGAGACCTGTGACCTAAACAGTTCTGCTTTTTAAAGCCCTGCTCCCTGTTCCTCCTCCTCCTCTCATTCTCTTGATGTTTTATTTCTTCATTACATTGAAATACCAGTTGGTTGTGTCAGCTTGTGTACAGATGTAGGATCTGAATTGGATCACTCTTTTGTTGTTAAGAAAAGGAGGAAATGCAAACTTGTCGTGTATTTGAGTTTAAAAAAAGGCTTCTAAAGTTTTACATTTCCTACATGATTTGCCCTAACAAAAAATGGATCAACACCTACAATAATGTCCATTAATTATAATCCACATAATAATTCAAATTTCCTGTTGCTGAAGGATTATTTTCCTTCTTTAGCAAACTGGATCAAATTAAGATCCTACATCTGTATGTAGGCGGGAGGCCAAACAAGGTCCCATATCACATCTGAAAAGTAACTGTTTTCAACTATTCTATACAATTGATAACTTCCTATACGTTGACCTTCTTTTAATTAATCAAGTCAACTCTCCAAAATGGCTTGTGTTGTGTTCTATTGCTTTTCAAGGAGCTGTCAGGACATGTCATGCTTTGATGCCAGTTATAGTGATAGTGATCATTTCCTCAGCAGCTGTCCACTGCTCGCTCCAGAGGCTCTTGCTGTTTTAGCTTTTCAGTTCATTTCCACCTGCATTCCAGTATGCAACTACTAACATAGTCACCACCTTCCGCAAACATCATGAAAACGAAACTTTGCAGCAAGAAAACGAAACAATGCAGCAAGAAAATAGCATCAAACTCAAGAGCTTTTAACAGAGAATTACTTTGCAAACTCAAAGTATACATTTCTGCCGTACTTTTCCGTACTCTGACTTGCCATGTTATCTCTCCTTGACTATTTTCAGACTCTTTATTGTGTATAGTTATCATATTTTAATAGCCCGTTTAGTCAACTTATGAGTTATTAATAATTATGTGTGCTGTTTACCTCAACTTGGAAACCCCTTGGCAGGGAGTCTCTAGTTTGTTGTCTGAAGAAGCATTCATTCACACATGAACAGCTCTCCAAAGAAGGGATCCTTCCAACAGTGCTGTCTGTCTTAAGCCAGACAGGTATTTATTTCAATAGTGTTCTCTTCATATGGTCTTGAACTTGGTGGTTGAACTAATGGTAGGATTCAAACTAAGTAGTTCTTTAAAGACTTTCAGCTGAATATTTTGGTTGGTGCAGGACAGGTGTAATGTGTTGTGTGACCTCTCCACCACTTGGGGGTGCTATTAGCACCTGATATTCAGGCTTCTTATATTGTTTGTCTTTATTATGGATAAACACTTTGATATTTTTTCAGTCATGAGTGACGTGTAAAAAAAACAAAAATATTGTACATATATTCTATATGTTATCATATCTCGTAGCTCAAGTTCTTTGTTTTTGACCTTTCATTAAGAATCATTCGATTTATAGTATTGTAACAAATCTGATGTTCTTAAGACTGGAAACTGCTCTCCCAAGGGAATAATCTTTCTTGGGCCAGCGGTTTTGGTTCTCATATCATGTTTTCTATACATTCTCACCTTTAAACAAATCATTGTAAGGTGAAAGGTTGGGGTGGCAGGTAGCCCAGTGGTAGAGTGTTGGACTAGTAACATGAAGGTTGCGATATTGAATCCCCGAGCTGGCAAGGTAAAAATCTGTTGTTCTGCCCCTGAACAAGGCAGTTAACCCACTGTTCCTAGGCCGTCATTAAAAATAATAATTTGTTCTTAACTGACTTGCCTAGTTAAATAAAGGTTAAATAAAATAATCAATTTTCACCTAAAATGATATACCCAAATCTACCTGCCTGTTGCTCAGGACCTGAAGCAAGGATATGCATATTCTTAACACCATTTGAAGGGAAACACTTTGAAGTTTGTGGAAATGTGAAATTTATGTAGGAGATTATAACACATTAGATCTGGTAAAAGATAATACAAAGATACATCATCTTTGAAATGTAAGAGAAAGGCCCCAATCAATTATTCCAGTTTAGGCGCAATTTTGATTTTGTCCACAAGATGGCAGCAGTGTATGTGCAAAGTTTGATCCCAGACTGATCCGATGAACTATTGCATTTCTGTTCAAATGTTGTATCAAGCCTGCCCTAATGTGCCTAGTTGGTTTATTGATACATTTTCAAGTTCAGAACTGTGCACTCTCCTCAACCAATAGCATGGTATTATTTTACTATTTCACTATAATAGCTACTGTAAATTGGATAGTGCAGTTAGATCAACAAGACTTTCTGCACATCCCCCCCCCCCCCAAAAAAAAAAAACTGTGGATGTTATTATTTATATTATTATTATTATAAACAGTGCACTGGGTCATGTGACCAAGAAAGGTATGTATTGGATCTTGTCTGTTACCTTCATTTTTATTTTCTGTTCTACCTTCTGTTATTTTTAGTATTACATTGTTATTGATTACTGCATTGATTACTGCAAGAAAGGCATTTCACTGTACTTGTGCACGTGACATTAAAACTTGAAACGTATAAGGTGTAATCCAAGAGTGATTGTCAAAGGTCCTTCGCTTCTTTGGTTCCTGGTAGATAAGAACTCTCTCCCCTTCCTGATACCCCTTCCCCTACCTGCCTTCACACACACACACACACACACACACACACACACACACACACACACACACACACACACACACACACACACACACACACACACACACACGCATTCCATATAATGACTGTCCCCAACATTAGTTGGAGACAATATCTGCTTTTCAAAACACAAGTCAACAGAAACTAGAACATAAAAAAAGTCTCCATGGCCTGTAAACAAATACAACTCTGGAAAAAATTAAGAGACCACTGCAAAATGATCAGTTTCTCTGGTTTTACTATTTATTGGTATGTGTTTGGGTAAAATTAACATTGTTGTTTTATTCTATAATCTACTGACAACGTTTCTCCCAAATTCCAAATAAAAATATTGTCATTTAGAGCATTTATTTGCAGAAAATGACAACTGGTCAAAAAAACTAAAACTATGCAGTGTTGTCAGACCTCGATTAATGCAACAAAGAAAAAGTTCATATTCATTTTTAAACAACACAATACTAATGTTTTAACTTAGGAAGAGTTCAGAAATTAATATATGGTGGAATAACCCTGATTTTCAGTCACGGCTTCATGCGTCTTGGCATGCTCTCCACCAGTCTTTCACATTGATGTTGGGTGATTTTATGCCACTCCTGGCGCAAATATTCAAGCAGCTCGGCTTTGTTGGATGGCTTGTGACCATCCATCTTCCTCTTGATCACATTCCAGAGGTTTTCAATGGGGTTCAGGTCTGGAGATTGGGCTGGCCATGACAGGGTCTTGATCTGGCGGTCCTCCATCCATACCTTGATTGACCTGGCTGTGTGGCATAGAGCATTGTCCTGCGGGAAAAACCAATCCTCAGAGTTGGGGAACATTGTCAGAGCAGAAGGAAGCAAGTTTTCTTCCAGGACAACTTTGTACGTGGCTAGATTCATGTGTCCTTCACAAAGACAAATCTGCCCGATTCCAGCCTTGCTGAAGAACCCTAAGATCATCACCGATCCGCCATCAAATGTCAGAGTGGGTGCGAGACACTGTGGCTTGTAGGCCTCTCCAGGTCTCGCACCCACTGTGAAATTTGGTAGATAATATATACAGTTGAAGTCGGAAGTTTACATACACCTTAGCCAAATACATTTAAACTCAGTTTTTCACAATTCCTGACATTTAATCCTAATAAAAATGCCCTGTCTTAGGTCAGTTAGGATCACCACTTATTTTAAGAATGTGAAATGTCAGAATAATAGTAGAGAGAATGATTTATTTCAGCTTTTATTACATTCACCACATTCCCAGCGTGTCAGAAGTTTACATACACTCAATTTATATTTGGTAGCATTGCCTTTAAATTGTTTAACTTGGGTAAAATGTTTTGAGAAGCCTTCCACAAGCTTCCTACAATAAGTTGGGGGAATTTTGGCACATTCCTCCTGACAGAGCTGGTGAAACTGGTTTGTAGGCCTCCTTGCTCGCACACACTTTTTCAGTTCTGCCCACAAATTTTCGATAGGATTGAGGTCAGGGCTTTGTGATGGCCAGTCCAATACCTTGACTTTGTTGTCCTTAAGCCATTTTGCCACAACTTTGGAAGTATGCTTGGGGTCATTGTCCATTTGGAAGACCCATTTGCGACCAAGCTCTATCTTCCTGACTGATGTCTTGAGATGTTGCTTCAATATATCTCCATAATTTCCTGCCTCATGATGCCATCTATTTTGTGAAGTGCACCAGTCCCTCCTGCAGCAAAGCATCCCCACAACATGATTCTGCCACCCCCGTTCTTCACGGTTGGGATGGTGTTTTTCGGCTTGCAAGCCTCCCCCTTTTTCCTCCAAACATAACGATGGTCATTATGGCCAAACAGTTCTATTTTTGTTTCATCAGACCAGAGGACATTTCTCCGAAAAGTACGATCTTTGTCCCCATGTGCAGTTCTAAACTGTAGTCTGGCTTTTTTTTGGCAGTTCTGGTGCAGTGGCTTCTTCCTTGCTGAGCGGCCTTTCAGGTTATGTCGATATAGGACTCGTTTTTACTGTGGATATAGATACTTTTGTACCTGTTTCCTCCAGCATCTTCACAAGGTCCTTTGCTGTTGTTGTGGGATTGATTTGCACTTTTCACACCAAAGTATGTTGATCTTTAAGAGACAGAACACGTCTCCATCCTGAGTGGTATAACAGCTGCGTGGTCCCATGGTGTTTATACTTGAATACTATTGTTTGTACAGATGAACGTGGTACCTTCAGGTGTTTGGAAATTGCTCCCAAGGATGAACCAGATGATTGGAGGTCTACAATATTTTTTCTGAGGTCTTGGCTGATTTCTTTTGATTTTCCCATGATGTCAAGCAAAGTATCACTGATTTTGAAGGTAGGCCTTGAAATACATCCACAGGTACACCTCCAATTGACTCTAATGATGTCAGTTAGCCTATCAGAAGTTTCTAAAGCCATGATATCATTTTAGGGAATTTTCCAAGCTGTTTAAAGGCACAGTCAACTTTGTGCATGTAAACTTCTGACCCACTGGAATTGTGATACAGTGAATTAAAAGTGAAATAATCTGTCTGTAAACAATTGTTGGAAAAATGACTTGTGTCATGCACAAAGTAGATGTCCTAACAAGAAATGTGTGGAGTGGTTGAAAAACGAGTTTTAATGACTCCAACCTAAGTGTATGTAAACTTCCGACTTCAACTGTATATATATACAGTACCAGTGTATATCAAAAGTTTGGACACACTTACTCACTCAAGGGTGTTTATTTCTTTTTTACTATTTTCAACATTGTAGAATAATAGTGACAACATCAAAACTATGAAATAAAACATATGGAATCATGTAGTAAACAGAAAAGTATATGCTGAGCACTTGTTGGCTGCTTTCCCTTCACTCTGTGATCCAACCCATCCCAAACCATCTTAATTGGGTTGAGGTCAGGTGATTGTGGAGGCCAGGTCATCTGATGCAGCACTCCATCTCTCTCCTTCTTGGTCAAATAGCCCTTACACAGCCTGGAGGTGTGTTGGGTCATTGTCCTGCTGAAAATAAATGATAGTCCCACTAAGCGCAAACCAGATGGAATGGCATATCGCTGCAGAATGCTGTGGTAGCCATACTGGTTAAGTGTGCCTTGAATTCTAAATAAATCACAGACAGGTTTACCAGCAAAGCACCCCCACACCATCACACCTCCTCCTCAATGTTTCACGGTGGGAACCACACATGCAGAGATAATCTGTTCTACTATGCTTCTCACAAAGACACGGCGGCTGTAACCAAAAATCTCAAATTTGGACTCATCAGACCAAAGCTATCATCAAGGCAATGTGTGGCTACTTTGAAGAATCTCAAATATAAAGTATAATTTGATTTGTTTAACAATTCTTTGGTTACTACATGATTGCATATGTGTTATTTCATAGTTTTGATGTCTTCACTATTATTCTACATTGTAGAAAATAGTAAAACTAAAGAAAAACCCTGGAATGAGTAGGTTTTCTAAAACTTTTCACCAGTAGTGTATATATGTGGTATATATAGATATATAGATCGTATACAAATCGTATAAAAAGTGATGGGAAGATGGGGTTCCCAGATAGTAGGTGTTGATCATGATCAATCAGGAGTGTTATTTTACTAAAATAATTACAGGCGTACAGAGATCATCCATTGATTACAGTATGTGACAAGATTGCATATCAGTAATAAAAACTGAATGAGAAATTCCTTAACATATCCATGCAAACCATTTATTAAAATGTCTGGTTTTGTGCCTCTGGTTCAAATCTATGATTTTGGGTGTGTGAGAACAACGAAGTTGATTGTAACTTACACCTCTTGATTGCTTACGCATTGCTAACACATTCAGTGTCATCAATGGAGATAACTCGTCATCAAAAGGCATTCCACCGAATGGACGACAGGATGAAATGGAGGAAAGATAACAATGTGGCCGTGTAGGAAAACACCTGAGAGAAGTCCAAGACACATGTTTTCTGAGCCTCACAGAATATACAGAAACACACAAATAAAATATATTGTATTCACCATATGCTTTGTAAACAAGAGGTGTAGACTAACAGTCAAATGCTTACTTACCTTCCCAACAATGCACAGATACTGTAGCTATGTAACTAAGTCATTGCTGTTATAATGCTCTCAATAAAGTATCAGTAAATTGAATTTGTCTGTAATTTCTTCAAATGAATATTAATTCAGCTCTTTCTAAGCACTGGTATCTGTGTAGCACTTACCACAGCAGCAATGTCTATCTGGTAGTTTTGCTAGATGGCTGTATCCTCTTTAAAATGAGTGGTGACCTTCGCCAGGGGTTTTGATACACTAAGGTAGGAGAAGGCTGCCAGTCAATGGTACGCAAAGTCCTGGAGAGATACAAAGAGACCATTAGGCACACACTATCTCACACAAAATCACATTAATAGACAAGCATACTGACAAACTTATAAAACACACACTCAGCCATTCATTTAGCCCCTTAAACACTCTCACGCAAGCACACACACACACACACACACACACACACACACACACACACACACACACACACACACACACACACACACACACACACACACACACACACACACAACCACACTAGTCTGCTCAATAACAACTAAGCACAACAATCCAGTCCATACCTACTACAAAGGTCTGCTGAAGCCTTCATTGACTTGGAATGGCATCAAGTGCAGGGCTATATCCCAATGGTCCTCAGTCACTCTCCTTGGGGACTACTGCTTTGTTATGGCTGGAGAGGTGAAAGCAATATGGAGAAAACTTATTTTGTCCCTCTTCAGTCTTTTCACATATTAGTACACTGAACAAAAATGTAAACGCAACATGTGAAGTGTTGGTCCCATGTTTCATGACCTGAAATGAAAGATCCTACAGATTTTCAATAAGCACACAAAGCTTATTTTGCTCAAATTTTGTGCACCAATTTGTTTAATCCCTGTTAGTGAGCATTTCTCCTTTGCCAAGATAATCCATCCACCTGACAGGTGTGGCATATCAAGAAGATGATTAAATAACATTATCATTACACAGTTGCACCTTGTGCATGGGGACAATAAAAGGACACTAAACTGTGCAGTTTTGTTACACAACACAATGCCACAGATGTCTCACGTTTTGAGGGATCGTGAAATTGGAATGCTGACTGCAGGAATATCCACCAGAGTGTTTGCCAGAGAATTGAATGTTAAGTTCTCTACCCTAAGCCACCTCCAATGTCGTTTTAGATCATTTGGCAGTACATCCAACAGGTCTCACAACCGCAGACCACATGTATGGCGTCGTGTGAGTGAGCTGGTTGCTGATGTCAACGTTGTAAACAGAGTGCCCCATGGTGGTGGTGTGGGTATGGTATGGCCAGGCATAAGCTACGGCCAACAAACACAATTGCATTTCATTGATGTCAATTTCAATGCACAGAGATACTGTGACAAGATCCTGAGCCCCATTGTCGTGCCATTCATCTGCCTCCATCACCTCATGTTTTAGCATGATAATGCACAGTCCCATGTTGCAAGGAATCTGTACACAATTCGTGGAAGCTGAAAATGTTACTGGTCTTCCATGGCCTGCATACTCATCAGACATGTCACCCATTGAGCATGTTTGGGATGCTCTGGATCGACATGTACGACAGCGTGTTGCATAAGGCAAATGGTGGTCACACCAGATACTGACTGCTTTTCTGATCCACACCCCTATATATTTTTTTAAGGTAGCTTTGACCAATAGATGCATGCCTGTATTCCCAGTCTTGTGTAATCCATAGATTAGGGCCTAAGGAATCCATTTCATGACTGATTTCATTAAATTAACTGTAATTCAGTAAAATCTTTGAAATTGTTGCATGTTGTGTTTATATTTTTGTTCAGTATAGTTCTAATAGAAAGGACAATGGAGGATTCCATTGAAGCTTTCTAGGAGAGACTGCCTTGAGATGAAGAAAATGATTGTGACGTTACAATTCCTTCTTCCTGGCTTAGACTCTAGAGAAGGCGTGTCAAACTCATTCCGTGAAGGGCCAAGTGTCTGCTTGTCTTTGGTTCCTCCTTTCAATTTGTGTCCAATTAGGAACTAGATAACCAGTTGAGGAGAGTTTCTAACTAATCACTGACCTTCATTCATCAATCAAGTACAAGCAAGCAGCGAAAACCTGCAGGCACTCAGCCCTCCGTGGAATGAGTTTCACACGTACTCTAGAGCATTCAAGCATTCTCTGGCAGACAACTTTGAGATGAAGAGAGAGATGTGACGTTACATGTTTACTGGGTTTCTTGCAGGTGTCAAATCCAGATTTTGAATGAAGCTCTGAAAGACCAAGTAATAATAATAATTCATTGGTTTTATATATTTATATTTTAAGTATTTAAAGTCTACTGTACAAAAGTTACTTGTACTGCAGAGCATATTACAAAAAACACATAGTACAAAAAAGAGACAGAAATTATGTATTTTGTTGTCAACAAAGAATGATTGCATTCCTTCTGTGATGTAACACTTAGATAAGTAGCATCTGCCTCTTATGAAATTATGTCTGTGAGGCATCATCATCAGGCACTAATGACCATGCATCATATTTGTAACAATAGACAAAACAAATGAAAGAGATCATGCCTACATGTGGAATGGAATAAATAAAGAGTGGAATAAAGTTTCACTGTGAGGAAATCCACCACAACATATAATCAGCCCACGCTTAATTGACAAACTGTTGGTGTGGTGCTTCTCCAAAGAAACAAATAAGCCATAGGTTGTAATGAGTGTTTTACCATGTTGTTCAGCAGCCTGCATTTTATTTTAAACCTTTATTTCACTAGGCAAGTCAGTTAAGAACAACTTGTTATTTACAATGACGGCCTACCTCGGCCCAAACGTCACTGGGACAATTGTGCAACGCCCTATGGGATTCCCGATCATGGCCTGGCATGTGATTCAGCCTGGATTTGAACCAGGGACTGTAGTGACGCCTCTTGCACTGAGATACAGTGCCTTAGACAGCTGCGCCACTCGGGAGCCCTCAAAGCTAGGGCAGACTGGCCATCTGGTATTTCTAGCTAATGCCAGGAGGCCTGGTCTATTTTTTGCCTAACCTGGGTGTGTTTAAAATGATCAGTATCTGGTTAATAATGGGGGCCTCAAGGGAAAAAAATGGGCCGTTGTGTTTCTGTTCCCTGTCCGCCGATGGCCTAAAGCCTTCCATACTATTCTAAATTCCTTGTAATTTCTGTAGCATAACAAATGAATGCCATAGGCTAGGCTGCATACTCTGCAATCAACGTGCTATGCCTACTATTCGCTATCAACTACTACAGTGAACTAACGGAGCGACAGGTGTTCCCTTATATGAAAGATGACTTGCAAAACCTGCTGCGGCATTGTGGTAGGCAGTCTACCTTTCGCCACCTGGACACACCCTACCCTACACAAATAAGATGACCTGTTGACCTTTTTGTTCAAGAAAATTACAAAAGAAACTGTGTGTGCAAAATGCATTGCTGGGGAAATCAGTCCTTTGTTTGCCTCTACAGTATGTTGGGGTGATAGATTATACATTTTTCACAAGAGTAGCCACCGCAACCTCTTCAGTTCCTATGTTCATCTAATAGGTCTACCCTACCATAACAAAATGCATTGCTTCACATCAGCATTTTTATTTAACATCGTTGTAATAGTTTTTGCTACACCTAGACATAGTATTATATCTGAATCAGGCACTTGGTTAAATATAAAATATATTTATTTATCTTTTTATTTATATTGTATATGCATTTCACTCCAAATTCGTTTATGGTATTTGCAAGAAGAAAATAATATAGAAAAATATTTGAATATGTATAGATTACAATTGATGTCAATACAAAGCCTTCTCTAATGTCTGTTGCCCCATTGTCTGTTGTCTTGTGGATGCAGGTCTTCATGAGGAATTCTTCCATCTCATCGTAGAGAAGATGGCATGGAGGGCGTAGAGCAGAGTCACCACATAACACATCACCTACAGGAAAAATACAAGATACAGAAAGGTGAGGAGTGGGATGGACTACTAGGGACATGCAGTAAGCTTCAGTTGAAGAACACTTTGTTTGAGTCACAGGAGTGAAGGAACATACCACTGCAGCAATGTCCAATTGGTATTCTTTGAAGAAAGTACTGGTAAATGATTTCAGACTAATGGTGACATAGGCCTGTACCACTGCTGCACTGAGGTAGAAGAAGGATGCAAGGGAATGATACACAACATCCTGAAGAGTGAGAGAGAGAGCGAGAGCGAGAGAGAGAGCGAGAGAGAGAGAGAGAGAGAGAGAGAGAGAGAGAGAGAGAGAGAGAGAGAGAGAGAGAGAGAAATAGAGTGTGAGAGAGTGAGAGTGAGAGCGAGAGAGAAGCAACATGAGAGAGTTAGTCATCATCCTGTTATACTACCTGTTATAACACTACAGCCTTTCAATAGACAGAATGTTCATTATACTCTCATCATCATCACCATCGTCATCATCACCATCATCATCATTCTTTCTGATTAGACATTTAGGATGGGAAGAAAATCTGTTCCATAATCCTTTTCGAGTAAATCACTTTTATCAAAGATGGCTGTATGAATGTCTCTCAGACTCACCAGTGTGGGCCAGATGCTGCTCTTATTGGCTCCACTGATGAAGATGAGGAACCACAGGGTAGTGATGATGAAGCAGAACACAGAGACAAACATCACCCAGCCCTGAGGATTCGCAATCAGCACCTTTGTGGAGGCCACCAGAGTCCACACCAGACCTCCGAATATCTGCCACACACACACGCGCACACGCACACACACACACACACACACACACACACACACACACACACACACACACACACACACACACACACACACACACACACACACACACACACACACACACACACACACGGGGGAGAGAGGAGAGAGAGAGAGAGAGAGAGAGAGAGAGAGAGAGAGACAGAGAGAGAGAGAGAGAACACAGAACACGTACGGTCATAATGTGTAAACATCAATGCATTTAGTTGACAAGTTGTTAGTCATGGGATTTGATGGTTCAATCAGCCATCCACTTCTTAATGTCACCCCAATAGTGTCACTCCATGTGTTGTGGTAAGACCACAGAGAGCAGGCCACAGTAACAGGGTAAGTAAACATGCACCTCTAGGCAAGGTCTGATAGCTTTAACTTACTAAAGCTCATTTAGTCAGGGGTTCAACCATTTGCATAGAACATTTCACCAAGTAATGGCTGTGACAGCTAGTGCATGCAACAGTCAGTAGGCTAACAGTTACGAGCTCTATGTTATCTTTACCTCCGTCAAAAACATCCAAATGAACACTTGTTCATAATCATACGCCTTTTGATTAGTTACTAGATACCATTGCCACAATTTCTCCATAGAGAATCTGACACTCCGTCGTACATGATCATTTCCAAACTCACACACACATTCTGCCCCCTCCTTCAACAAACATGCCAGTAAAGAGAGGATGAATGGTGTTTGGATACAGCGCGGATCATGCGATAACCATAGTTTGGTTTCAGATAAGGATTTAGCTGATATTCACAAACCAGAAATCAACATATTTTCCAATACTATGGCAATAATTATCAGCAGAAATAAACCTGACCAAGAAGGCTGCAGCAATCAAAGAAGTGCTTGGTATGAGTCTACACACAGTGTCTGACACTAAAGTAATACTCCTTTCAGTGCCCTCTGAATTACATCATGCATGCATACCCAAATATTACCTTGAACAATCAAATGTCTTATCTCCCTCTGATAAATGTGAAGGGCATTAGAGTAAAGAATATTTCTAGAGTAAAGAGCAATGCCAGTAGTCCAGTCCCAGCTGAGAGCAGAACACTTATTTGATTTGTCTGTACTCACAAACTCAGGAATGAAGAAGAGGTCTGGAACAGTGGTGAACACACTGGTGCCACTGGGCAGTGGGTTACTGGAGGTGCTAGAAGCCATATTCCCAAAGTGTCTAGGTCTACCTGTGTGTTGGCGTTTTGTTGATGTGGGTGTGTGCCCAACACAGTTCTCCCAAAAGTGAGACCTGTGACCTAAACAGTTCTGCTTTTTAAAGCCCTGCTTCCCACACCTGTTCCTCCTCCTCCTCTCATTCTCTTGATGTTTTATTTCTTCATTACATTGAAATACCAGTTGGTTGTGTCAGCTTGTGTACATTACATTTACATTTTAGTCATTTAGCAGACGCTCTTATCCAGAGCGACTTACAGTAGTGAATGCATACATTTCATACAACTCATACATTTCTTTTTTTTTTTCTGTGCTGGCCCCCCGTGGGAGATGTAGGATCTGAATTGGATCACTCTTTTGTTGTTTAGAAAAGGAGGAAATGCAAACTTGTCGTGTATTTGAGTTTAAAAAAGGCTTCTAAATATTTTAACTTCCGACTTCATTTGCCCTAACAAGAAATGGATCAACAAATACGTCCATTAATTATAATCCACATAATAATTCACATTTCCTGCTGCTGCAGGATTATTCTGTAGCAAACTGGATCAAATTACAATCCTTCATCTTTATGTAGGCAGGAGGCCCAATGTGGCCCACATCACATCTTAAAAGTAACCGTTGTCATCAATCACTTGCCAAAATCTGGATGAAAATGGATAAGGTGTGCCATTGACTTCAGTGGATTTGGTAATCTTGTGTATGTAGACAGGAGGCCCATTGTGTGTGGTAGGCAGGAGTGTTCCACATTTCCAAATCAGTGTGTCATCTGTCAACCTGACAGTTGGTGGAGAACAAACCACAAAAAAAAAAACTTTTCCCGTTGTAAAAAGAGAGAGGGGGAGGGGGGGTGGGCAATCCCAGAAACTGCAGCATGAGTGCTATTGCTGGGACAACCCAAGCCTACACACACATGCATGGAAATGAGAAGAAGTATTATTTGATAATCACAGGGAGGACTTGTTTCATCTTCCCCATTGTCATTTTTTTTTATTTGGTTGCAATATCCTGAGTCATATATGTACATGTCATGTCTACACTACTAGAAAAAAAGGGTTCCAAAATGGTTATTCGGCTATCCCCATAGGATAACACTTTTTTGGTTCCAGGTAGAACACTTTCTGGTTCCAGGTAGAACTATTTTGGGTTTCATGTAGAACCCTCTGTGGGAAGGGTTTTACATGGAACCAAAAAAGGTTCTTCAAAGGGTTCTCCTATGGGGACAGCCGAAGAACCATTTTAGGTTCTAGATAGCACCTTTTTTTTTCTAAGAGGGTATTGTTCATATTGGACAATAAATGTTCTGTCCTGACCACTAGCCAAGAGAGGCTATTATCCATGACAGTGGCTAATCTGTAGGGCTCGATCTATCTATAATTGGGTGACGGTTGCTAGTGTAACAGTATAGCTTCCATCCCTCTCCTCGCCCCTACCTGGGCTTGAACCAGGGACCCTTTGCACACATCAACAACTGACACCCACAAAGCATCGTTACCCATCGCTCCTCAAAAGCCACGGCCCTTGCAGAGCAAGGGGAACAACTACTTCAAGGTCTCAGAGTGAGTGACATCACCGATTGAAACACTATTAGCGTGCACCCTGCTAACTAGCTAGCCATTTCACATCAGTTACACTCACCCCCCTTTAGACCTCCTCTTTTTCCGCAGCAACCAGTGATCCGGGTCACGGCACCAATGTAACAGTATAGCTTCCGTCCCTCTCCTCGTCCCTACCTGGGCTTGAACCAGGGACCCTCTGCACACATCAACAACTGACACCCACGAAGCATTGTTACCCATTGCTCCACAAAAGCCGCAGCCCTTGCAGAGCAAGGGGAACAACTACTTCAAGGTCTCAGAGCGAGTGACGTCACCAATTGAAACGCTATTAGCGCGCACCCCGCTAACTAGCTAACCATTTCACATCGGTTGCACTAGGCAGAGGCTTAAGAGACGGTACAGCATATAAAACCTATTGTTTAGGCTTGTCACTCTTGTTTTGAGTACATTGGAGAGAAACAAATGTGACACTAAAGAGCTGGACAATCCCCCTATCTATCTATCTATCTATCTATCTATCTATCTATCTATCTATCTATCTATCTATCTATCTATCTATCTATCTATCTATCTATCTATCTATCTATCTATCTATCTATCTATCTATCTATCTATCTATCTATCTATCTATCTATCTATCTATCTATCTATCTATCTATCGTGGTATGCCAGGAGGTCTACCCCAGGGGATGGTAATAGAGGGGAGGTACGTGAGGCGACGTTGGCTCCCTCTGCTGGGAATACGGGAGCTGGGCACCGCGACACGGACAGCTAAGTGGAGGTAATTAGAGGAGAGTGCCAACCAGCCGTGGAGGCTAAATAAAAGGAGCACAATGACACACCACGGGAGAGACGGACACCAGTTAAGAGAGAGAAGAAAGACCGAGCAAAACCGAAGTGATTTCTTTGAGATATTTATTTTTTCCCTTACCATGACTCTGCTGTGACAGTTTGTCTTTCTCCCCAAACAAATGGCCCATGAGCAGTCCCTCTCATGCTATCTATTTGAGTATGTTTTCTTGTTATGTTTACCATATTTTCCTTACACAAAAGAGAGGGCCTGTTCTTGGCCCAGAGATCACTCCTCTGGTGTGTTTGAGCAGAGAGTAAGCTACTCCCTGAACCCTGCTCAGCGAGGTCTTTGTTATGGCGGCAGGACAACATGTCTTCTCTGTGAATGCCCAGTACAAACCTGTGACCCTATACCTAGAGCAATGTTCATCCAAGCATGTTTAAAGGCCTTTGTCATACAGACCTAAGTCATACAGACCTAAAGACTGGGTGGCGAGGAGGACTAGAGATCAAAGAGCTTTCCCATAAACCCACTGGAGTACCACAGCCTTTGAACTGGGGCGATGGATTCTCACTGATAAGACATTCCACCGGTCTCCCAGGCAGAGAAACAGATTGAACAAGTGATTAACTTGGATGGATGCTTCTTATTTTTTTCTTTCAGTCTGCTATTTCTATTCAGCTTGTAAATAGGTGAAAGCAACGAGATGCAAAAATAACTTAGGGTCTCGATTCATTCCATATTGCGGAAATTCATTGCTAAAGTGTGATTGAAATTCCTGCGTTCACGGAGACTGCATTCGCTGTAAAATCTGCGTATGTTGGCTTAAGACCCAGGCACACCCATTTGCTCATGGAATAGAGTAGGTGCAAATAAGGTTTGCGATTTAACATCAATAACATGACAGTAATTCTACCTCAAAAACAAACACGTGAATACCAATGAATTTTAAACCCACAATAGCAGGTAGCACTAAATAAGGTTACATATTGCCTATTAGGGCTGGGAATTACCAAGGACCTCACAATACAATATTATCACGATACTTAGATGCCGATACGATGTGTATTGCGATTCCATAATGTGATTTTAGAGCATTTTCATGTTCCAAACACACTGCTCACAGAGGCACAAAAGAGAACATGAGAAAACAAGTTTTAATCAGTCATGAAAATAAAAGTGCTGAAAACATGTTGGCTCACTATTTAAACAGAAGATGGAGAACAAGCCCTTGATCCTGACTCTCAGTTCCATTACATTACACATAAGAGCCATTGGACTAAGGCATCTTCTGAACAATGAAGTTTTGTTAAGAGCTGCAACGCTCAATCTGAACATTAACACGCGTCGCTTGTGGTACGGTTTTAGGAGCATAAGGACCTTATCTTTCATATCAGCGAGAAATAATAAATACAAAAACAATAGGTTAAACTGATATAGGGTTAGAGTTCCCACACGGTTTGTTACACGGCCATAACTCCATGTTACACGGTTTGTTACACGGCCATAACTCCATGTTACACGGTTTGTTACACGGCCATAACTCCATGTTACACGGTTTGTTACACGGCCATAACTCCATGTTACACGGTTTGTTACACGGCCATAACTCCACGTTACACGGTTTGTTACACGGCCATAACTCCACGTTACACGGTTTGTTACACGGCCATAACTCCACGTTACACGGTTTGTTACACGGCCATAACTCCACGTTACACGGTTTGTTACACGGCCATAACTCCACGTTACACGGTTTGTTACACGGCCATAACTCCACGTTACACGGTTTGTTACACGGCCATAACTCCACGTTACACGGTTTGTTACACGGCCATAACTCCACGTTACACGGTTTGTTACACGGCCATAACTCCACGTTACACGGTTTGTTACACGGCCATAACTCCATGTTACACGGTTTGTTACACGGCCATAACTCCACGTTACACGGTTTGTTACACGGCCATAACTCCATGTTACACGGTTTGTTACACGGCCATAACTCCATGTTACACGGTTTGTTACACGGCCATAACTCCATGTTACACGGTTTGTTACACGGCCATAACTCCATGTTACACGGTTTGTTACACGGCCATAACTCCACGTTACACGGTTTGTTACACGGCCATAACTCCACGTTACACGGTTTGTTACACGGCCATAACTCCACGTTACACGGTTTGTTACACGGCCATAACTCCACGTTACACGGTTTGTTACACGGCCATAACTCCATGTTACACGGTTTGTTACACGGCCATAACTCCATGTTACACGGTTTGTTACACGGCCATAACTCCACATTACACGGTTTGTTACACGGCCATAACTCCATGTTACACGGAAAGCAGACGGAAGACAAGATCGGACCACCTGTGCAGGTTAGCTGTCTGGCATGCTCTGAACACATAACTCGGGAGTGTAGCGGAAGTGTAGTTTAGTAGGATGGAGGCAGCCATACCTGTATGGATCTGTAACTGCTACAGTGTAGTTTCATTGGATGGAGGCTCCATAGCTGTATGGATCTGTAACTGCTACAGTGTAGTTTAGTAGGATGGAGGCAGCCATACCTGTATGGATCTGTAACTGCTACAGTGTAGTTTAGTAGGATGGAGGCAGCCATACCTGTATGGATCTGTAACTGCTACAGTGTAGTTTAGTAGGATGGAGGCAGCCATACCTGAATGGATCTGTAACTGCTACAGTGTAGTTTCATTGGATGGAGGCTCCATAGCTGTATGGATCTGTAACTGCTACAGTGTAGTTTAGTTGGATGGAGGTTCTATAGCGGTATGGATCTGTAACTGCTACAGTGTACTTTTGTCGGATGGAAGCTCCCATAGCTGTATGGATCTGTAACTGCTACAAAGTAGTTTTGTCGGATGGAGGCTCCATAGCTGTATGGATCTGTAACTGCTACAGTGTACTTTTGTCGGATGGAAGCCTCCATAGCTGTATGGATCTGTAACTGCTACAAAGTAGTTTTGTCGGATGGAGGCTCCATAGCTGTATGGATCTGTAACTGCTACAGTGTACTTTTGTCGGATGGAAGCTCCCATAGCTGTATGGATCTGTAACTGCTACAAAGTAGTTTTGTTGGATGGAGGCTCCATAGCTGTATGGATCTGTAACTGCTACAGTGTAGTTTTGTCAGATGGAAGCTCTATAGCTGTATGGATCTGTAACTGCTACAGTGTAGTTTTGTCGGATGGAAGCTCCCATAGCTGTATGGATCTGTAACTGCTACAAAGTAGTTTTGTCAGATGGAGGCTCCGTAGCTATATGGATCTGTAACTGCTACAGTAAGTGTGTCTTTTTTATTTGAAGGATTCTTTCTTGCTGATGAAAGATAAGGGCCATATGTTTCGAAAGCCGTATTGCAAGCGATGATCATTGAAGTTTCTAAAGGTTAAACCCCAGTGTAGGGATTGTAGTTCACATGAGGTCGTCGTGGGCAAAGCTAATGGCTGAAAACTGTAGGGAGAAGACAGAATGCCGCCTAGAGTTTTTGAGAGCTAATAGAGAACAAGATATAAGAATGAAAAATACAGGAGTTTTGGCGCAGGTACAGCCAACTAGCACTAGCTAGTAAACACAGGCTTAGGAGATGTTATATGTTTGTTCTTCAGCTAACATCACTTTTTGTGAATCTTTAAGCATTTATGTAATTTAAAAAACACATAACGTACATACAGTAAAGGCCTCATAATTCATAAAGGTCATGTTAACTGGCTGATATTATCTCATAGAACAAAACATATAAGATCTCCTATGCCTGCATTAACCTCGGACCTTATTTTCTGCGTTTATTCCAAAACCCTATTCTTTCCCCATTCATGTTCCCCATATGAATGCCTGAACGAACCAGAGGTAACTCATTTCCGTTTTTTAGGACTACAAGCTGGTGAGCTCTATTGTCAGAGGAGAATACAATGCACACATAAAAACAACCCACTGGGCACATACTGGTTGAATCAACGTTGTTTCCACGCCATTTCAATGAATTTACATTGAACCAATTTGGAATAGACGTTGAATTGACATCTGTGCCCAGTGGGAATATGCGACTTATTGTTTAATCTATAAAATGTCTTGCACAATTAAACGTTGTGCTATCCAGGAGCATGCGTACAGGACATCAATAAACTGCTCCAAAACATTTTAAACCAGCATCAGGAAATTTAGTCTATCATAGTTCATCAGGAAGGGCAGCTCAGAACAGCTAAAGATGGATTTAAAAGAACTGATTGGGTCTCTGCTTGACACCAATAAACCCCCTACAATATCTGGCCCACTCCCCTCCCTAAATCGTGGCATTGAACATTTCAGACTTTTAGCCCTCCATAACTGGCTACACGACCATTGCAGATCTGTGGGTGTAACATTTATTGACAATTTTGATACCTCCTGGAAACAAAGCTTGTTTTATAAGGAGGATGGGATCCACCCAAATCATTTGGGTTCCTGGATCCTTTCACAGCACTATAAGGCTGCGTTGAGACAATGACTTATCAATGACCCAAGCCCAGCTCAGTTAATCCCAACCATTGTGTCGCTGAGTTGTCATAATGCTTCAGCAAATGTACATTATCCCAGGGGCGTTGGAAGACACAATGTCATTTAATTTATGTCCCTCTAACTGCCATGAAACCCTCTGCTGATCCCACAGCAACTGTATGTAGTAATCATGTGCCTATGAACCAGTTCTACTGTTAGCACTGAGACGGTGTACCCTAGCAGATGACATTCATGTTCTGACTACCTCTGAAACTCACTTAGATAATACATTTGATGACACAGTGGTTGCAATACATGGTCATACCATTTACAGAAAAGACAGAAATGAGGGTGGTGTTGCGGTCTATATTAAGAACCACATTCCTGTAAAGCTTTGAGAGGATCTCATGTTAAATACTATTGAAGTAATATGGCTACAGGATCACCTGCCTCACTAATGTCACAGAAAATGGTGCCCCTCCTCGGCCGGGCGGCGCTCGGCGGTCGTCGTCGCCGGTCTACTAGCTGCCGCTGATCTGTGTTTCTGTGTTCATTGTGTTTTGTCTGTCTAGGTCCGCACCTGTTGTCATTTCTGTCATTAGTGAGGGGGTATTTAGTTTGTTCCTTTGGGGTTGTGAGGGATTGTTTGTTTGTCAGCGGGTTTACGCTGTGGCCGTGTCTTCTCTATCGTTTTTATATTGGAGGATTTATTTTCTCGCCGGGCTGCGCCCCGTGCGTGATTTTCCCTTTGTGGATTACCTGTTTCCCTTTTGGGTATTGTGTACTCCCAGTGCCTTTTGATCACCTAGTGTTTGGGTGTGAATAAACTTCGAGCTACTGGACGATATCTCCTGCATTTGACTCTTCTCCTTCCTCCTGCCCTAAGTACCCGTGACACCTAAAGCCCATTCTTGTGGGAAGCTGCTATATACCACCAAGTACTAACAGTCAGTATCTGGATAATATACTGTACCAGTCAGAATTTTGGACAAACCTAATCATTCAAGGGTTTTTCTTTACTTTTACTATTTTCTACATTGTAAAATAATAGTGGAGGCATCAAAACTATGAGATAACATATATGGAATCATGTAGAAACCAAAAAAGTGTTAAACAAATCAAAATCTTTTTTATATTTCAGATTCTTCAAAGTAGCCACCCTTTGCCTTGATGACAGCTTTGCACACTCTTGGCATTCTCTCAACCAGCTTCACCTGGAATGCTTTTCCAACAGTCTTGAAGGAGTTCCCATATTCTGAGCACTTGTTAGCTGCTTTTCCTTCACTCTGCAGTCCAACTCATCCCAAACCATCTCAATTGCGTTGAGGTTGAGTGATTGTGTAGCCCAGGTCATCTGATGCAGCACTCCATCACGCTCCTTCTTGGTCACAGCTTACAATAGTCAACCATGTTTATTCACGAGGGCTCTGAATATCATACAATGTACACAGCCTTTTATACCTCACCCTTTTGGTTAAACCATATGTCATACCCCTTATAAATGCCCCTCTTCTTTAGCACTGTCAATGCATATTTACAAGTCTTCTCCATCTCATACATTGCTTATCATATCCTGCCCCATGTTACATAATCTACTGTAAGCCTAAAGGTTTCTCCCCTCCCTGGGTGGGGAGACCTCCTTCCTGTTATTAGTTTCACAGTGGTCACAAGTTGTCTGTCACAAGCTGTCTGTTAACAGTTGCTCTGTTCCTTGAACGTCTCACTTACATTACTAAATAGTAAAGTCTTAGCTTGTCCTATGCACACACATTTATAGAATTAGTCTTATAAATCACTCAGTTATACATTTTCAGGGTGGAATCATTTAGTCAAAACCTTAAACATATAAATTCCATTATCATTAGACACTTTGCAAAGAGATGCAAAATTGAGATCAGGTGCATCCTGTTTCCACTGATCATCCTTGAGATGTTTCTACAACTTGATTGGAGTCCACCTGTGTGAAATTCAATTTATTGGACATGATTTGGAAAAGCACATCTGTCTATATGAGGTCCCACAGTTGACAGTGTATGTCAGAGCAAAAACCAAGCCATGAGGTCAAATGAATTGTGCGTGAAGCTCAGAGACAGGATTGTGTTGAGGAACAGATCTGGGGAAGGGTACCAAAACATTTCTGCAGCATTGAAGGTCAACAACAACACAGTGGCCTTCATCATTCTTAAATGGAAATTGTTTGGAACCACCAAGACTCTTCCTAGAGCTGGCCGCCCGGCCAAACTCAGCAATCGGGGGAGAAAGGCTTTGGTCAGGGCAGTGACCAAGAACCCGGTAGTCACTGTGACAGAGCTCTAGAGTTCCTCTGTGGAGATGGGAAAACCTTCTAGAAGGACAAACATCGCTGCAGCACTCCACCAATCAGGCCTTTATGGTAGAGTTGGCCAGACCGAAGCCACTCCTCAGTAAAAGGCATGATTGCCCACTTGGAGTTTGCCAAAAGGCACCTAAAAACTCTCAGACCATGAGAAACAAGATTCTCTGGTCTGATGAAACCAAGATTGAACTCTTTGGCCTGAATGCCAAGTGTCACGTCTGGAGTAAACCTGGCAGCATCCCTACGGTGAAGCATGGTGGTGGCAGCACATGCTGTGGAGATGTTTTTCAGCGGCAGGGGATGGGACACAAAGATGAACGGAACAAAGCACAGAGAGATCATTGATGAAAGCCTGCTCCAGAGCACTCAGGACCTCAGACTGGGGTGAAGGTTCACCTTCCAACAGGACAACCCTAAGCACACAGCCAAGACAACGCATGAGTGGCTTCGGGACAAGTCTCTGAATGTCCTGGAGTGGCCCAGCCAAAGCCCAGACATGAAACCGATCGAACATCTCTGGAGAGATGTGAAAATAGCTGTGCAGCGACGCTCCCCATCTAACCTGACAGAGCTTGAGAGGATCTGCAGAGAAGAATGAGAGAAACCCCCCAAATACAGGTGTGCCAAGCTTGTAGCGTCAAACCCAAGAAGACTTGAGGCTGTAATCGCTTCCAAAGGTGCTTCAACAAAGTACTGAGTAAAGGATCTGAATACTTACGTAAATGTGATTTACATTTTTTTTCTAAAAACCTATTTTTGCTTTGTCATTATGGGGTATTGTGTGTAGATTGATGAGGGACATAAACAATTTACAAAATTTTAGAATAAGGCTGTAACGTAACAAAATGTGGAAAAAGTCAAGTGGTCTGAATACTTTCCGAAGGCACTGTATGTCCTTCAACTGTTTTGCAAGTTAATTTCACATTGCCTACATCCAAGAGGCCATTGGGGAGAAAGGCAGTGTTTTTCCTTTTGCTTTGTACACCATTGTGACTAAGAGGGAGAGGTTTGCATCTCATTTGTCGTAATTACCTCTTACTCAGCTAGGCCAGGCAAAGGGTTAGACTGTGGGCCTAAATTTCCCAAGGAAAGAAAACAAATCCACACCTTATTATCCCACCCACACATAATATAACTGTTCATAATGCCTTATGTGAAATGTCTTGCATCAGGTATCACCACACATTCCAGAGCAACTGCACAATGGGAAATGTTTGTACTTTTCTTGGAGCCAACAATTTACCTAACCATATCAATGTGAGTGAATATCACAGCCTGTCGTGCCTAATCTCATTATATCACTTCTATTACCAGGCTCTTACACCAGGTCCATACAGTACATTAGATATTATAGTTTCATAAGAGTGAAGGTGTGTGTGTGTGTGTGTGTATAAACGCCATTACTTCTTAGTAGATGTTGCAATAATGCACTCTACACAAAGCTCTGTTCCTTTCTGGGACTGTATTTTAAACATCTGAGTAAAAAATAAAGGGTGACGAGCAATGTCATCTATTATAGTTTTTTATAAATATAGAAAAATACAAAAACTAAATAGTGACATATAACTAAGCAATATGCCAGAGGGGATGTGGCATATGGCCAATATGCTTTTCTTAAGCACGGCGCAACGTGGATTGCCTGTATACAGCCCTTAGCCGTGGTATATTGGCCATATACCACAACCCCCCGAGGTGCCTTATTGCTATTATAAACTGGTTACCAACGGTTCTGTCATAACCATGGTATACTCTCTGATATACCACAGCTGTCAGCCAATCAGCATTCAGGGCTGGAACCACCCAGTTTATAATTTAGAATAAATAACTCTGGAAACAGACGGATTTATGCAGTTGCTATTGGGCCATGCAGAGGAGGTCATAGGTGAGCTGTGAGATGTCAAAGGCTTGGTGGCGAGGGGGGCTGTCGGGGGTGTGTGTGTGGAATGGTTCCAGGGAACTGTTGAAGATGACTCGTGCCCGCTGGTTCTCCACCATCTCATCAGCCCAGCGAGGAGGGGGCAGGTCAGCCGAGTAGAGGAGAGGATACATGTTGTCCATGTATACCCTCACAAACTTCCTCTTCAGCAGCGGTAGGTCCCTCTGAAAAACCCACACACACACACATAAATCCACCATCACACAAAACACATACCCACAGAACAAGCCAGTTCAGCAGTGCCACAAAAAATAGCTTCACAATTCCTCAACCACCAGAAAAATACGTAAGGGCCGGTTTCGTGCACACTAAAAAGCACTTTAAAATGGAGAATCTCAATCAAAAATACTTCGGTCCAGGATTAGGCTTAATCGGTGTCTGAATGTTCAGAAAGTTCTGCTCTAAGGATTTGCTTACCTTTTCAGATCTCTTCATATTGCTCTCAGCCTCCAACCAAGACTTCTGAACAGAAAAACAATTCAGTCAGGGAGATGATGCAACATTATAGTAAATACACTGTAGCTAGCTAATAAATCTATAAAAGAGCCCACTGATTCCTGAAGATAGGGTCTGAATTGCATTGGGTTTTCAGGGGGTGGTGAGATGAGCTAGCCTCGATCCGGCAACGGAATTTACCCTCAGGGCATCCAGCAGGTCCGATTGGTCCACGATCTCAGGGAAGGTGGCCAGCAGAGGACTACAGATCAGATCTGTTGGGGAGTGACAACGGCCCGAGAGAATTCCTCATTAGTGACAAACAGCTACTGCAACACATACTGTACTGTACTACTGTAGGAAAAGCAGTCTGGTGTTCTCTGTATCTGATCATCAACACAGGTGAAACAGGGCCAACACCAATCTGACTAGATTACCTTCCTGGGCCCGGTTCCCCAAAAGCATCTTAAGGCTAAATTCATTGTTAGAACCTTCATAGGAGCATCGTTACATCTCTGATCTGTTTCCCAAAACCATCGTTACTAAAGTTGAACTTGAAAACGCTTGTCATTTACCAACTGCCTCAGACCACTCGCAGAACAGCTAAGTGTCACTTTATACACTGCTCCCAAGTGGCACAGAGGTCTAAGGCACTGCATCGCAGTGCTAGAGGCGTCACTACAGACCCTGGTTTGATCCCGGACTGTATCACAACCAACCACTGGTCACTTTAATAATGGAACACTGGTCACTTTAATCATGTTTGCATACTGTTTTACTCTTTTCATACGTATATACTGTATTCTAGTCAATGCACAATTGGCCCAGCGTTGTCCGGATTTGGCCGTCATTGTAAATAAGAATTTGTTCTTAACTGACTTGCCTAGTTAAATAAAGGATAAATACAATAAAATCAAAGTGTGTTTAACAGGTGAAATCAATAAGGGATCTTATCTTTCACCTGGATTCACCTGGTCAGTCTGTCATGGAAAGAGTTCTTAATGTTTTGTACGCTCAACGTAGAATCAAGATGTTTATTTTTTATTTCACCTTTATTTAACCAGGTAGGCTAGTTGAGAACAAGTTCTCATTTACAACTGCGACCTGGCCAAGATAAAGCAAAGCAGTGCGACACAAACAACAACACAGAGTAACACATGGAATAAACAAGCATACAGTCAATAACACAATAGAAAAAAAGAAAGTCTATATACAGTGTGTGCAAACGGCATGAGGAGGTTAGGCAATAAATAGGCCATAGTAGTGAAGTAATTACAATTTAGCAAATTAACACTGGAGTGATAGATGTGCAGACAATGATGTGCAAGAAGAAATACTGGTGTGCAAAAGAACAGAAAAGTAAATAAAAACAATATGGGGACGAGGTAGGTAGATTGGATGGGCTATTTACAGATGGGCTATGTACAGCTGCAGCGATCGGTTAGCTGCTCAGATAGCTGATGTTTAAAGTTAGTGAGGGAAATATAAGTCTCCAGCTTCAGCAATTATTACAATTTGTTCCAGTCATTGGCAGCAGAGAACTGGAAGGAAAGGCGGCCAAAGGAGGTGTTGGCTTTGGGCATGACCAGTGAGATACCTGCTGGAGCGCGTGCAACGGGTGGGTGTTGTTATCGTGACCAGTGAGCTGAGATAAAGTGGAGCTTTACCTAGCAAAGACATATAGATGACCCGGAACCAGTGGGTCTGGCAACGAACATGTAGCGAGGGCCAGCCGACGAGAGCATACAGGTCGCAGTGGTGGGTGGTGTATGGGGCTTTGGTGACAAAACGGATGGCACTGTGATAGACTGGATCCAGTTTGTAGAGTAGGGTGTTGGAGGCTATTTTGTAGATGACATTGCCGAAGTCGAGGATCGGTAGGATAGTCAGTTTTACGAGGGTATGTTTGGCGGCGTGAGTGAAGGAGGCTTTGTTGCAAAATAGGCAGCCGATTCTAGATTTAATTTTGGATTGGAGATGTTTAATATGAGTCTGGAAGGAGAGTTTACAGTCTAGCCAGACACCTAGGTATTTGTAGTTGTCAACATATTCTAAGTCGGAACCGTCCAGAGTAGTGATGCTAGTCGGGCGGGCAGGTGCGGGCAGCGAATGGTTGAAAAGCATGCATTTAGTTTTACTAGCGTTTAAGAGCAGTTGGAGGCCACGGAAGGAGTGTTGTATGGCATTGAAGCTTGTTTGGAAGTTTGTTAACACATTATCCAAAGAAGGGCCAGATGTATACAGAATGGTGTCGTCTGCGTAGAGGTGGATCAGGGAGTCACCCGCAGCAAGAGCGACATCGTTGATATATACAGAGAAAAGTGTCGGCCCGAGAATTGAACCCTGTGGTACCCCCATAGAGACTGCCAGAGGTCCGGACAACAGGCCCTCCGATTTGACACACTGAACTCTGTCTGAGAAGTAGTTGGTGAACCAGGCGAGGCAGTCATTTGAGAAACCAAAGCTGTTGAGTCTGCCGATAAGAATACGGTGATTGACAGAGTCAAAAGCCTTGGCCAGGTCGATGAAGACGGCTGCACAGTACTGTCTTTTATCGATGGCGGTTATGAAATCGTTTAGTACCTTGAGCGTGGCTGAGGTGCACCCGTGACCAGCTCGAAAACCGGATTGCACAGCAGAGAAGGTACAGTGGGATTCGTAATGTTCTGTGATCTGTTTATTGACTTGGCTTTCGAAGACTTTAGAAAGGCAGGGGAGGATGGATATAAGTCTGTAACAGTTTGGGTCTAGAGTGTCACCCCCTTTGAAGAGGGGAATGACCATGGCAGCTTTCCAATCTTTAGGGATCTCGGACGATACGAAAGAGAGGTTGAACAGACAGGTAATAGGGGTTGCAACAATGGCGGCGGATAATTTTAGAAAGAGAGGGTCCAGATTGTCTAGCCCAGCTGATTTGTCCAGGTTTTGCAGCTCTTTCAGAACATCTGCTATCTGGATTTGGATGAAGGAAAAGCTGCGGAGGCTTGGGCAAGTAGCTGCGGGGGGTGCGAAGCTGTTGGCCGAAGTTGGGGTAGCCAGGAGGAAAGCATGGCCAGCCGTAGAGAAATGCTTATTGAAATTCTCGATTATCGTGGATTTATCGGTGGTGACAGTGTTACATAGCCTCAGTGCAGTTATTCTCCATGGACTTTACAGTGTCCCAAAACTTTTTGGAGTTAGAGCTACAGGATGCAAATTTCTGTTTGAAAAAGCTAGCCTTTGCTTTCCTGACTGACTGCGTGTATTGGTTCCTGACTTCCCTGAACAGTTGCATATCGCAGGGACTATTCGATGCCATTGCAGTCCACCACAGGATGTTTTTGTGCTGGTCGAGGGCAGTCAGGTCTGGAGTGAACCAAGGGCTATATCTGTTCTTAGTTTAAAAAAAAATTGAAAGGGGCATGCTTATTTAAGATGGTGAGGAAATTACTTTTAAAGAACGACCAGGCATCCTCGACTGCGGGGATGAGGTCAATATCCTGACGGGATGAGGCCAGGTCGATTAGAAAGGCCTGCTTGCAGAAATATTTTAGGGAACATTTGACAGTGATGAGGGGTGGTCATTTGACCGCGGATCCATAGCAGATGCAGGCAATGATCGCTGAGATCCGGATTGAAAACAGCAGAGGTGTATTTGGAGGGCAAGTTCGTCAGGATAATATCTATGAGGGTGCCCATGTTTACGGATTTAGGGTTGTACCTTGTGGGTTCCTTGATAATTTGTGTGAGATTGAGGTGTGAGATTGAGGTGTGATTGAGTGTTAAGAATATCCCAGTTTAGGTCACCTAACAGAACGAACTCTGAAGATAGATGGGGTGCAATCAATTCACATATGGTGTCCAGAGGACAGCTGGGGGCTGAGGGGGGTCTATAACAGAAGGCAACAGTGAGAGATTGTCTGTCTGTCTGTGACCTTTACAATTGCTACAAACAATTGAAGGATAAAAAATGCTTCAAATGAAAACCAAAAGATGACTTGCATAAAAAGATAAATAGGCTACATGGGCCTATACAGTGCCTTCAGAAAGTATTCACACACCTTTACTTTTTCCACATTTTGTTGTGTTATAGCCTGAATTTAAAATGGATTCAATTTAAATCTTCTGTCACAGATCTACACATAATACCCCATCATGTCAAAGCGGAATTGTTTTTGTATAACGTTTTTTAAATTAATAAAAAATGTAAAGCTGAAATGTCAATAAATAAGTATTCAACCCCTTTATTTTATGGCAAGCCTAAATTAGTTCAGGAGTAAAAATGTGCTTAAGAAATCACATAATAAGTTGCATGGTAGCAACAACAAAAAATATGACTACCCCATCTCTTTACCCTATACATAAAATGATCTGTAACATCCCTTAATCGAGTAGTGAATTTCAAGCATAGATTCAACCACAACGAACAGGGTGTTTTTCAATGCCTTGCAAAGAAGGGCACCAATTGGTAGATGTGTAAAAAATATAAAAAAGCAGACAGTAAAAAAGCAGACAGTGAAAATACCTTTGAGCGTGGTGAAGTTATCAATTAGGCCTTTGGATGATGTATCAATACACCCAGTCGCTACAAAGATACAGGCGTCTTTCCTAACTCAGTTGCCAGAGAGGAAGGAAATTGCTTAGGGATTTCACCATGAGGCGCAGTGATTTTAAAAGAGTTAGAGTTGAATGGTTGTGATATGACAAAACTGAGGATGGATCAACAACATTGTAGTTACTCCACAATACTAACCTAAATGACAGAGTGAAAAGAAGGAAGCCTGTACAGAATTAAAATAGTCCAAAATATGCATCCTGTTTTTAACCAGACACTTAAGTAATACTGCAAAAACAATGTGGCAAAGAATTTACATTTTTGTCCTGAATACAAAGCGTTATGCTTGGTGCAAATCCAACACGTCACTGAGTACCACTACCATGGAGTTGGCTGTATTATTCTGTTTTCCAACAGACACTTAAGAGACAAATTCACCTTTCAGCAGGACAATAACTTAAAACACAAGGCCAAATATACACTGGAGTTGCTTACCAAGACCATATTGAATGTACCTGAGTGACCTAGTTACAGTTTTGACTTGAAAAGCTATGGCAAGACTTGAAAATGGCTGTCTAGCAAGGATCAACATGACAGAGCTTAAAATATATATTATAATAATAATTGCCAAATATTGTACAATCCAGGTGTGGAAAGCTCTTAGAGAATTACCCACAAAGACTCAAATAAAATTGTATTGGTCACATGCGCCGAATAGAACCGGTGTAGATTTTACACCGGTTCTATTCGGCAACAATGCAGAGTTAAAAAGTAAGACAAATATTTGCTGAATAAAAAAGACATAGTAACACAATAAAAACAATAACAAGGCTATATACAAGGAGTACCGGTACAGAGTCAATGTGCAGGGGTACGAGGTAGTTGAGGTAATAGAGGGAATACAGTGCATTCGGAAAGCATTCAGACCCCTTGACTTCTTCCACATTGTTATGTTACAGCCTTATTCTACATAATAACAAACAACTGAAATATGTAGTGTGTGTGTGTATCAGCGGCAGTCGGTGCCGTTTAAGATGAAGGAGGATGATTTCTTGTTTTTAAATAATTATGAACATGGCATATTGGATGACTGTCAATCATAATCCATTCACCCAGCTCAATGTAACATCGATAGGCTTAGGCTACTACATGATACTCAAGTTTTCCCTATACCGATCACGAGGTTGCCAATGAATGAAAGTTTACAACGTAGGTGCACATTAGTCCAGTTACAAACGAGAGTTTCTATTGGACAAATTCAGGTATGTTTATCCCCGTTTTGTTCGCTTCCGTTTAAGAAACGTTTTCAACAGAATTGGCGCAATGAATACACTCCTGATTACACGCAAACACAGTTAACTTTCATAGCAGCCACATACAAACAGCTTGTTGTATATATATATATATAATTCCTTCTTGCATCTATCTATCTATCTCACCTTTTCCATTCGCTTGTGGACTTCAGTGTACAACACATCAGCTGTCTGTGACCAGGCAAAAAAAACAATTTCCAAGCCAAACCTTCATATCATAACCACTACACACAGCTTACATCGTTGTCAGGTCATAGTCAACATAGCTACTAGAACTAACGTGTTAGTAAACCCGCTACAATTATGCAGTACAGCAGGGTTCCCAACCAGAAGTACTAGGACTCCTCGGGTAACTTGGCCTATCCACAGGGGGTACTTGAAAAGACGCATGAGATCATAGGCTTACTGGTAAAATGCACATGAGGGGGTACTTCAGGAGTACTCCGTGCAGAGCAAAATTCTGTTGATGTTACAATAACCAAAAAAGGTTGGGAACCACTGCAGTAGTGTACAGTCAGCAGCAAGCAGTTTAGCAGTTATACCGGTGGGTCCCGGTGGCAATAAATTAATAAAACAAAATCTTACCTTACTTGGAAGAGTTCCAGTGTTGGATAGCCATAGCCAGCTATCTAATATAGCATCCCTCTCTGTTTGAGCCGGGTGTTTGGGTAGGCCAAACTAGCTTTCAGCATTTGATGCTAGCTAAATAAGTGAAAAAAATATATACCGCGAAATATAGCTGGCTCTCTTTCGCTTCCTCTCTCGACGGCAGGGAGCGATGTACTGGGCCGTACGCACTACCCTCTGTAGTGTCTTGCGTTCGTATGCAGAGCAGTTGCTATACCAAGCGATGATGCAGCTAGTCAAGATGCTCTCAATGGTGCAACTGTAGAACATTTTGAGGCCCTGAGGGTTCATGCCAAACCTTTTCAGCCTATTGAGGGGGAAGAGGCGCTTTTGTGCCCTTTTCACGATTGGTGTTTTTGGACCATGATAGGGCCTTAGTGATGTGGATACCAAGGAACTTGAATCTCCCAATCCACTTCACTACAGCCCTGTCAATGTGAATGGGGGTGTGTTCGGCCCTCAGTTTCCTATAGTCCACGATAAGCTCCTTAGTCTTGCTCACGTTGAGGGAGAGGTTGTTGTCCTCGCACCACACTGCCAGGTCTCCGACTTCCTCCCTATAGGCGGTCTCATCGTTGTAGGTGATCAGGCCTACTACCATCGTGTCGTTGGCAAACTTAATGATGGTGTTGGAATCGTGCGTGGCCACACAGTCGTGGGTGAACAAGGAGGAGACTGAGCACGCACCCCTGAAGGGACCCCGTGTTGAGGGTCAGCGTGGCGGAGGTGTTGTTGCCTACACTCACCACCTGGGGTTTGCCGTCAGGAAGTCCAGGATCCAGCTGCAGAGGGAAGTGTTCAGTCCCAGGGTCCTTAGCTAAGTGAAGAGCTCAGAGGGCACTATGGTGTTGAATACAGACCTGTAGTCAATGAACAGCATTCTCATATAGGTGTTCCTTTTGTCCAGGTGGGAAAGGGCAGTGTGGAGTGTAATAGAGATTGCGCAATCTGTGGATCTGTTGGGGCGGTATGTGAATTGGAGTGGGTCCAGGATGTCTAGGATGATGGTGTTGATGTGAGCCATGACCAGCCTTTCAAAGCATTTAATAGCTACAGATGTGAATGCTACGGGGTGGTAGTCTTGGGCACAGGGACTACGGTGGTTTGCTTGAAACATGTGGGTATTATAGACTGGGTCAGGAAAACATGTAGGTATTACAGACTCAGCTGTAATCAGCTGGAATCGCCGCCAAAGGTGCTTCTACAAAGTATTGACTCAGGGGTGTGAATACTCATGTAAATCAGATATTAAATGTTTTTAAAAATATGTTTCCACTTTGTCATTATGGGGTAGTGTGTAGATGGGTGAGAAAAAAAACTATTTAATCCATTTTGAATTTAGGCAGTAACAACAAAATGTGGAATAAGTCAAGGGGTATGAATACTTTCTGCAGGCACAGTTTATATATTAATCATATTGAAATCAATTTTGTTCAATCAATTGACTTCTATTTTTCCAATAGGCTACAGTCTTATCTTTTCCTCAATATATTTCATGACGTGTAAAAATGTGCGCAATGATGTGCAATCTGTGATTTAGTGCATTGTTATTGGTGGGCATTAGAATAAGCCGTCTCAATATTTGCAGCCATATAGGTGGTAATATTTCGGGTCGGGTGAAAAGGGGGTGTGGTGGGATTATTTAAGATACTCTTTGAAGAGGTAGGGTTTTAGATGTTTTCGGGAGATGGGTAGGGACTCTGCTGTCCTAGCTTCAGGAAGAAGCTGGTTCCACTATTGGGGTGCCAGGAAAGAAAAGATGGGCCTAAGAGGGAGCTGCCTTCCCGTAGGGGTAGGAAGACCAAGAGACCAGAGGTGGCCGAACGGAGTGCTCGGTTTGGGGTGCTGGGTTTGATCATAACCTGAAGGTAGGGAGAGGCTCTGTAGGCAGTTACCATGGTCTTGTATTGGATGCGAGCCTTGATTGGAAGCCAGTGGAGTGTGCAGAGGACCGGGGTGACATGGGAGAACTTTGGAAGGTTGAACACCAGGCGTGCTGTGGTGTTCTGAATAAGTTGAAGGGATTTGATGTAGAGCATGAACGAGTCACTGCTTTGATGTTTGCAGAAAACAACAAGGTTCTTTGCACTTTGGGAGGGGACACCGTGGAGTTGTCAACCCTGATGGAGAGGTATGAGCAGGCAGGACCATGCCGGGCCGGGAGGAAAGGCGACAGTGCGAGTCATAGGATGAGACTAGGGTTGAAGAGGCAGAACCAGGAGACAGAATGATTTAACAGAAGGGAGAGATGATAGGATAGAAGAGGAGTGAGTAGTGGGAGAGAGAGAGTGAAGATTGCGACGGCACATGACCATCTGGGTAGGGGCTGAGTGGCTAGGGTTGGAGGAGAGGGAGACAGAAAAGGAAACAAAGTCGTGATCAGAGACCTGAAGGGGAACTGCAGTGAGATTAGTAGGCAAACAGCCTCTGGTAAAGATGAGATCAAGAGTATTGCCTGCCTTGTGAGTTGGAAAGGATTGGGAAAGGGTGATGTCAAAAGAGGCAAGGAGGGGAAAGAAAGTTGGAAAGAAATTAAACGAAGGCAGATGTCAGGAGGTTGAAGTCGCCAAGTACAAAGAGCGGTGAACCATTGTCAGGTAATTAGTTCATCAAGGTGTCAAGCTCATTGAGGAACTCTTTAAGAGCACCTGGTGGGTGATAGATGACAACAATGTTAAGCTTGAGTGGAGGAGTGACAGTGACAGCATGGAATTCAAATGAGGACAGGTGAGTGAGGGAGGGGGAAAAAATCTCCAATTAGGAGAAATGAGTAGCCCTGTGCCACCACCACGACGACCAGATGCTCTCGGACTATGAGAGAACACATAGTCAGATGAAGAGCTGATCTCTAGGTGCTGATCCATCATCAGTATGAATGGAGAAAGCTGATCCAAGAGCAGCTCTGCCTTTCTTTCGATCCTATCAGTATCAGCACGTGCTCCAACGTTCTCTCTGCGTGCTGTTTTGGCCATTATAGGAACGACGCATCGTTAAAAACACTCGTAAGCCTATGTTTGATCGCTATTGGGAAACCGGACTCTGTTCTACGTGGAAGACACAATCATGTACACTAAGTATGTGACCTGATCAATGGTGGTGATGCTGTATCCAACATATCATATACAGTCAACCCATTATCCCTATCCATGAGTATGTGGGAGTGTGCGTGCGTGCGTGCATGTGTTACCTGCATTCTGCATGGTAGCCCTGTCCATAAGCAGAATATCTGCCAGTAGTTGTCTGTGTAGAACCAGCAGGTGTATACTGGAGAGACTGCCCACTAGAGTGTCTGGAAGAGCACTGACAAAGCAGGGAGAGGAGTTAGTAGTTTTGATGTTCCTGTAGCTAGCTATGTGACAAGAAGTGCTGTAGCTTCGATTCCAAAATCCACACTCACCTCAGCTGTGATCTTGTGCGAACGTTTGGTGATTTCAGTTTGAGGAAGAGTTTAGGGAGTTTCCTTGACAACATCATCTGCTGGAACATGCCTGTTCCTGTGGCTGGGACCAGAGAGAGATCACAGGGACGATGAGAACCTCAGAAACTCTTATTCTCAACATAACATTAGTAATAATGACCTCTTTCAATTCAATACAACTTTATTTATTAACATGTAATTAACATGCACTTTTTGCGCATTCATACCTCCTCTTGTTAAAGACGGATCCACCTCTATGTCCTTTTCATACGGTGTGCCTCCATGCACAAGCAATTCATAGGTCCTACAGACAGAGACACAGACAGAGACAGACAGACAGACAGACACAGGCATGAGATTCACTCCCAGATTATGAAATCTTTTCTGACATACTGCATGTGTTGATGACGACACTGGGCTGCGAGTCATTTTTGGCTTCGGAACAGACCTGTTGGGGAGAAATGAGACGGAACGACATCGGCCCGAGAGAATTCCTCATTAGTGACAAACAGCTACTGCAACACATACTGTACTGTACTACTGTAGGAAAAGCAGTCTGGTGTTCTCTGTATCTGATCATCAGCACAGGTGAAACAGGGGCAACACCAATCTGACTAGATTACCTTCGTGTTCTACAACACCCTCATGTACACTACAGTACGTAACCCGATCAATGAAATCAGATTTTGATATCTCTTAGGGCATCTGTGTTGATGGCGACATCGAACTGCGAGACTTTGTGGCGCTGGGCCAACAAAGGAGCAGTACAGTACCTGTGTGGGACAGGTGCTCCGTTGGTGTCAAAGAGCTTCAGGAAGGCCCAGCCACAGCTCAGGTCTCCTCTCTCACCTGTAGACTGGATGGCAAAAGCTCAATATTAATCAATGCAAATAAGAATAATTTGAAAATCATGTAATAGATACTGCTTATAATTAACCGTCTTCATAGTACACCGTTGGAGAAATAACAGCTAAAGGGGTTTGTCTACAGACATGGCTAGTGCATTGAGAGACAACGTAGACTTGAGTAGTCTTTCTCAGGAATGGTATAAGAAACGCTTACATTTCGGATGTATGTGACGCCAAGTTCAAATAATATTCCCAGCTCAGGAGCGTCCGAGTTGCACCTCAGAAAACAGTCCCCATCCAAAAGGCTGGGTAGATTCCCAGTCATCTGCGAAACGAACCCAAACAAGCATTTAAACTAAACTTTTAGCTTTACAGAAATACATTCAGACTATACAGCATGGTACGCTCTGCTCCATTTCAATAACTTGAGTGTTCAGTGATGTCTAAATGATGTAGTACCCGGGGAGAAAAGGACCAGGTCTTGACGTTGTTTGCATTGCAAGTGGCTCGGATGGTGTGGATGTTACTAAGAACCTAAAAAGAGTAGACGGTCAACAATGAAATTATTGACCCTCACTCACAACATTCACAACAGCCTCACTGACGTTACATAAAAAGAGCTAGGTATGTTGAAAGGAACACATGTTGGGCAAGAGAAGAGTGTAGAAAGACACAATCCAGTCAAAAGGCATCATGGGTGAGCATGGCAGGGTAGAGGTATCCCACCTGAGTACCGTCGAAAGCGCAGAGGCGGATGTGCCGACTGAGAACTTGAACTCCGACCCCTGGGGTGGGGATACTCTTGCAGCTCCACAGAGTCAGAGTGAGGGACATCCTCGCTGTCCTCTGACGAACCTATGGGGGACGAGAGGGTTCCTTCTTACTTCTAATACATGCACAATAGTCATGCCTACACCATCCTAATGAAGCCCTGACTCACAATGGTTGAGTCAAACGAAACAGCACACACTAATAACAATTGTCACCAACACACACACAATAACTGACACGAGGGCTGTTACAGTGACCGCATTACCGCCACACCGGCGGTCACGCGTCATGACCGCAGTTAAATTCCACGTGACCGTTTAGTCGCGTACCTAGGCTTCTCCAAGCTCTGATGCTGCTGATGGTCGTTAGTAGTGATGGATTCTATTAAAATGTAACATGTTTCAAGTTAAACTGTAGTTAGTTTGTATCCTGTTTGGTGAATGATTACTGTGAGTATTAATGGAGTTTAGGACATGAAACTGTGTGTATGCTCATTTAGAAAAGTTGACCTAATCAGATAAGAGGAAATTGCCTAGGGTCAGAGAGCAGGGTCAGGCCCAGAACAGAAGATGGGCATCTGGCTAAACAAAGAGAGGACCATGGACATTCCACAGGGGAAAGGAGGGAAACTCATTTGGGTCATGAAATGTATAGCTGGGGAGGTGACACCAACAAGAGGGTGGTGACCAAAAGGAGGGACAAGTATAAGACGTTTTGTGTACTTTCTAAATTTATGCACTCAGCTGACTGTATCCTTGGTATTAAACACTTGAAACTTCTCTTGAGCTTTTGGTCTCAATTCCTTATTGCAAAGAGGTTGCAATAGCATTTTTCTTTATAACAGTAACCTACCAAACTTGCTAACTGTTGGTACTCAGCACTCTATTGTCCCTCTAAATCACTCTGACATCAATGCAAATGTTTTAGAAAATCAAATCAAACACTTAATGAGAGCCCATGAGCTCATGTTGTGCAACATTTCTATAGGCTATGCAATTGCATAAGAAAACAGAGTTTTGAAGGCCTCTATTTCTCAACTTTTCCTAATATTAAGCACATTGCTTCTCTTTACAAAGGAGTATAGCCTACCTGACTGGCATTTAAGTGCGTAGTTGACATTCATTTTTTCCCCATGTATTTTCTCATGGTTCATTCTAAATACAAACTAATGTCACACATATATTATTTAGTATACGTAAAGACAACATTAAATCAAGAATAGTCTGATGGGTCTACAATTTTAGCCCATTACTTGTGAATGATGTATTATCACTTGTGAATGATGTATTATCACTTGTGAATGATGTATTATCACTTGTGAATGATGTATTATCACTTGTGAATGATGTATTATCACTTTTAAATGATGTATTATCACTTGTGAATGGTGTATTATCACTTGTAAATTATTTATTATCACTTGTAAATTATGTATTATCACTTGTGAATGATGCCCAGCGTGTGCAGTAGGGCAAGAAACACTGCATGCCTTTTTCACCCCAACTTTTTCAAATCAATGTCGCACAGCTAATGTAGCCTAGCCCATAGGCCTATATGTTTTTATAAGGTTTGTATCACAACTAAAGTGGCGAAATAACTTCTTAAAATTAAGCACAATCCACTTTACAACCAGTGTAGAGCCTAACTGGCATACATAGGTGGCACGTGTTTCAAGTTTGGTTCAAGTTACTATCACTTTTGAGATTAGTGTTTTTCCACTAATTGAATGAATTTGTGCTTATAGCCGTGCTTATAGCCGAATGCCGTGTGCGCATTGCTGTGCTTATAATGTGAAGAAATAGCCTAATAGTTCATCAACATTTTAACCTCAATGCTCTGATTTGTTGCATCAGCCTCATTGCTTCTAAATTGGGATTTATGACATCCCACAACTGTCTCAAAGTACAGTACCTGTTACACCTGCTCCCGCTCTTTCCCCCTGGCGCTCGAGGGCGCCAGGCTGCCCTGCATCATGCACTCCTGCCATCATCTATTACGCACACCTGCCATCCCTTGTCACGAGCTTCAGCGATATTGACTCACCTGGACTCACTCATCACCTGTTTATTACCTCGCATATATTTGTCAGTTCCCCAGCTCTGTATTACCCGTGTGCTGACGCTGTCCTGTCTCGTTCTATATCCGTTCCCTATTAAATGTTTGACTCCCCGTACTTGCTTCTCCTCTCCAGTGTCATCCCCAGACAGAATGCAGCAGCCAACACACGAAGCATCGGGGAGTACTGGCGTTCCCGGTTGGTATGGTGGCATCGGCTCTGGGTCGCCGCCGATGGAACCGGGGGTGCCTAGCCAGCTCGTCGGGCTTCCACGCCCTAGCTGGCTCGAGAGGTTTCCTTGCCCCGGTTGGCTCGGAAGGCGCCCATCCCACGTCGGGCCTCAGCCGGATCGTCAGGTCTTGTTCGCCCAGCCGGCCCAGGAGTTTTTTTTGTTTTGTTGGTGACGTGGGGTTTGGATTCCGCCGCCGATGGAACCGGGGGTGCCTAAGCCAGCTCATCGGCCTTCCACGTCCTAGCTGGCTCGAGAGGTTTCCTTGCCTCGGTAGGTTTCCATCCCACGTCATGCTCCACTGGATCATCGGGCCGCAGCGGGATCGACAGGCATCCTTGCCTCAGCCGGATCGTCAAGCTCCTATGCCTCAGTTGACTCGCCAGGCTCCCACGCCCCTGCCGGTTCGGGGGAGTTTACCCCCAGCCGGCTTGCCCAGCGCCCATGTCTCGGCCGGTTCACCCAGGTGGGACGCCCCTGGGGGGGTACTGTTACGCCTGCTCCCGCTCTTCCCCCCTGGCGCTCGAGGGCGCCAGGCTACCCTGCTTCACGCACTCCTGCCATCATCTATTACGCACACCTGCCATCCCTCGTCAAGCGCTTCAGCGATATTGGACTCACTTGGACTCACTCATCACCTGTTTATTACCTCCCCTATATTTGTCAGTTCCCCGTTGCTGCATTGATTGTAATTTGTCTGTATTACCCGTGTGCTGACGCTGTCCTGGCTCGTTCTATGTCCGTTCCCTATTAAATGGTTGACTCCCCGTACTTGCTTCTCCTTTCCAGCGTCATTCCCTGACAGTACCAGTCAAAAGTTTGGACACACCTACTCATTCAAGGGTTTTTCTTTACTTTTACTATTTTCTACATTGTAGAATAATAGGGAAGACATCAAAACTATGAAATAACACGTATGGAATCATGTATTAACCAAAAAAGTGTTAAACAAATCAAAATATATTTTATATTTGAGATTCTGCAAAGTAGCCACGCTTTGCCTTGATGACAGCTTTGCACAGTCTTGGCATTCTCACAACCAGCTTCATGAGGTAGTCACCTGGAATGCATTTCAATTAACAGGTGTGCCTTGTTAAAAGTTAATTTGTGGAATTTCTTTCCTTCTTAATGCGTTTGAAACAATCAGTTGTGTTGTAACAAGGTGGGTGGTATACAGAAGATAGCCCTATTTGGTAAAAGACCAAGTCCATATTATAGTAAGAACAGCTCAAATAAGCAAAGAGAAATGACAGTCCATCATTACAATAAGACATGAAGGTCCGTCAATCCAGAACATTTCAAGAACTTTGAACGTTTCTTCAAGTGCAGTCGCAAAAACCATCAAACGCCATTAAGAAACTGGCTCTCATGAGGACCACCACAGGAAAGGAAGACCCAGAGTTACCTCTGCTCCAGAGGATAAGTTCATTAGAGTTACAAGCATCAGAAATTGCAGCCCATATAAATGCTTCACAGGGTTCAGGTAACAGACACATCTCAACATCAACTGTTCAGGATACTGCATGAATCAGACCTTCATGGTCAAAATGCTGCAAAGAAACCACTACTAAGGATACAAATAAGAAGACGAGACCTGTGTGGGCCAAGAAACACAATCAATGGACATTAGACCGGTAGAATAAGAAGAATACAAACAGTGTAGTCATTCCCTCCGCAAGGCATTCAAACAAGCGAAATGTCAGTATAGATACAAAATGGAGACGCAATTCAACGGCTCAGACACAAGACGTATGTGGCAGGGTCTACAGACAATCACGTACTACAAAAGGAAAACCAGCCATGTCACAGACACCGACGTCTTGCTTCCAGACAAACTAAATCTCCCTATCCCAGTCTGCTGTCCCCACATGCCTCAAGATTGCCACTATTGTTCCTGTACCCCAGAGGGCAAAGGTAACTGAACTAAATGACTATCGCCCCATAGCACTCACTTTTGTCATCATGAAGTGCTTTGAGAGGCTAGTCAAGGATCATATCACCTCCACCTTATCGGTCACCCTAGACCCACTTCAATTTGCTTACCGCCACAATAGGTCTACAGACGATAAAATTGCACTACACTACACTACACCATCTGGACAAGAGGAATACCTTTGTAAGAATGCTGTTCATTGACTACAGCTCAGCATTCAACGCCATAGTACCCTCCAAGATCATCATTAAGCTTGAGGCCCTGCGTCTCAACCCCGCCCTGTGCAATTGGGTCCTGGACTTCCCGACGGGCTGCCCCCAGGTGGTAAAGGTAGGAAGCAACATCTCCTCTTCGCTGATCCTCAACACTGGGGCCCCACAAGGCTCCGTGCTCAGCCCCCTCCTGTACTCCCTGTTCACCCATGACTGAGTGGCCACGCACGCCTCCAACTCAGTCATCAACTTTGCAGACGACACAACAGTAGTAGGCTTGATTACCAACAACAACGAGATAGTCTACAGGGAGGAGGTGAGGGCACTCAGAGTGTGATGTTAGGAAAAAAACCTCTCACTCAACATCAATTAAACAAAGGAAATGATCGTGGACTTCAGGGAAACACCAGAGCTAGCACGCCCCTATCCACATCGACGGGACAGCAGGTGGAAAGTTTTAAGTTCCTCGGCGTACACATCACGGACAAACTGAAATGGTCCACCCACACAGACAGTGTGGTGAAGAAGGCGCAACAGTGCCTCTTCAACATCTGGAGGCTGAATAAATTTGTCTTGTCACCTAAAACCCTCACAAACTTTTACAGATGCACAATTGAGAGCATCCTGTCGGGCTGTATCCCCGCCTGGTATGGCAACTGCACCGCCCACAACCACAAGGCTCTCCAGAAGGTGGTGTGGTCTGCACAACGCATCACCAGGGTCAAACTACTTGCCCTCCAGGACACCTACAGCACAGTGGGACTATCATTTGTTTTTCAACAGCACAATGACCCAGCACACCTCCAGGCTGTGTAAGGGCTTTTTGACCAAGAAGGGGAGTGATGGAGTGCTGCATCAGATGACCTGGCCTCCACAATCACCTGACCTCAACCCAAATGAGATGGTTTGGGATGAGTTGGACCGTAGAGTGAAGGAAAAGCAGCCAACAAGTGTCAGCATATGGTTTTTTAAGGGGCATTACAGCCACACAAAGGGAACGCCACCGGGAAATTCGAGGCCTGGTGAGAATATGATCAAGTGCTTGTCAAACTGTGAATGAGAGACTGATGAAGTTTTGATGTCTTCACTATTATTCTACATTGTAGAAAATAGTTAAAATAAAGAAAAACCCTTGAATGAGTAGGTGTGTCCAAACTTTTGACTGGTACTGTATGTTAGAATATTTATTTATTGCACAGAAGGACAAGTTGACTAATACAATAGGTCAACATGTGTACTATGGGGATAGTAGATTCACATAGGCTAGTGATTTTGCTGTTCGTTAGGCCTACACATGTTATTGGCCGATGAAAAGTAGACAAATGTGGGCAGTTCTTCTAACATCTTCAATATGTGCCTCGAAATTCGATAAGAAGGACGCGCACAATTGCGTCCCCGATGTGTCTGTCTTCACTTCCAGCCTACTTCTTAGCTGTGAGAAGGACCCGGTCACGTGACGGGCATTGGCTAATAAGAATTGAGATAGCTGAGAGAGCCATGTGAGTGAGAGGTGCTTCGGAGCACTGGGAGAAGGGAATTATAAGTATTATATTCAGCCCAAGGGCACAACGGACACTTTGCCCGCAAAAGGCATGGATTTTTTAGGGGGAATTACGGTCACAAAAGGGGAACGCCACCAGGAAATTCGAGACATGGTGAGAATATTATCAAGTGCTTGTCAAACTGTGAATGAGAGACTGATGAAGTATGTTCAGCCTGCACAAGAAACAAATCAGCTTTTTTCAAATCATCATTAGAGTCGTATCATGCAGCCTTAGAATGTATAAAAAACATATAGCCCAACGTTTGTAGAAGAACTAAAGTTGCATTAATAACTCTAAATGAAGCATATAGTAGGACTTGTTTCTCTGTTAAGCGCTTAACACAGAATAGCCGCATGTGCGCACTTCCTTGGAAATCGTTTGGAGAAAATATCCTTTCTATTTTATTCAGCTATGTTCAATTGTATTGTTCATACTATAAAATAATATAAAATAATGCCACGGAATTCTGAGCAAATCTTCTTTGCTAAGTGAATTTGGGTAGCCCACAGCCATATGACATAGCCTTATTAGGGCCTAACATAAGGACAACTCAGAGTATGCTATTCTGTTCTTCTGAAATAGTCTAAAGAAACATGATATGAAGAAAATAGTCTAACTAAAATAAATAACGGATTTATTGTGGTGTAGGCTATATTAAATGGATTTCTTGTAGATGTTCCAAAGGTCTGCATCAGTGGCTTGTAGGCTGTGTGGAAGCCAGGAGATGCTAAATGTGTTCATGTTAATTAATGGTCAGTTACTGTGAGACCGACAGTTATTTGTTTGACAATCACCGGCTGACAAAATGTCATGCCTGCCACACCCCCAACATACATCAAGCTAAAGGAGGACCTATTTGTGTGATGTGACCTTTGCAAGTTGGCCATAACTGCTTTAATGTCATCTCAGTATAAATGCTTACTTTTCCAGTGTCTGGGTCCCGGAAGAGGTCTTTGAAGGACAGTTTGGATTGGCTCAACTCTGGCTGGATGTAGTGACTTGCTTTGTAGGTATTCCCTGTAAAACACACAGGCCACAGGCCCATATGAAAACATACAAGCAAATTCTAGGTCTTATGAGCGGAAAGTTCAACGTTGTGAGATTTTTGTGCAACTTCCGGCGTCCATTTACATTGAACACTGAGGCTATACCCTTACAGTTTTAGACAGTAGCCAATAGGCTATTATGGATATCTAAGCATAATGTACTGTAGGCCTGCCAACAAAACCAATGGACAAAATCCCATAACATTTTCACATTGAAATAGCTTTTGATTTCTATGATATAGCCTACAGTAGCCTATATGTGGTGTTCAATGCAGGCCTACATCGCATGAGACTTTTAAAAAGTTGACATTAATTCATGATTATTTACTTGGTCTGTAATACCATGGGATAAATAGGTGACCGTAAATTGCATTGTATTGTGTTGTATGATTCAAGAAACCACTTTACAAAATAAAAGTAATTCTTATTACCATACAGATAATTAGACAATGTACGTTACCCCTCTGCCTATTGGCTTATTTGCATATTCAAGCCTGTCTCAAAATACAACACTGCCCCTTTAATTAAGACATAAGCTTTTTACCTGACTGGCTTTTCAAAAACAGCTTGAAATGTAGCCTACAGGTTTTGTTCTCTTGTAGGAAGCAGTAACTCCCCATTGCTGACCTATACTTAATTCTAACAGGGCTAATAACTCGCTGACTAGCAAAGAATATCAACAAATGTGCACTGCGCTCTGATCTGAAAAGCGAATTCACTTGCGGGTGATTGAAAGGCCGCCAATAGAATTCTACTCCTTTGCACTCTGGCTCTGCCTACAACAAAATCAGACTCAATCTTGCAAAGTTGGATTTGTTTTGGTTTGTTGCATTGAAAAGGGGCAGAAAAAACGATCTATATAGTGCAAATTAATGGGGTGAACTCAGTGAAGATTAACCTCTTGCGTCTCTGCGCTGCCTGGCATTTCTTCTGCACGGCAGTCCTGGAGGAAGTGCACGACCGCTGACGCACGCAGCTTGGAGGGAACATGGGTGTGACCCTGTCCACTATCTATTCTTTTGTTTGACTGTACAAACCGTACAACTATTGAAGAATTATGCAGAGCATGAAAAGCATACAGCCTCTGGGGTGGGTGACCGACATGGAAGAAAATGTCTATGTTTTTGTGTGCATGCATGCCTGCTGTGACATATTAGCGGTGTGTGTGTGTGTGTGTGTAGCAAAGAGGGTTAGTGTAAATGTGGGTATTTGATGAAGATAATGGTACATCAGAACACAGGGTACTAAAAGATGACGCAGGTGTTCTTTATCAATGACATCCAATCTGGCCCACAGTACACAAGCTGATGATACGTGATTAAATATTATTCGGGAGAACTATCTACAGGCATTTTTTGTTGATCAGGCGAGTCTTTCTGTTCCGGCAGAATGTCATGCCCCTTTGAGACAATGCTGATCTAAGCTCAGAGACTTACCTTCATCTAGTAGTTTAGAGAGGGTGGATGACCTGAACCCAGCAGGGATGGCACCCATGGCTGACAGAACATCAGTAGCATCAACCTGAAAATAATTTCACACAGGAATAGACACACACAAGTAGTAGATGATGTTTTAGAATCTAGTTGAACTGGTCCACCACGAGCTCCTCTTACCTCAGTGATGGCTCTCCTCACACTGTCCCAGTTTGAGCTGTAAATGTGAGAAGATATTCACTGTGACAGTCATTGGGAACACTAGAATACCATCATCAGCACTGGAAATGTATGCGTTATCAATTACAGAAAAACAACAACAAACTTGATTGACTAGCAGTCAGAAAAATTCATAATAATTTTGTTCAGGGAGTGATAGTCTTCATTTGTGAACATTGCCATCTAGTGGTTATGAAGAGAACCTCACCTCTGCTTCCTTTTGGACTCAAGCTCCTCATCCTCTGATGCTTCCTCATCATCCTCCTCATCATGGTCTGAATATCTCTGAAACATACAAACAACATTCATAAAATGATATGTTTTTGTTGTAATTAGAATTACAGCAATCAACATCAAAGAATTGGTCAACTGATGGTACCTTCAAGTAGGTTTTGGGGACTAGTCCCTTATTGCCCTTTGAGTCCTGCGCAAGCCACCAGCCATCCTCATTTTTACTGAGAATCGTCAGGACCTCACCCATCTGAAAAGATAAGCAAAAAATATCACCACTATTTAACTACATTATGACAAACAGTCAGGATATGATCTTTGTATGCTAGTGAATTTGTCTGAGCAGTATTTTGACCTGAATGGTAAGATCGCCTTCCTGCTCTCCTTTAAAGGCACTGATGACCATATACGTGGCAGTGCCTGACTCTGGGATTTGTTCCATGGTCTTTGTAACTACATCTTCCTCATCATCATCATCATCTTCTTCCTCATCTTCTACACTCTCCTCTTCACTCTCCTCTTCCTCACTGTCTTCCTCACTGTCTTCCTCCTCTTCATCTTCCTGGGCTTGGGATGACCTGGGGGAAAAAATGGGCAGATGGTCTTTCTCTTTGGACACTGGCAGTTTCAAGAACTTGTCTTAATTTAACACATAGCTAGGCGGTAGATAACAACCTCCAAACACTAGCAGAAGCCAGGCAAGTCTGTTTTGAACAAAGGGCCTACAACTCACCTATGAGGCCTGGGAAAAAGAAAACATCATCACAAGTCATGGATCATGAATGTAGACAATATTACGCAATCACAAGGACTATAGTCTTGAATGTGTTTATTAAGAAATATTGCTATGCTCCTCACCCTCCCTCGCTTTTCTGAGGCGGAGAGAGCTCCAGGACTAGGACCAGAAGCTTCTCCTCAATCCCCCGCAAACGGCTTTCCTCCTCCATCTTCCTCTGGTCGTAATTCCCCACTGGGGCTGGCTCGTCGGCCTTTAGTGCGGAGCAGATGAAAAATGTATAGCTAAGTATAGTAGCTAGCTAGCTAGCTAGATTAATAAATGCTGTATATACATAACGTTACCTTGGTTAACTTATTGAGCTTCCTGGTTGTCTCCTCCACTAAGTTTTGTAGATGTACGCATCGGCTGGAAGAAAAGGCAACGTTTTAAGTTAGCTAGTTATAATATCCATAAGTTAGCAGCTAGCTAGCTATAACTAACGTTTAGCAGATTTGAATAAGTGAAGAGTGTAGCTACGTTAGCTACCTCTGATATGCCTCTGTGCGCCCTAACCCATCCGATAGCCGTGCATCTTTTATCAGACTGTCAACCTATGGAAAGTAAAACACATGTATCACCTTTATGATGGATCGTAGCCTAGGATGACTGCAACCAAGCATAGCAGGTAAACTACCATGCATTGCACTCAAGTTAGCTAGCTAACGCTAGCTGGCTCACCTGTCTTTTGATATCATCCGTCACTCTTTGCACTGTTTGCAGAGGCCCTTGTCTTTTTGGTGGCATAGCTAGCTATATATATATTTTTTTTTTTCTAATTAAAATATATAAACAAAATTAAGCCGCTAGCAACTGCAAATTCACACTTATCAGACGCTTTTAGTTGTCGCTAAGCAACGACTTCCGTTCCACCACATATTTCTAAATAAAGGTACCATAGGCACTGTAACAGATTTCAAAATAAAAGTATGCACTAGAACTGAAAGACAATTATGGAATACAACAACGTTGAGTAGCGTGTAGCAGTGGCGTGTATTCGTGGACGTCAATGGAAGCCAGGTTTCCCTAAAATATTTGACCAATAATAAAATAACAATTATAAAATAATTTATCTTTCGTCTCTCTGTGTTTTCATAATTTCCCTTCAATTCGCAAGTGGCTGAATCTCACCGGAAAAATGTAATGACATGTGTTAGGGTTGAACTGGCTATTTGTATGCATAACCTTTATAATATACCGGGGAAGCTACGGGTAAAATCAACTGTTGAAGACAAGAAGAACTACAACCGGCAACAGGAAGTGCGTCACGACGCTGGGACCAGCCTGCACGCCGACGTTAGGAGGAGCAAGTTTAAACCACGCTCCTCCTCCCTCTGACAGGCCAGCATTGAGCGGGAACTATCTCTGTCAGAGTATAAAAGCGAGAACAATAGGATATGTCGTTCTCTTCTCTGTTTGCCCTGCGAGGTATAACAGAGAGACCGTATACGAACGACATATTTACCACACACGTGTTTGCATTAATTAAAGTACAGCTAAATCAGAAGTTACTATGTGCTGACTATTTTGTTCTGATACCAGATACGAACAGGAAGCAACTTTAACACATGCTTCGGCTGTAACATCTGATTGATTGATGCCAGCAAGCATTTTGCCTTCCTTGATAAAAAAAGTATAAAATAATTTGCCAATCAGAGTTGAGCTGAGCTCACGTTCACGCCAATCAAATCACATCCAAAGCTAAATGTAATTGCCAGATTGGTCTGCTTGTGTAGTCGTCGTGCAGTAGCTAGCTTGCTAAATTGGCTCTTTCCTACTCTTACAAAAAAGATTGCAAAATGATTTTGAAACTGCAGTAAAAGTGTTGTAACTGCAGTCGACTGTGGTATTTTGGACGCAGTAATTGCAGTGTACCGCACTCTAACCGCAGTTACACTGCAAAATAACTGCAGTAAAAAAAAAAGGGGTTTATTTTGGACGCAGCATTTGCAGCATACTGCAGTTAAACTGCACTCTAACCTGCCTAAATGACTACCGCCCCGTGGCACTCAAGTTAGTAGCCATGAAGTGCTTTGACAGGCTGGTCATGGCTCACATCAACACCATCATCCCGGAAACCCTAGACCCACTCCAATTCACATACCGTCCAGACAGATCAGATTCACAGATGACGCAATCTCAATTGCACTCCACACTGCCTTTTCCCACCTGGACAAAAGGAATACCTATGTGAGAATGCTATTCATTGACTACACCTCAACATTTAACACCATAGTGCCCACAAAGCCCATCACTAAGCTAAGGACCCTGGGACTAAACACCTCCCTCTTCAACTGGATCTTGAACTTCCAGATGGGCCACCCACCGGGTGGTCAGAACACACTGGATTCTCCAATTACCTTGAATGAACTACAGGACAAATAAAAACCCTCCAACCCAAAAAGGCCTGTGCTGTTGATGGTATCCTCAATGAAATGATTAAATATACAGACAACAAATTCCAATTGGCTATACTAAAACCCTTTAACATCATCCTTAGCTCTGGCATCTTCCCCAATATTTGTAACCAAGGACTGATCACCTCAATCCACAAAAGTGGAGACAAATTTCACACCAATAACTATTGTGGGATATGCGTCAACAGCAACCTTGGGAGAATCCTCTGCATTATCATTAACAGCAAACTTGTACATTTGCTCAAGTGAAAATAATGTACTGAGCAAATGTCAAATTGGCTTTTTACCAAATTATCGTACGACAGACCACGTATTCACCCTGCACACCCTAATTGACAAACAAACTAACCAAAACAAAGGCAAAGTCTTCTCATGCTTTGTTGATTAAAAAAATATTTGACCTAATTTGGCATGAGGGTCTGCTATACAAATTGAAGGAAAGTGGTGTTGAAGGAAAAACATACAACATTATAAAATCCATGTACACAAATATCAAGGGTGCGGTTAAAATAGTCAAAAAACACACACATTTCTTCCCACAGGGCAGTGGGTGAGACAGGGATGCAGCTTAAGCCCTACCCTCTTCAACATATATAGCAATGAATTGGTGAGGGCACTAGACCAGTCTGCAGAACCCGGCAAAAAAAAAACGTTCTCTCACTGTCAACTGCATTTATTTTTCGGCAAACTTAACATGTGTAAATATTTGTATGAACATAACAAGATTCAACAACTGAGACATAAACTGAACAAGTTCCACAGACATGTGACTAACAGGAATGGAATAATGTGTCCCTGAACAAAGGGGGGGATCAAAATCAAAAGTAACAGTCAGTATCTGGTGTGGCCACCAGCTGCATTAAGTACTGCAGTGCATCTCCTCCTCATAGACTGCACCAGATTTGCCAGTTCTTGCTGTGAGATTTTACCCCACACTTCCACCAAGGCACCTGCAAGTTCCCGGACATTTCTGGTGGGAATGGCCCTAGCCCTCACCCTTCAATCCAACAGGTCCCAGACGTGCTCAATGGGATTGAGATCCAGGCTCGTCGCTGGCCATGGCAGAACACTGACATTCTTGTCTTGCAGGAAATCACGCACAGAACGAGCAGTATGGCTGGTGGCATTGTCATGCTGGAGGGTCATGTCAGGATGAGCCTGCAGGAAGGGTACCACATGAGGGAGGAGGATGTCTTCCCTGTAACGCACAGCATTGAGATTGCCTGCAATGACAACAAGCTCAGTCCAATGATGCTGTGACACACCGCCCCAGACTATGACGGACCCTCCACCTCCAAATCGATCCCGCTCCAGAGTACAGGACTCGGTGTAACGCTCATTCCTTCAACAAAAAATGTGAATCCGACCATCACCCCTGGTGAGACAGAACCGTGACTCATCAGTGAAGAGCACTTTTTGCCAGTCCTGTCTGGTCCAGCAACGGTGGGTTTGTGCCCATAGGCGATGTTGTTGCCGGTGATGTCTGGTGAGGACCTGCCTTACAGCAGGCCTACAAGCCCTCAGTCTAGCCTCTCTCAGCCTATTGCGGACAGTCTGAGCGCTGATGGAGGGATTGTGCGTTCCTGGTGTAACTCAGGCAGTTGTTGTTGCCATCCTGTACCTGTCCCGCATGTGTGATGTTCCGATGTACCGATCCTGTGCAGGTGTTGTTACACGTGGTCTGCCACTGCGAGGACGATCAGCTGTCCGTCTTGTCTCCCTGTTGCGCTGTCTTAGGTGTCTGAGCTGCACTTCCTAACCTCCTGCCCAATGTATGACCATATTAGAGATACATATTTCCCTCAGATTACACAGATCCACAAAGAATTCGAAAACAAACCCGATTTTGATAAACTCCCATATCTACTGGGTGAAATACAACAGTGTGCCATCACAGCAGCAAGATTTGTGACCTGTTGCCACAATAAAAGGTCAACCAGTGAAGAACAAACACCATTGTAAATACAACCCATATTTATGCTTATTTATTTTCCCTTTTGTACTTTAACCATTTATACATCGTTACAACACTGTATATATACATAATATGACATTTGTAATGTCTTTATTCTTTTGGAACTTCTGTGAGTGTAATGTTTACTGTTCATTTTTTTATTGTTTATTTCACTTTTGTATATTATCTACTTTACTTGCTTTGGAAATGTTAACTTATGTTTCCCATGCCAATAAATGCCCTTGAATTGAATTGAGAGAGGGGGGGCTATGATCCTCCCCCCAGGGCACATCATGACACTCGACTAACCTGTACCCCCATACATTGACTCGGTACCGGTACTCCTGTATATAGCCTCATTATTGTTATTTTATTGTCACTTTTTTTTTACTTAAGTTTATTTAGTACTTGTGGTTTTGACTTCATTTTCTGTACAGGCCAATGACTGTACAGACCAATTTCTGTACAGGCCAATTCTGATCTAACCATAAATACATATATTGTAGGGTGAGTTGACTTGGACGCACACACAGACAGAAATCAGTACCATGGACAGCCGCATGATCTTTAGCAACATTGATTGGACACATTTAAAAATATATATCTTTAAGTTTATTTTCACTGTTTTATAGCCTAGTTGATTTGTTGATGTTTCCATATTTAAGTTGGAATGGTGCTGGAATAGAGGAGCTCCTGTTGTCTTTGTGCTAACTCGTGGTTCTAAATCAGTAGTTGTTTAGTAAACTGTAGAAAACATTTACTTGCTGGACAATGCTGTAGGTCATGTAACTGTTTGTTACATATTGAGGATTTCACAGGACAGATTATGCTCTCCGGTTTTGTGGTGAAACAAAGGAATGTGTAGTTGAATTTATTCCCCCACTGTGTGACTGTGATCTTTCTGCTGTCTCGGGCTTATTGTATTTCACGGTGGCGTATGAACAAATGGGTTATATAGCAAACAACGCAATTATCATAACATAGGTTGTTATATGGATTTGTTTAACTGGATTGGATTGGATTCCCCAGTGATTTTACCCACGCACCTCTACTGGTGTGTAGGCTAGTAAAGTGTGATTATTAAAACATTAGAAATATACAGAAGGAGAACACAAGACAAAGTATAATAAACAGGTAAGATAGATTCATCCCATACAGAAATAGAAGGCACAGTGAGCAGCCTACAGATTGTCCAAACTAGACAATTCATGACATTGACATCCATATTAGATTTTAATATGGAGAGGGGGGTTAACGTCTAAAAACTGGACTTCCCCACTGCTTGGTGATGTAAGGGATGAATTTTGAGTAAGAACTGTTTCCCACTATGGTAAGGCCTGTACTTTCTGTCGTGAAACACGTGCTGCTGCTGCTGCTAAACAGATAGGAATAATTCCCACTGAAATGACTTTAATGCATTAGCTATGGAATTACATTTTACATTGTTTAATTAATTAAGAAAATAATGAATGACAGGTCAAAGTTTTTGTGTAAATGGTCAGCTGTTGGCTCTTACATGGGATGGTACAGATAAGATACAAGTAGCATAAGCAAATCGGGTTCTCTTCTTAATAGCTTGACAATAAGCCTACATAAGAGTTACAATTTCTTCAGGAAAAATAGTTTACTTCCAGTCTCAAAGTGTTTGTGTGTGTGTGTATGTGTGTTTCATGTATGTGTTTACACAGGAAGCCCAATTCAGATTTTTTTTCCACTAATTGGTCTTTTGACCAATCAGTTTACCTCTGAAAAATGTCTGATTAGAAAAGATCTGATGTGATTGTTCAAAAGACAATTAGTGGAAATAGATCAGAATTTGTCTGCCTGTGAAAACAAAGCCATTTTGTCTGTAAATCCAGCCTGGTCTCTTACTGTCTGTGTTGATGATTGCTGTCATCCTGTTCATAGTCTACATTTGTTAACACAAAGAGAAAGTTTATCAGTAAACTCAGTACCTGTCTCATCTGGGTCCTCCTCAAATTTACCCCAAATAAACCGTGAATGTGTAACGTACCTGAAAAGCCAGACAAACGGTAAGAGTAGGCTAAAGAAGAATTAAACCTATGAACTCAGTCACTGAACTAGGATAATAAACTACTTTTAGAGAGAATGTTGGGCAGGCAACATTCCACAAGTTTCTTTGCCACCCTGACCAATAACATCAGACCTGTAGCCTACTTCTACTGCGTCTCATTCATAAGTGAAAATAATGCAACATAAAACAATATAATACTGTACAATACAGTAGAACACATTAGAATACAGTAAAATATAATATAATACAGTAGAACACAATAGAATAGAGTAGAATAGAATACAGTAGAACACAATAGAGTAGAATAGAATACAGTAGAACACAATAGAATAGAATAGAATAGAATAGATTTCAGGAGAACACAATAGAGTAGTATATAATAGAATACAGTTGAACACAGTAGAATAGAATACAGTAGAATGTAATAGAACACAGTAGAATATAATATAATACAGTAGAACACAATAGAATAGAGTATAATATAATAGAATACAGTAGAACATAATATAACAGAATAGAATACAATAGAATACAGTAGAATGCAATATAATCGTTGCCTCTCCAGTATGTCTTGAAATGTAATATTGAAGTATTTGAAATATACACACTGTGTGCACACTGTAGTCTAAGTAAATCTTTTATTATTTCTCAAATAAGAATGTAAAATATCGATGCAATAGTCTTACATTAAAATGTGTTAATACAATTAATATTTCAATGGATTCAATAATTTAAATATTGCCATCCATTTGTATTCAATCACTTTTTGACACCACCCCTTTTGACTTGAATGAAACCTTCCATATTCTGTATATTTGCTCATTGTAGAAGTGCTAAAAAAGTCACTTTTTGGACCTGAATGCCAAAACATTCCAGAGATAAAAAGTGCTCAAAGTTGACCCATTTTGCATACCCCACCATCCATGTGACATCCATGTCTTCATCACTCAAAAGATAATCAGTTGAGATTCATATAATTGAAAAGCTTACAAACAGGGTTGTCAAACTACACTGCTCAAAAAAATAAAGGGAACACTTAAACAACACAATGTAACTCCAAGTCAATCACACTTCTGTGAAATCAAACTGTCCACTTAGGAAGCAACACTGATTGACAATAAATTTCACATGCTGTTGTGCAAATGGAATAGACAACAGGTGGAAATTATAGGCAATTAGCAAGACACCCCCAATAAAGGAGTGGTTCTTCAGGTGTTGACCACAGACCACTTCTCAGTTCCTATGCTTCCTGGCTGATGTTTTGGTCACTTTTGAATGCTGGCGGTGCTTTCACTCTAGTGGTAGCATGAGACGGAGTCTACAACCCACACAAGTGGCTCAGGTAGTGCAGCTCATCCAGGATGGCACATCAGTGCGAGCTGTGGCAAGAAGGTTTGCTGTGTCTATCAGCGTAGTGTCCAGAACATGGAGGCGCTACCAGGAGACAGGCCAGTACATCAGGAGACGTGGAGGAGGTCGTAGGAGGGCAACAACCCAGCAGCAGGACCGCTACCTCCGCCTTTGTGCAAGGAGGAGCACTGCCAGAGCCCTGCAAAATGACCTCCAGCAGGCCACAAATGTGCATGTGTCTGCTCAAACGGTCAGAAACAGACTCCATGAGGGTGGTATGAGGGCCCGACGTCCACAGGTGGGGGTTGTGCTTACAGCCCAACACCGTGCAGGACGTTTGGCATTTGCCAGAGAACACCAAGATTGGCAAATTCGCCACTGGCGCCCTGTGCTCTTCACAGATGAAAGCAGGTTCACACTGAGCACGTGACAGACGTGACAGAATCTGGAGACGCCGTGGAGAACGTTCTGCTGCCTGCAACATCCTCCAGCATGACCGGTTTGGCGGTGGGTCAGTCATGGTGTGGGGTAGCATTTCTTTGGGGGGCCGCACAGCCCTCCATGTGCTCGCCAGAGGTAGCCTGACTGCCATTAGGTACCGAGATGAGATCCTCAGACCCCTTGTGAGACCATATGCTGGTGCGGTTGGCCCTGGGTTCCTCCTAATGCAAGACAATGCTAGACCTCATATGGCTGGAGTGTGTCAGCAGTTCCTGCAAGAGGAAGGCATTGATGCTATGGACTGGCCGCCCGTTCCCCAGACCAGGTCTGGGAGGAGATCCCTCAGGAGACCATCCGCCACCTCATCAGGAGCATGCCCAGGTGTTGTAGGGAGGTCATACAGGCACGTGGAGGCCACACACACTACTGAGCTTCATTTTGACTTGTTTTAAGGACATTACATCAAAGTTGGATCAGCCTGTAGTGTGGTTTTCCACTTTAATTTTGAGTGTGACTCCAAATCCAGACCTCCATGGGTTGATAAATTGGATTTCCATTGATTCTTTTTGTGTGATTTTGTTGTCAGCACATTTAACTATGTAAAGAAAAAAGTATTTAATAAGATTATTTCTTTCATTCAGATCTAGGATGTTTTGTTTAAGTGTTCCCTTTATTTTTTTGAGCAGTATATTTTATAATTTCTTGAAAAATACATATTTTCACATTCACATATGTGGTAACTTAGACCCTATTTTACATCATCTGAGGTTTTTGTGTTGTGCCCTCCATCAGATTAGACATGTTCTCGAATACAGGGTGGCTGTCTTGTTTTTGTTGATAAATGTACTAAAATGTGAATTCAACTTTCCAATGGTATCATAAAGATGGTTGGAAGTCCAGTCATCAGAGAATGTTGACTTTTGAGACGGGAAAATACAAAGCTTTTGAAATACAAAGCTGTCCAATAACAAATGGCTATGTCATAGCTAGAGCCCAACCGATATATTGTTTCCGGTATTATCGGCCGATATTGGTCTTTTACCGATATATCGATATCGGACGATAATTCATTCCACCGATTATCGATAAATAGGTAAATAAAATGCAAATATGTTCTTTTTTTTCTCAACTTTATCATTACGGTTAGAAGGCTCAAACACGAGGTTACCACAGGATTGCAGGAAGTCGCTTTCTCAACAAAACCTCTCACAGACCTAGCCTGGTTCCAAATTTGCATATCGGACGTTATTTGCAAAATTGGAACCAGGCTAGGTCTGTGAGATATTTGTTGAGAAAGCGCCTTCCCACTATCTTCTGGTAACCTCAGGGGTTATTATTTGACTGTGTGTGCATGTTTGTGTGCATGTTGTCTGAATCTTTGTGTGGGTTTGGGTGTGTGCGTGTGTTCATGTGTGTTCAATCATGAGGTGTTCCTAGGTGTGGATGGATGCATATGCATTCTGTTATGCCATTACCTATGCCATCACCTCCGGAAAAACAAAAATAGTTTTTTCTCCATAAGACCAACAGGCTCAGAGAAAGATTCTACCCTCAAGACTCCTAAATAGTAAATTAATGCTACCCAAACTATCTGCACTGACCCTACACACTCACTAGACTTTACATACACACCGTATGCACACTCACCCACACACACTACATTGACACTCCCATACAAAACCCACACAAATTCACATACACTACATATGCACATACACAACACACACGCATACCAACACAAACACACATACACATTACACACGCACACAAACACACTTTTACGCTCATACTTTGCTGCTGATACTCTGTTCTTTATTTGATTCTTATTATTATCTATCCTGATGGCAAGTCACTTTACCCTGTCTTCTTGTACATACTGTGCATTCAGAAAGTATTCAGACACCTTCAGTTTTTCCACATTTTGTTACGTTACAGTCTTATTCTAAAATGGATTAAATCAAACATTTTCCTCGTCAATCTACACACAACACCCCCTAATGACAAAGCGAAAACAGGTTTTTAGAATTTTACAAATGTATAAAAAAATATTTCAAAAAAGAAATACCTTATTACATACAGTAAGTATTCAGACCCTTTGCTATGAGACTCGAAATTGAGCTCAGGTGCATCCTGTTTCCATTGATCATCCTTGAGATGTTTCTACAACTTGATTGGAGTCCAACTGAGGTAAATTCGATTGATTGGACATGATTTGGAAAGGTACACACCTGTCAATGCAAGGTCCCACAGTTGACAATGTATGTCTTGCAACCAAGCCATTTAGGTCGAAGGAATTGTCCGTAGAGCTCCGAGACAGGATTACGTTGAGGCACAGATCTGGGGAAGGATACCAAAACATTTCTGCAGCATTGAAGGTCCCCAAGAACACAGTGGCCTCCATCATTCTGAAATGGAAGAAGTTTGGAACCACCAAGACTCTCCCTAGAGCTGGCCGCCTGGCCGAACTGAGAAATCCGGGGAGAAAAGCCTTGGTTAGGGAGGTGACCAAGAATCCGATGGCCACTCTGACAGAGCTCCAGAGTTCCTCTGTGGAGATAGAAGAACCTTCCAGAAGGACAACCATCTCTGCAGCACTTCACAAATCAGGCCTTTATGGTTGAGTGACCAGATGGAAGCCACTCCTCAGTAAAAGGCACATGACAGCACACTTGGAGTTTGCCAAAAGGCACCTAAAGACTCTCAGAACATGAGAAAGAAGATTCTCTGGTCGAATGAAACCAAGATTGAAATCTTTGTCCTGAATGCCAAGCGTCACGTCCGGAGGAAACCTGGCACCATCCTTACGGTGACGCATGGATGTGGCAGCATCATGCTGTGGGGATGTTTATCAGCGGCAGGGACCGGGAGGATCGAGGTAAAGATGAACGGAGAAAAGTACCGAGAGATCCAGAGCACTCAGGACCTCAGACTGGAGGTTCACCTTCCAACAGGACAACGACCCTAAGCACACAGCCAAGACAACACAGGAGGGGCTTCGGGACAAGTCTCTGGATGTCCTTGAGTGGCCCAGCCAGAGCCCGGACTTGAACCCAATCTAACATCTCTGGAGACACCTGAAAATAGCTGTGCAGCAACACTCCCCATCCAACCTGACAGAGCTTGAGAGGATCTGCAGTGTAGAATGGGAGAAACTCCCCAAATACAGGAGTGCCAAGCTTGTAGTGTCGTACCCAAGAAGATACGATGCTGTAATCGCTGCCAAAGGTGCTTCAACAAATGACTGAGTAAAGTGTCTGAATACTTATGTAAATGTCTTTTTTTTAAATAAATAGATAGTAGATTGATGAATGGGGGGGGAATGATTTAATCAATTTCAGAATAAGGCTGTAACCTAACAAAATGTGGAAAAGGTCGAGGGGACTGAATACTTTCCGAATGCACAGTATCTACCTCAAATATCTCGTACCTATGCACATTGATCTGGTACTGGTAGACTACTCCCTGTATATAGCTCCACATTGATCTGGTACTGGAAGACTACTCCCTGTATATAGCTCCACATTGATCTGGTACTGGTAGACTGCTCCCTGTATATAGCTCCACATTGATCTGGTACTGGTAGACTACTCCCTGTATATAGCTCCACATTGATCTGGTACTGGTAGACTACTCCCTGTATATAGCTCCACATTGATCTGGTACTGGTAGACTACTCCCTGTATATAGCTCCACATTGTTCTGGTACTGGTAGACTACTCCCTGTATATAGCTCCACATTGATCTGGTACTGGTAGACTATTCCCTGTATAAAAATCCCGTCTTGTGTATTTTATTTTATTCCTTTTGTGTTACTATTTTATTTGTATTATTATTTTTAAACTGCATTGTTGGGAAGGGCTCGTAAGCAAGCATTTCACAAGTCTACACCAGTTGTATTCGGCTGTGATTTGATTTGTGAAATAATCCATGGCTTATTTTGAATACAGGTGATTATGATTCTTGGCATCATAACAACAATAGTCAGAGGAGTGGCATTGCAAGTTCCAACAGAATCACCTATATTCTCAACAGATCTACTGTATTTTCATTACAGTTTTTTCTTGGGCACAAAACGCAGTGCGGTACCCTTAGCACGGAAAACAGTAAAAAAAACTATTATTTGAATTTTGGAGCTAGAGGATGTTACAGCATGCTTTAACTATTACCATCATTGAGAATAAGTTGCTTTTAGGTGGTTTGAACAACCAATAGATGAACTACAAACTTAGAGTCCGACCGATATATAGTTTCACAAATATTATTGGACAATATTGGCCTTTTACCGCTATATTCATATAGGATGATAATTCCATACCGATACTCAATAAATAATATGAAAAAGGGAATATTTTCTCACCAAGTGTGTGTGTGTGTGTGTGTGTGTGTGTGTAGTACAGTATAGTACAGTAGACAAATATCTCTACAAAAGAGAACCGAGCCTGTAATCTGAGGATAATGGAGTTGTATTGTGTTGAATACATAGCGAACATGTCTTTAAACAACACTCCCTGGGAACCATTTCAAGACAAAACCTGTTTCTTGGTGGACTGTTTCCATATCTTTCTGACAGAGGCATGCCCATAAAGGCAGTTACTTTTATAAATGGCCAGCTGGGTATGTCTATGTTTGTTGTTTATATGGTAACTATGGTTGCAAAGCTACTGTTAATTTACCTAAGTTACCGGAATCTTCAGAAATGTTGGTAATTAACCGGTAATCTATGGTAACTTTAGTCATTTATACTTGATTTGTATTTTATTAATATATAGTATACATTTGTTATATCTATGTCCATATTGTCTATGAGTTTCTAGTGGATAGACCATATAGTTCAAGAGAATATAGCCTAATTAATGAAAAAAGGCATCTAATCAATGGGGCAGTAGGTAGCTTAGTGGTTAGCGTGTTGGACTAGTAACCGAAAGGTTGCAAGATCAAATCCCCGAGCTGACAAGGTAAAAATCTGTCGTTCTGAACAAGGCCATTAACCCACTGGTCCTATGCTGTCATTGAAAATAATAATTTGTTCTTAACTGACCTGTGTAGTTAAATAAAGGTAGAAACAATGGCATAATTTTCAATTAAATCTGCAACTCTTCAAACTATTCACTTTTTTCACAACTGCCACCAGTTTGGCGCCAAAACATTTACAACAAAGACATACTGACATAGTAAAATACATAAAAGTGTCTAACAATATATAAAAACTATATTTCATCCTGAAACCCACATACAGTACAGTATGAAACAAGAATGGTATCACTAAGTTGATGCTTTATCTCTTATTTTAGATATTATATATGTGACAAGGCCACACAGATGGACAGATATAATTACAGACACCTGTGACAATCTTAGGTACCCAAAAAGGCCACTAGATGTCACCTGATAAAATTCCAAATAAAGATTGAATGTTACTAAAATTCAGGTAATTCACTGGTGAACTTTTAATGTTTCCAGTAATATACCCTTCCTTTGCAACCCGAATTGTAATCCAGGTACTGCTTTTGAATATAACACATCTTGTTTTCTATACAGTAACTTTATTTCTTGTTAAAGCTTGTCTTTCTCAGCAGTTCCAGACTGTTCAGTTTTATGGAGGATTTCAAAAGGTAGGATGTGAAAATCTAAGTAATAATACACTACATGACCAAAAGTATGTGTACACCTGCTTGTCGAGCATCTCATTTCAAAATCATGGGCATTAATATGGAGTTGGTCCCCCCTTTGCTTCTATAACAGCCTCTGCTCTTCTTGGAATGCTTTCCACTAGATGTTGGAACATTGCTGCGGGGACTTGCTTCCATTCAGCCACAAGAGCATTAGTGAGGTTGGGCACTAATGTTGGACGATTAGGCCTGGCTCACAGTCCACGTTCCAATTAATCCCAAAGGTGTTCGATGAGGTTGAGGTCAGGGCTCTGTGCAGGCCAGTCAATTTCTTCCACACCGATCTCGACAAACCATTTCTGTATGGACTTCGCTTTGCGCACGGGGGCATTGTCATGCTGAAACAGGAAAGGGCCTTCCCCAAACTGTTGCCACGAAGGTGGTAGCACAGAATTGACTAGAATGTTATTGTATACTGTAGCGTTAAGATTTCCCTTCACTGGAACTAAGGGGCCTAGCCCGAACCATGAAAAACAGCCCCAGACCATTATTCCTCCTCCACCAAACTCAACAGTTGACACTATGCATTCGGGCAGGTAGCATTCTCCTGCATCCGCCAAACCCAGATTAGTCCGTCGGACTGCCAGATGGTGAAGAGTGATTCATCACTCCAGAGAACGCGTTTCCACTGCTCCAGAGTCCAATGCGGTGAGCTTTACACCACTCCAGCCGACGCTTGGCATTGCGCATGGTGATCTTAGGCTTGTGTGCGGCTGCTCGGTCATGGAAACCCATTTCATGAAGCTCCCAATGAACAGTTCTTGTGTGGATGTTGCTTCCAGAGGCAGTTTGGAACTCGGTAGTGAGTGTTGCAACCAAGGAAAGACGATTTTTACGTGCTATGCGCTTCAGCACTCGGCAGCCCCGTTCTGTGAGCTTGTGTGGCCTACCACTTCAGGGTTGAGCTGTTGTTGCTCCTAGACGTTTCCCCTTCACAATAATAGCACTTATAGTTGACCGGGGCAGCTCTAACAGGGCAGAAATTTGACGAACTGACTTGTTGGAAAGGTGGCATCCTATGACGGTGCCATGTTGAAAGTCACTGAGCTCTTCAGTATGGCCCCTTCTACTGCCAATGTTTGTCTATGGAGATTACATGGCTGTGTGCTCGATTTTATACACCTGTTAGCAACGGGTGTGGCTGAAATAGCCGAATCCACAAATTTAAATGGGTGTCCACATACTTTTGTATATATAGAGTACTAAAGCTTTAGTTTGAATTTCTCTGGATCAAGAGATAAAGCTAGTCATGAATATTAACTCTACTTTCTTTCAGGAGAGTGTAACGTTCGTTGTTGGAATGAGACCAAGGCGCAGTGTGGGTTGGGTTCATCATACTTTAATATAAACGGTGAACCAGAAAAAAACTAAACAAGAAGCAACACATTTAACGAACCGTTTTGCAGGCTACTCACAGCAATGCAAAAACAACTTCCCACACCAGACAGGTGGAAAAAGGGATACCTAAGTATGGCTCCCAATCAGCGACAAATATGTACAGCTGTCCCTGATTGAGAGCCATACCAGGCCAAAACACAGAAATACAAAACATAGATAGGGAACATAGAATGCCCACCCCTACTCACGCCCTGACCAAACCAAAATAGAGACATAAAAAGGAACTCTAAGATCAGGGCGTGACAGGGAGTGAAGGAAATGCAGAGTGAATGTTCATGACTGCATGGCTGTATCTCTTGGTTCTGAGAAATTAAACTACAGTACTAATAATAATGTATTTATTTTTTTGTGACAGATACATTGAAAATATTGACACAGTGAATCATCAACAGTCAGATGCATTGCACCATCACGCTTTCGCTTGCAGTCACGTGCATTAGTGGTTATATTCTCTGTGTTTTTTCACTTCCACTATTCATTCATTAATACCAGGCACACATTAAACATTTTCTGGAATTTGATTCCAGAGGGGAACAACATAAAAAAGAACAATCTGATTGGGTAAGTGTTGTTTCACATATTGGAATTCTGCGGTTATCATTTGCTGCTTCCTGAGTACGTGACCCTATAGAAATAGGCCTAATGCACAGAGATGTATTTCCCCAGGAACGTTATCCAATCTGTTTGCGTTTGACCTCATAACTCAGGTCCTGAAGGGCTACTAGGTGTACAGACGATGGTTGCAGGTCAAATAATCACTAAATAATGGTCTTCAAGTCTGTACTAGAGTGGGATTATTATTAGAAACAGGACACATGACAAATGAGACAGTTCCCCGAATGAACATCAATTTGCTTTATCTCAACACCACATCATCCGACAAGGAACCAATAGATGGATGTTCAACATAATAACATGTTTAAACAATTTAAAACTAGAAAAGAGTTCTGAACTTTCAGAGGAAGACTCAAGACTGTCATTATAACTCTCTACGATAGTACAAATATTGACTGTGCTGCTTGACGGCAACCCAACAAGGCATCATATTCATGTTTATCAATTGATAAATATATGTAATTAGAAAAGGTGAAGATAAACACATAGGAAATGTAGGCATTCATGGTATTTTTGTCCCTGTAGGCATTAATGTGCAAAAAAAAATAAAACACATTCTCCTCTTTCAAAATATGGATACATCTCAACTCATATTTTCAAACACAGCAGCAGGTGAAGGAATCATTGATCACTTGTTTTTTTTTTTGGGGGGGGGGGGGCACCTTTTGAACATCCATGGCTCTGTTTGGTCTTGAATGACATCTTAGTATTAGTATACCGGTATGTGAAACACAAGTCCATATTTCACAGTGTAGGTTTATAACGCACTTTGTGAACAACACTACAAAGTGATGCGTTCAGTCACAGTAGAGCAATTCCACGATAACGGAATTACGCTTTGACTCAGATTTTTTTGCGTTAGAATGTATGCCAAAGAAAAACCATTGATTTTAAAGTTTAAAAATCTCCCTCAGTTTTCCCAAAACTGTTAAATATCTCTGACATGACACCTTGAGCTTGGGGGGGGGAAAATGTGGTTATTGAACTACAATAAGTGAAGTGAATTTACATCTGGTAATGTAATTATGGTAATGTGTTTACAGCATGGGTCCATGATCTGTACTACACAGAAATGCATAATTATGGATATGAGTGTCATTCTCTTCATGGTGATGTATCCTGAATAGGTACACAAAGGTAGAATTATGCAATATCCTTATTTTAGTGTCCTAGAATAGACTATAGTGTACTCTACTGTACTGAACGATACTCTTCTGTACTGTACTCTACTGTGCTTCACTGTACTGTGTACTGTACTGTGCTATCCTAGCTTGTGAAACATAGATGTCTATGATTGGTTCAAATGTTGTGTTTTGATGCACAGTATTTCTAAGACCTTTTAAGGCTTTTTCCATCTGACCAGAAATCAAAGCCTTTGCTGATTTTTAGAATGGAAAATGGTTGAAAACGTAAATATGCCTTACTTTCTCAAAAATATAGACTCTTAGCTTTCATTTGACATGCTCCTATGCACTTCACATGTTGGTGCTCATGGGTCCTTTTACATGGAAATGCCCAGTACAAATAGCTTGTCTTCAGTGAATTTTAGTGCAATCTATTTAATGTTATACACAAATGTATATGTTATTATTGCATAACTTTGGTGTTACATTGCATGTTTAATGTAGACATAATCTTCAAAATAATAAACAAACAAACACTGGTACTAAGTGAAGTGTTATTCTACAGAGCCACCAATTCTTAATAAACTTTTCTTTCTTTTTTGAACAAATAGAGTAACTTTTCCTGACTGGTAATCAACACAGAATTTGTGATGGTGTTATAGGATTTTCACAAGTTCACGTTGACAGGAATAACTGCATTTTGATGTTTCCATTAAGGAACAACACACTTTGGTATTACAGTAACATCCACTCACTCAATAAAAAATGCTTACAAAAATGTCTCAACATGCAGGGACAGTCCCTGCTAGCTTTGGTTCATCATGTACTGCCTTGTACGTCGGTAGATCCATTTGGCCATTCTTCAAGGAGGCGAACGTTGAATCGGCATCGCTGGTGGAGAATGTTTGTGGTCCCCAGCATCGTTGGATCAGCATGACAGTAGCCAGAAACAGTGAGCTGAGGATAAGAGAGAATCCACTGAGGAAGAATGCTGCAGTATAGTCACCAGTCCAGTCCACCAACCAGCCTGAAACCAAGAGAAAGAGTTAGGCTGGGAATTTCAACGGACGTTTCATACCAACAACAGAGTCCAGACTATAACATACTGAGAACGATGGAATCATGATATTCAGAATCAAGATGTGCAATTTGAAAATGGTACATGCACTATGTGTGTTACTATTGAGTTGTTCTCTCCTCATCCTCACCTCCTATTGGTGGGCTAACCAGGTAGGGTATGGCATGTAAGAAGTTGACCACACCCAGGGCTGAGGATAGGTACGATGAGCCCACCAAGTCAGACGTCACCACTGGTATGAGGGCAGAGTAGGCACCATCAAAATAGCCATAGAGCATGGAGAAAGGCACCAGCAGGGTGAAAGAACGTAGCAGAGGAATCAGGAGGCAGGAGAGACCCTCCATACCCACAGCAAACATGAAGCTCACTTTCCGGTACTTCTTCACACACCTACAAGAGGGGAACGCAGACTTAGCTGGCAGTATGTTACAGCTGGCAGTATGTTACAACACTAGAGAATGTGGCCATGCAGTGTGGGACAGGCCCAAGACCAAAGTTTTGAAAGCGTCATGACAAATATTTTGACTATGGCTACAGTCTATTTGGGTGATTCTATAGAAAATGTGTGTGTGTGGGGGGGTGCAAACTATTCTGTATATGTGACATACTTCCTGTCAGTGAGCCAGCTGAACGTGATGTTTCCTACGATTCCGGTGACCCCCAGGATGGACATGAGGAAGGCAGCCTGCTGGTGCTCCACACCCACACTGAGGGCATAAGGCACCAAGTAGGCAAAGGGCACACTGCAGCCGTACGCCAGGAACAGGAAGGACACGGACAGCAGCATGAAGTCAGGCATCAGCAGGAAGCTAAACTCCTCCATTGACTGAAGGCAGAGGCACCCTCCCAGCTTAGGCCCCGCCAGGGCACCAATTGGCCCAGGGGCAGCAAGGCCAGCCAGAACCTTGGCATCTACTAACTCCGCTAGTTTTGCATCAGCAACCTTTGTGTCTACAGGCTTAACATCAGCGAGCTGGCTACCGATGACAAGGTTCTCCATTAGTTTAATGTCCTTCAGCTTCCCGTTGGCTAGATTTTGATCCGCTAGCTTGATCTCTTCAAGCATTTTCTCTGTTAGCGCGCTATTCACATTCACAACCATGCCCTCTACTATCGTCATGTCTGCCAGCCTCGAGTCAGCTAGTTGTACATTAGCAAGGAGTGCCTCTGCTAGTTTCATTTCAGTGAGTTTAATTTCTGCAAGTTTATCAGTTTCAAACTTAACATCTGTTACATTCACAAACTCTGTATTGGGGTCCAACGGCTTTATGAATGGAAGTGTTGTGTCCATTACCTTCCCTTCTGCTAGCTTGGCATTCACCAATGGGATGGCATACCCATTCTCAAGCTCTGCTGTCTTGTGCCACCTCTGTCCTCTACCTTTAGGCACCAAGGGCCTCATAAGGGCCCCGCAGACACACAGGTTGGACACAAACCCTCCCAGAATCAGCAAGGCCCCCCTCCAGGAGTAATGTTCAATCAGGAGATGCACAGCAGGGGCCAGGATGAAGGTCCCAATCCCAGTCCCAGACATTGCTATCCCATAGGCCAGTGCTTTCCTCTCGTTGAAATAGGACCCAACCATGGCCACCGCTGGAGTGTAGCTGAGGGCAAATCCCAACCCTACGAGGAGAGAGTTGGGGATGGAGTCATGACAGCTACAGTTCTGATCTGTCATTAGAATCAACATAAGTATCCATAATGCAACAGCACCCTCTTGTGCCAAAGTCCTAAAAACAATGTGATGACATCTCTAGTGAGAGACGGGGCCGTACCTGTGAGGACGCCCAGGGTGAGGTAGAGGTACTCCAGACTGGTGGCAAAGGAGCTGAGGATCAGGCCGGCAGAGGACAGGACCCCTCCCATGATCACAGTGGCTTGGGTGGACAGACGGTTCCCGATGAAGCTGCCAAGAGGAGCTGGAAAAAAACAATACATAGACAAAGTTATCATCCTCACATCAAGAGGAAAATGTGACAGACTTATCGCTTGGATTGGATGTAGCTGAGACTCAATCCATTGTAATACACATCAAGTCTGTTATTGACATGAAAGTTCAGAGCAGACCAGTAGTACATGCTTGACTCAAAGATTAAGCCATGCAAGTCTAAGAACACACGGCCAGTACAGTGAAACTGTTAATGGCTCATTAAACAACCGCTTGTAAAAGTCCAACAAACTCTGGCACAGATGTTATGTAAGTCCAGGCTAATGATAAATTGGGGCCAAGTTTAATTATTTGATGTAAATCCTTGAATATCAGTAAAAAGTGCATCAGGATCGACACCGCCCTGTTCAAACTAACCTAAGTGGCAAAACAAACAAACTAGCTTTCGATTGGATACTTTGGGGTCCCTAGGGGAAGTCATACAGCTGGGAGAGAATTTTTATAATGAAGAATGTGTTTGTTTTAATTTACTGTGTTTTGTATCGTAATGTGTATTTAATGTGTATATTTATGTTTATCTATAATTGCCTATTGATGTGTTCGTTTTTGTATTGTGCACAGCTCATTTTCTAAAGAGACTTTAGTCTCAATATGACTAAAAACATTATTATCTTTCCCTATATCTCTTATCATCAACAGATGTTTCCAAGGGGCTGTGGAATCCCCATCAGTGGAGGCTACTCAGAGGAGAAAGGGGAGGACCATCCTCCTCAGTGAATTTCATAAAAATACAAATAGTGAAACATTAAAAAAAGTTATCCTTTTTAGATAAAACTATACTCAATATTTTCAAGTCACCAAATAATTGATTAAAACACACTGGTTTGCAATGAAGGTCTACAGTAGCGTCAACAGCACTCTGTAGGGTAGCACTATGGTGCAGCCGGAAGAGCGCTAGCTTCTGTCCTCCTCTGGGTACATTGACTTCAATACAAAACCAAGGAGCCTCATGGACTTACACAGTAATTATGACAACTTCCGGAGGACGTCCTCCAACGTACCAGAGCTCTTCCAGCATGAACTGACATGTTGTCCACCCAATCAAAGGATCAGAGAATGAATCTTGTACTGAAAGCAGAAGCTACAGCTAGCTAGCACTGCAGTGCATACAATGTGGTGAGTAGTTGACTCAAAGAGAGAGAAAGACAATAGTTTAACAAATGAAACCACAGATATTTCAATGTATTTTTTTAAATGTTCACTTAGCTAGCTAGTTTAGCCTATTCAAACAGAGAGGGATGCTATGTTAGCTAGCTGTCTATCCAACACTGGAACTCTTCCAAGTCAAGGTAAGCATTTATTCATTTATTGCCACCAGGGCCTGCCAGTGTAACTACTAAACTGCAATGCATGATTTTTTACATTTTAGTAGACACTCTTATCCAGAGCAACTTACAGTAGTGAGGGCAGACATTTTCATACTGGTCCCTTGTGGGAATCAAACCCACAACCCTGGTGTGGCAAGAACCATGCTCTACCAATTGAGCCACACGGGATAATTGTAGTGGGGTTACTAACACATTAGTTCTAGTAGCTATGTTGACTATGACAATGTAGGCTGTGTGTAGCGGTTAGCAGTCATGATATGGTTTGACTTGGGAAGGTTTTTTGCCTGGTCACTGCCAGCTGATGTGTTGTGCACTGAAGTCCACAGGCGAAGGGAAAAGGTGAGAGGAGAGCGCATAGATAGTTGCGAGAAGGAATTATATATACACAACGAGCAAAGTGATCATGCTGTTTGTATGTGGCTGCTATGAAAGTGAACTGTCTTTGCGTGTGATCAAGGGTGTATTCATTCTGCTGATTCTGTTGAAAAACGTTTCTTAAACGGAAGCAAATGGAACGAAAAGGGGATAAACATACCTGAATTTGCCCAACAGAAACTCAGATTTGCAACTGTTGGACTAATAATCACACCCTAGATCAGATAGATACTAGCAAGAGAGTGCAAGTCGGTGTTAAATGTGTCAGTGTCTATCACGGCACCGACCGCCACTTATCCCCATGATTCCAAAGTCACTCCTGGGGATTGCCCAGACTGCACTGCATGTGCCCAGACAGCCCTCACACAACTTTTACAATAGCTGAGGGGTACTAAAATCAGGTGAAGACAGCTGGTCAAATCGTTTCATGTAATCATCATGTTAATGTTCCAGATTATGTCATTTCCTTTTGCAAAGTTACAGCAGGTGTATCAAGATTGCCATGTCATGATTAGGAAAGGCAAAGGCTTGGGTAGACAACTCTCTTATCCTAATGCTCCATCTTCTAATCTTACTTATTAAGAGCACATGTTCTTTTGAGGTCATTGGGCATATACAGTGCATTTGGAAAGTTTTCAAACGCCTTCCCTTTTTACACATTTTGTTATGTTACAGCCTTATTCTAAAATGGATTAAACAAAGCATTTTCCTCATCAATCTACACACAATACCTCATACCCCATAATGACAAAGCAAAAACAGGTTTAGAAATTTTTGCAAAATAAAAAAACGAAATATCACATTTACAGAAGTATTCAGACTGTTTGCTATGAGACTCGAAATTGAGCACAGGTGCATCCTGTTTCCATTGATCATCCTTGAGATGTTTCTATAACTTGATTGGTGTTACGGCTGTCGTTGGAGGAAGGGGACCAAAGCGCAGCGTGGTAAGTGTTAATTATTAATTTATTAAACAATGAAACACTAGAACAAAGAAACAAAACGAAAAGCCAAACAGTTCCATCAGGTAACGAAATACAAAACAGAAAACAACTACCCACAAAACACAGATGGGAAAAGGCTGCCTAAGTATAGTTCCCAATCAGAGACAACGATAGACAGCTGCCTCTGATTGGAAACCATACCTGGCCAAAACATAGAAATATAAATACATAGAATGCCCACCCCATATCACACCCTGACCTAACTAAACAGAGAAAAACGGCTCTCAGGTCAGGGCGTGACAATTGGAGTCCACCTGTGGTAAATTTAATTGAATGGACATGATGTCTGCAGCATTGAAGGTCCCCAAGAACACAGAGGCCTCCATCATTCTTAAAATGGAAGAAGACTCTTCCTAAAGCTGGCCACCTGTCCAAAATGAGCAATTGGTTGAGAAGGGTCATGCTCAGGGAGGTGACCAAGAACCTGATGGTCACTCTGACAGAGCTCCAGAGTTCCTCTGTGGAGAAGGGAGAACCTTCCAGAAGGACAACCATCTCTGCAGCATTCCACCAACCAGGCCTTTATGGTAGAGTGGCCAGACAGAAACCATTCCTCAGTAAAAAGCACATGACAGCCCGCTTGGAGTTTGCCAAAAGGCACCTAAAGGACTCTCAGACCATGAGAAACAAGATTCTCTGTTCTGATGAAACCAAGATTGAACTCTTTGGCCTTAATGCCAAGCGTCACATCTGAAGGAAAGCTGGCACCATCCCTACGGTGAAGCATGGTGGTGGCAGCATCATGCTGTAAGGATGTTTTTCAGCTGCATGGACTGGGAGACTAGTCAGGATCAAGGGAAAGATAAACGGAGCAAAGTACAGAGAGATCCTTGATGAAAACCTGCTCCAGAGTGCTCAGGACCTCACACTGGGGAAATGGTTCACCTTCCAACAGGACAACGACCCTAAGTACACAGCCAAGACAATGCAGGAGTGGCTTCGGGACAAGTTTTTGAATGTCCTTGAGTGGCCCAGCCAGAGCCCAGACTTGAACCTGATTGAACATCTCTGGAGAGACCTGAAAATAGCTGTGCAGCAACGCTCCCCATCCAACCTGACAGAGCTTGAGAGGATCTGCAGAGATGAATGGGAGAAACTCCCCAAATACAGGAGTGCCAAGCTTGTAGCGTCAAACCCAAGAAGACTCGAGGCTGTAATCGCTGCCAAAGGTGCTTCAAGAAAGTACTGAGTAAAGTGTGCATGTCTGAGATTCAATGCATGCAAAATGCTCAGAATATGTCCAGAGACGCCTGAGTAAATTTTCAAAGAATGATATTCCTTTTTGGCGAAGTGTCGTCACTTGAAATGTTCATGTGACATATAAGGTGATGCAAACCACACATTTTATAATACATTGTCTATTACGTCAGGAAGAAAACAATCATTTTTTTTCTTCAGAAATGTGTTATTTGGGGTCTCCTTGGGCAGTCCTAATCACAGCATAATGTTCAAGGAGAACTGGGTCCGGGTTTCTGTGTTACACAGCAGATGTATCAAGATTTGCCATTTCCTGATAAGGAAAGGCGTATGTTCGAGGTAGACAAATTCCTTATCATAATGCGCTACCTCCCAATCATAATTATTAGGGGCATATATTTCTTTTTAATTTATTGTGAGTATAAAGTGCACTACTAGTACACTTAATCTGTGCTTTTATGCTTGTGAATCTGTTTCTGCTCCTTTTATAGCTAACAGAATCTTTGGAGGTATAATTTCCTCAGGCCCCAGAGATAATTATAAATAGCTTGAGAATTAATTAAACCCAGACAATAAATACATAAATACATTTTTTTTAATAAAAAGGGACACTCAAGGTGTTCAAATTGCTGGTAAGGAAATCCTCTAGTCATGGCTGACTCTCACCAAAGAGGAAGGTGGTGCAGTCGACTAGCGAGTGGATCCAGGCCGTGCCAGAGTAGTCCCGACCAAAGTGCATCTGGAACTCCACAAAGAAGATTGACACACATCTAAAAATAAAAAGGAGAAAGAACCGTGTAAGTTTCAACATTGCACTGGCAAACTGTTCTTCAGGGTATAATCAGGTATAGGACTGGACTGGTTTATTTGACATGGACATAGTATATACACTGAGGGTAAAAAACATTAGGAACACCTTCCTAATATTGAGACCCTTTTGCCCTCAGAACAGCCTCAAATCGTCAGGGCATGGATTCTACAAGGTGTCAAAAGTGTTCCACAGGGATGTTGACTCAGTTGTGTCAAGTTGGTTGGATGTCCTTTGGGTGGTAGATCATTCTTGAAACACATGGAAAACTGTTGAGCGTGAAAATCCCAGCAGTGTTGCAGTTCTTTAGACACTCAAACCGGTGCGCCTGGCACCTACTACCATACCCTGTTCAAAGGTACTTAAATGTTTTGTCTTGCCCATTCACCCTCTGAATGGCATACATACACATTCCACATCTCTGCCATCACTAGCACATGAGAGGCTGCTGCCCTACATACATAGACTTGAAATCATCACTGGCCACTTTAATAATGGAACACTAGTCACTTTAATATATTTACATATTTTGCATTACTCATCTCATATGTATATATTGTATGCTATTCTACTGTATGTTAGTCTATGCCACTCTGACATTGCTCGTCCATATATTTATACATTCTTAATTCTATTCCTTTAGATTTGTGTGTATTGTTGTGAAATTGTTAGATATTACTGTACTGTTGGAGCTAGAAACACAAGCATTTCGCTAGACCCGCAATAACATGTGCTGAACACGTGTATGTGACAAATAAAATTTGATTTGAATTGTCTCAAGACTTAAAAATACTTATTCAACCTGTCTCCTCCCCTTCATCTACACTGGTTGAAGTGGATTTAACAAGTGACATCAATAAGGGATCATAGCTTTCACCTTAATTCACCAAGTCAGTCTGTCATAGAAATAGCAGGTGTTGTTAATGTTTTGTATTCTCAGTGTATGCCACAATAATGAGATTTGTCGATACAATTTAGAAATTAAGACCAGTGACTGAATTTAAGTGCACTGACATGAATCCCTAAAGAAAAACACGATTAAATCAAAACACTAAATACGGGATAAGTGAGGAATAGATTTGATTAATATAGTTGAGGAATAGATTTGATTAATATAGTTGAGGAATAGATTTGATTAATATAGTTGAGGAATAGATTTGATTAATATAGTTCAGGAATAGATTTGATTAATATAGTTCAGGAATAGATTTGATTAATATAATTGAGTAATCGAGAGTTGAGGAATCGAGTTGAGAAATAGAGTTGAGGAATAGAGTTGAGGAATTGTTTGAGTTACAGTAGTTCCATTCAGCAACACGGTACCCAATAACCAATAACCTAAGCTGACTGTATAGTTTGTTCATGCTGAGCGTTTAAAAATTATGTAAGGGTTTTTTTACACTGTGAAGGCTTATGGCATGTGACCAAAGCACATGTGGAGAGTGGAATTTTAATTCTCTCTCTCTTAAGCTACCTAGAGAAGGAGGAACAGTCCAACTCAGAGGAGCGCAGCATTCACCAACCTACCAAGTACCAGTGTAATCAAACTTAAACCAGAGCATCTTACTAGCCAGTCTGATTTTTTTTAAAGTGTGTGACACGAAATACATACATAAAGTCCTTGTAACTTCTTCACTTACATGAAAAGTGGCATTTGTATGCATAAACAATATTTTCTGTCACTAGGGACTCAACAATACCTAACAGAAACACACAATAGGTACCAAACCTGTGTTGACTATGTGTCCGGGTGTCTGATTTAAAAGCATGCCTTTTTAAATCTGAGCTGACAAAAGGCTAAACGAATCGCTGACTCATCACAAACCTGACTGGTTCCCAAAACAGCTAGTTAGATCACACTGATCATACAGAAACATGATGTCACCTGACATGCATGGAACAGATAAAGGGACAACAACATTAACATGATGTCTGATTTCATTTCAGTTTATATTGCATTCAACGTCAACCGCCCGCTGTAATATCCCAAAGTTATCTTCACACAAAATAATCCTCACCATGGGAGCCTAGCAGCTGTCAGGACAAAACACATACCTTGCAAAAACTCTGCAAAAAGACAACAAGGGCAAAACATATCCAGAGATTCTACGATGTCACAAACATGCAAATGAGGTGTTATGAAAGGTTCAGTTCAATCTCCTTGTGTCACCCAATTCCCCAACTTCTACCCGGTTACTCATCCCTGCACCTTCGAGGCTGCTGCCCTGTGTACATAGACATGGAATCACGGGTCCCTTTAATAATGTTTGCAGACTGTTTTACTAATTTCATATGTTTATATTATATTCTACTGTATTGTAGTCAATGCCACTCCGACATTGCTCGTCCTAATATTATATATTTCTTATTTTACTTTTAGATGTGTGTACTGTTGTGAATTGTTAGATATTACTGCACTGTTGGAGCTAAGAACACAAACATTTCACTACACCCACAATAACATCTGCTAAATATCTGTATGTGACCAATAACATTTGACTTGAGGACTATAGTCCCCCTGACACACACACACACAGCTCCAAAGGCTCACCTAGTGACAGCACGGGTGCAGATGGTGACTAGGAAGCAGCCGGCCACAACCATCCATCCCCAGCCTCCATCAGGAGGGGCTACCGGTGCCCCTCTGGGACTTTTTCCCTCTGGTGTCATTCCTTCTGTGCCACCGCCGTGCTGCTGCTGGCCTCTCTTTTGCTACCTTCCCCTCTGGTCCTGGGGCTGGCTCCTGTGCTGTTCTGTGTTACGGTAATATGCGTCCTCCAGGAAGATCACCAAACCCAACCACACTCCGCACAACTCCAGGGCTTGTCTCTGTTGACCCCTTCTTTTATTCTCTGCAGCACCAGGCGTGGGAGCAGCTGTCTATGGTAAGGCAGTGTAGAACACAAGAGGATATTTACAATGTTTTTAAAAAAACTGTCTGATATCACATCCTAGTAGTTACTTACTATTACAATACAGTTTGTGTTTCTATGGTGAAAATCTGCTGCCAGATGTAAGGTCACAATTTTAAAAAAGGATACATGTTTGATAAACAATTTTGTATAGGAATGATATGGCCCATTTCGACCACAAACATGAACAATAACTATATCACATACAGCCTCAAAACAAGGCCAAGGCATTTGGAATGAATCACTTTAAGGTCTCGGTCTCTAATTCAATTGACCATCAACATCTTCATTTTCTAGCAACAGCTTCATCGGCATCTTTAGCGGACAGATGAACAAAAACTGTCCAAACAAAAGGCTACCCCAATGGACCAGTAGAGATCCCAGTAGGGCGAAGAAAAGACGTGTTGTTGATGCGGAACCTTGCACGGAGACGCAGCGTACAAAACCAAACAAAGGCCAGGATTCTCCTTTCTCCAGTGCTGCGCTCTGGTGTGACACTGAGAGAGGGACTATCATATGCTTCAACACATTGTAGCTGAAAACAACACAACTCCCCGTTATTTGAAGAAGAAAAAAAACCGTGTCTATGTCACGTTTCCCTCCTCCCTAGCTGTAGCACGCTGTTCAGACTACAAGGGTGGGTCAAACATGGACCCACTAGAGTAGCCACTCTGGCCCTGCCACCTAGGAACATCCCAAACAACACACATACCTGGTGAGAATTGTATGGTCATGTTTACATTCACATTGATAAGGATGAGATGTAGGAGTCATATAAGCTACAAATGGGGACCAAACTAATCAGGTCAAGTTCAAGACCATCCTGGGGATGTGGTCAGATAACTGCAGGAGGACATGTTGAATGTCTCATTATGACCACCTGAGTGGTCAATCTGTTAATCCTTATGTGCTCTTTAAATTCCAATTCCTACATTTGCATAGCATTTACATCCTTAAAGAGAAAGAAGAGAGAGGGGGAGAGATAGGGGGGGTGGGATCCATTCATTGTGTGTGTGTGTGTGTGTATGTACTTGTTTTCCTACATTATCAGGACCCCATATGTCCTAACACTTCACCTGAATTTCCTGAAAAGGTGGGAAAACAATAACTTGTTCAAATCGTCCTGAATTTGTTCAAATGCTATTTGAAGCTTAAGGGTTAGGTTTAGTGTTTTGGGGGTTAAAGTTATTGATAGCGGGAAAATAGGATTTTTAATGGTCAAACATTTTTGACACTGAAACACGTGTCTTATCTTACTAGCGGCTGACTGGTGAATTTATTGAGTATGTTTTACTTCTGGGTAATTCCACGGTAACAGAATGACGCCGAGACTCCACTTACTCACTTTATAATGTATGCCAAACAAAAACCATTGATTTCAAAGTTAAACAAACCATTACTACTTCGAACAATTTCCACAGAAAATTTGACAAAAACAAATGAACTCGAAGAACAGTGCAGAGGTTAAGTTTTGTAACAGAATGACAGTAAAAACTACCTTGGCTCTTTATGTTACCACATTTTAAGATTCAAAGACGTCTGCAGAAATAATGGGGTGTCAGCTATGATATGACACCTTGAATTAAAAAATATATATGTTGGTTATAGAACTACAGTAAGTGAAGTGGATAATTATTCTAATGAGCTTCACCACCAAACAAGACCAAAAGCCTTTGCTTATTCAAATTGTTCTACTATGGAAAATGGTTAGATATGCTTTAATTTCTCAAAAATATTGACACTCTTATGAACTTCACATGTAAGTGCATTGGGCTTTTTACATAGAAATGTCTTTACTATGACTTCGATATGTGGTTGTCTTGCCTAGCTACCTTAAGATGAATGCAACTGTAAGTCGCTCTGGGTAAGAGTGTCTGCTAAATGTAATGTGAGTGTAGATAGAGAAAGAGATAGAAGAGATAAGAGTGTGAAGAGTCCAGTAAACAGTGGACTATTACCGTCCAAGGGGGCCCCTTTGTTTGCTGGTGGTTTCTCCATGTGACTCAGTAGTCACCATGCAGTTTGCTGGCACCACACTGCCACTTTTCAAGCCACTCAACCTATGGGGGATGGCTTCCTGACTGACCAGATCAAACCAGTTTAACTCTTTTTGGTAGCACAACATTTCTCTCCACTGGCACTAATAACAATCCCACCCCCATGGATTTTGGCATGCCCGAAACATGGAGGTGGGACAGTTATACTATTGTTTTTGGGGATTTCAATAATATTTGTCAATTAGTAATATGAATATTCTGTAGATGCAAGTAATGTTGCTTATCTCAGAGACAAGCAAATCACAAGACCTACTGTAAATAGCGTTTCTTAGTATAATTGTTTTTCTTAACGTCTTTGGGCTCCATCAGAGGGCTCAATCAGATAATAGTTCAGCACCATCCCTCTGGAATCCCTTCTCACCTAGGGCTATGTGATTCACACAGCCTCTTTCAAGGGAAGGGACATACAGACGCGTCATAAACTACTACAACAAAGGAGGCTGGATTTTCTTCCTATGAAAAGCAGCCAATTTAAATATTGAATACATGTTCGAAACGCTATGTTGGAAATGTTATTACTTACCGAAAACAATTGAGCAAAAAAACTAAATTAGCCTAAATTCAGAACATTTTGCCATCTAAGAAACCCTTCAGACAAACACAACGTCAACTCGGTTTGCAGGTTTACATATCCCAAAATGTTTTATATTTATTGAACAGGGTTCATAAAATCCTCCGTGCTGCATTAAAATAACCATTGGCCTTTCCATATTAAATAAGGATGATGAGGAATAGGCTATAATACATCAAAAGCTGGTTTACACAAGAAAATAGGTACAAAACATTTGCATTCACGAGTTGTATATGCGAAGTAGTTCTGCAAGTCACAATGTATACTGTGCAACTATGACCTAACTAAATTAGACAGCTTGACAATACTTACATCAACACCCACGATTAACGGTATCGTCGCTTGCCTCTTCCGCGCATTACGCTGAATACACTCACGAGTGAGGTATCCTATTATTTTCCACGTTTTTATAGTGCCTTTTGTGCCCGGCGGTCCCCATCATTCTGCGACTTATAGTTCAAGGAACTCCGGAAAACCAAGTGATTTGCATACGCAGCATCAAAGGGGCGTGACCGACCCCTCCTCCTGACTACAAGCACCCCACCCACCCTGGAATTAAGCCATTATGCACATAAACTGTGTACACCCTCCACTTCTGCTCCCAGAAACACATGCTCGCATGTGAAACTCTCCTTATCTACTTGTTGACTAAGGGGAATTATCCCTCACCCTCCCACCATATATATTTTAGTGTTTATCTTTAGTGTCCACAACACTGAGTTATTTTATGAATTCATTTTCATGCTTTATTATCCTCGAAATTACCATTCCTCTTGAAAAGGACAGGCATAGGTGTCTCACTTTCAATGAAGATTCTCCATTGATCCATTGAGCCTGTTGCACCAATGATTAATATGTATCATTGTTGTACCACACACAAGTGGCCTAGATGAGGCATATTTCTGTAATAAAGCCATTTTGAGGGGGAAAACAAACTAATTATAAAAACAAACATACAGGTGTGCCAAGCTTGTAGCGTCTTAATATCGCATTTACATAAGTATTCATACCCTTTACTCAGTACTTTGTTGAAGCACCTTTGGCAGCAATTACAGCCTCGAGTCTTCTTGGGTATGACGCTACAAGCTTGGCACACCTGTATTTGGGGAGTTTTTCCAATTCTTCTGTGCAGATCCTCTCAAGCTCTGTCAGGTTGGATGGGGAGCAACGCTGCAACGCTGCACAGCTATTTTCAGGTCTCTCCAGAGATGTTCAATCGGGTTCAAGTCCGGGCTTTGACTGGGCCACTCAGGGGCATTCAGAGACTTGTCCCGTAGCCACTCCTGCATTGTCTTGGCTGTGTGCTTAGGGTTGTTGTCCTGTTTGAAGGTGAACCTTCACCCCAGTCTGAGGTCCTGAACACTCTGGAGCAGGTTTTCATCAACTGTGAGACGTTATATAGCCAGGTGTGTGCCTTTCCAAATCATGTCCAATCAATTGACTTTGCCACAGGCGGACTCCAATCAAGTTGTAGAAACATCTCAAGGATGATCAGTGGAAACAGGATGCACCTGAGCTCAATTACGAGTCTCATAGAAAAGGGTCTGAATACTTTCTAAAAACCTGTTTTCGCTTTGTCATTATGGGGTATTGTGTGTAGATTGATGAGGACATTATAAAAAAAACATACATTTTAGAATAAGGCTGTAATGTAACAAAATATGGAAAAAATCAAGGGGTCTGAATACTTTCTGAATCCACTGTATACCAATCATCTGATCCTACATGTTATCTGTGCATGGCCTTGGAATACTCAGTTCCACAAAGTAACAGAGCAACAATAAGACTAAAGTTGTAACCAACGACAAGAGCAAAATGTCAATGACAGCATTCAAATATTCTCTGTACTTGCAATGTCACTACTGGCCTACTTGGCTTTCTTGGGAATTGGTAGTCCATTGGTTGGTGTATACTTTACATATTTGTTGAACTTTGAAGGGCTATTCAACCTCAACTGCCAAAATTGTACAAAAAATTATAATTCTCCTAAATAATTTGTTCCATTACATTTACAATTTAGTTCTTTAGCAGACGCTCTTATGTTTATTTTTTATCCTGAAAAACTCCCTAATCCTTGCCGATGACAAGCATACCCATAACATGATGCAGCCACCACATATAGAAGATATCAAGAGTGGTACTCAGTGTTGTGATGTGTTGGATTTGCTGTAAATATTCAGGAAAAAAAGTTTATTTATTTTGGAATATTTGTATTCTGTACAAGCTTCCATGTTTTCACTTTGTCTTTTAGGTTTGTATTTTGGAGGGATTACAATGTTGTTTATCCATCCTCAGTTTTATCATATAGCAGCCATTCAACTCTGTAATTGTTTTAAAATCACCATTGTCCTCATGGTGAAATCCCTGAACAGTTTCCTTCCTCTCCAGCAACTGAGTTAGGAAGGACGCCTGTATCTTTGAAGTCACTGGGTTTATTAAAACACCTTCCAAAACGTAATTAATAACTTCACCATGCTGAAAGGGATGTATTCAGTGTCTTTTTTTTTTTTTTACACTTCTACCAATCGGTGCCTTTCTTTACCAGACATTGAAAAACCTCCCTTGTCTTTGTGCTTGAATCGGTGCTTGAAATTCACTGCCTGATTGAGGGACTTTACAGATTGTTTGTGTGGGGTACAAAGACGGGTTAGTCATTATAAAATCATGTTAACCAGTATTATTGAACACGGAATGAGTCCATGCAATTTATTATGTGATTTGTTACGTATATTTTTTACTCCTTTACTTATTTAGGCTTGCCATGACAAAGGGGTTGAATACTTATTGACTCAAGACATTTCAGCTTTACATGTTTTATTAATTTAAAAAATGTTCTACCAACAAAATTCCACTTTGACATTATGGGGTATTATGTGTAGATCAGTGACACAACATCTCAATTTAATCAATTTTAAATTCAGGTTATAACACAACAAAATGTGGAAAAGTAAAGGGGTGTGAATACTTTCTAAAGGCACTGTATCTCAGCCATAGTAAGTAAATGTTTCTTCAATAAAGTAGCCATCAGCATAGTCAGCGCAGGTAAGGGGGGAGGAAAAGTCAAGTGTGAGTGTTTTGGGGGGGGGGGGGGGGGGGGGGGGGGCAAGGGGGCCTGCCTGCTGTGGGATTATTTAAAATACTCTTTGAAGAGGTAGGGTTTTAATTTTTTGGGGAATATGGGCAAGGACTCTGCTCTCCTAGCTTCAGGGGGAAGCAAGTTTCACCATTGGGGAGCCAGGACAGAGAAAAGCTCTGACTGGGTTGAGCTGCCCTCCCATAGGGCTGGGAGGGCCTAGAGGCCAGCGGCGGCAAAACGGAATACTTGGGTTAGGGTGTAGGGTTTGAGCATAGCCTGAAGGTAGGGAGGGGCAGTCCCACTTGCAGCTCCGTAGGCAAGTACCATGGGGTAGTGGATGCAAACTTTTACTGGAAGCCAGTGCAGTGTGTGGAGAAGGGGAGAACTTGGGAAGGTTGAACACCAGGCGGGCAGCGGCGTTCTGGATAAGGGGGTTTGATGGCACAAGCGAGGAGCCCAGCCAATAGTGAGTTGCAGTAATCCAGACGGGAGATGACAAGTGCCTGGATTCCATGGTATATGGAAACGAGCCCCTTATGTAATATCTAATGAAATCTCAGTACTCCCCTAAGCACACTCTAAAAACACAAGGAAGCCCCCAGAACTGCTACCATATATGATGTGCCTATTTATATAGTTTTGTACTTCACTATTGTTGGTAGCCCTTTACACTCGAACCTGTATACGGGTTGAAAATGGCAGATTTGGACACTGATAACCTCCTAAATTGGAACGCAGTGGCTGTATAGTAACATGCTGTTACGGCTTGGTAATCGTGGAGGAGGAATGAGGCGCAGGAAGCAGTGAACACAGGGTAGTGGTGTTTTTAATATACACTCACACAAAGACAAATGTTCCCAAACACAGGGGAGAAAACACATAAGCCGTCTGACAAGAAACAATCCCGCACAACACGGAAGCGGGCCAGCTAAATTAAATTGCCCCGCTAATTAACTAAACTGAACACAGGTGCCCAAAACCCAAAAAAGGGAAAACCAAAAAGGGAATCGGTGGCAGCTAATAGGCCGGTGACGACGACCGCCGAGCGCCACCCGAGCAGGAGGGGGAGCCACCGTCGGTGGGAATCGTGACACATGCTATACATGATGTCAGAGTTCAGGGTCTTTTCTTGGTTCTGAACTTGAGCATCACGCCCAACAAGAAGCTGCCCGCATCCCTCCCGCTAATTTGACAACTTTTGCTGTTTTTGTTGTTGTCTGAGTTAGGGAAATGCTGTAAATTACAAGGACTCAATGTATTTTGAAAGATGAGATGTTGAGGATTATAATAAATACCTCTGTGATGTCCTACAAGCAAGGCAAACACCCATAAATCCAAATGTGCACTTCATCATAAAACTCATGTCATATACAGTGTCAACATTTATGACCACTAAGTTTGGTGTACAGTTACAATATGACATGGCGTTATACCCTGGGTTATCCTGAACAGAATAAGCCTATGTTGGTTGTATTGTGAAGAGAATTTGAAGCAGACCACAAATCTGAATGCACTCATCATGACTCCTTTTTATGCGCACCAAAATGACGATCTGTTTCTCTGAATTGCATTGTGAAAGCCTAACACCGTAAGATCGTATTTTATAATTTAGCTAGTCATGTTGGCAATAGAACAACCTTTCAAATGATGCTGACCTGACCCAGATTGCGATTTATAATGGCCCGTTTTTTGATGGCATAAACAATAACAGTAATTGTGTAAAGGCGGGGATGCAGGGTTGTGATCCAACGAAAACAACTACTGTGCTCTCTCTAGTTCCTCAACCGCACATCTAGGATAGCTAAAAAATGCATCTTATAGTTGAAGACTTCTTTGAGTCATAAAAGTGCATTGAAATTGGTAAGACGAGGGGTGGGGGTGTGTGTCTTTTTGTCTATAACAGCTGCTGGGCAATGTCTAATATTAAAGAAGTCTCGAGGTATTGCTCGCCTGAGGTAGAGTACCTTATGATAAGCTGTCGACCACACTATCTACCAAGAGAGTTCTCATCTGTATTATTCGTAGCCATTTATTTACCACCACAAAGCAAAGCTCTCAACCAACTCTATAAGGCCATAAGCAAAGAAGAAAATGCTCACCCAGAAGCGGCGCTCCTAGTGCCCGGGGACTTTAATGCAGGCAAACTTAAATCAATTTGACCAAATTCTTACCAGCATGTCACATGTGCAACCAGGGGAAAACAATCCTAGGCCACCTTTACTCCACACACAGAAATGCATACAAAGCTCTCCCCCGCCCTCCATTTGGCAAATCTGACCACAATTCTATCCTCCTGATTCCTGCTTACAAGCAAAAACTAAAGCAGGAAGTGCCAGTGACTAGCTCAATACGGAAGTGGTCAGATGACGCGGATGCTACACTACAGGACTGTTTTGCTAGCACAAACTGGAATATGTTCCGGGATTCATCCAATGGCATTGAGGAATACACCACCTCAGTCATCGGCTTCATCAATAAGTGTATAGATGACGTCATCCCCACAGTGACTGTACGTACATATCCCAACCAGAAGCCATGGATTACAGGCAACATCCGCATTGAGCTAAAGGCTAAAGCTGACACTTTCAAGGAGCGGGAGACTAATACAGACACTTATAAGAAATCCCACTATGCCCTCAGGCAAACCATCAAACAAGCAAAGTGTCAACACAGGATTAAGATTGAATCCTACTACACCGGCTCTGACGCTCATCGGATGTGGCAGGGCTTGAAAACTATTATGGACTACAAAGGGAAACCCAGACGCGAGCTGCCCAGTGACGCAAGCCTACCAGACGAGCTAAATGCCTTTTATGCTCGTTTCGAGGCAAGCAACACTGAAGCATACACGAGAGCACCAGCTGTTCTGGATGACTGTGTGATAAAGCTCTCTGTAGCCGATGTAAACAAAACCTTTAAACAGATCAACATTCACAAAGCCGTTGGGCCAGACGGATTACCAGGACGTGTACTCAAAGCATGCGCGGACCAACGGTCAAGTATCTTCACTGACATTTTCAACCTCTCCCAGAGGTTTCAAGCAGACCACCATAGTCCCTGTGCCCAAGGAAGCAAAGCTAACCTGCATAAATGATTAACGCCCCATGGCACTCACGTCGGTAGCCATGAAGTGCTTTGAAAGGCTGGTCATGGCTCACATCAACAGCATCCTCTCGGACACCCTAGATCCACTCCAATTTGCATGCCGCCCCAACAGAGCCACAGATGACGCAATCTCAATCGCACTCCACACCACCCTTTCTCACCTGGACAAAAAGAACACCTATGTGACAATGCTGTTCATTGACTACAGCTCAGCGTTCAACACCATAGTGCCCACGAAGCTCATCACTAGGCTAAGGACTCTTGGACTAAACACCTCCCTCTGCAACTGGATCCAGGACTTCCTGACGGGCCGCCCCCAGGTGGTAAGAGTAGGCAACAACACATCTGCCACGCTGATCCTTAACACTGGGGCCCCTCAGGGGTGTGTATTTAGTCCCCTCCTGTATTCCCTGTTCACCCACGACTGCGTGGCCAAACACGACTCCAACACCATCATTAAGTTTGCTGACGACACAACAGTTGTAGGCCTGATCACCGACAACAATGAGACGGCCTATAGGCAGGTCAGAGAACTGGCAGTGTGGTGTCAGGACAACAACCTCTCCCTCAATGTGAGCAAGACAAAGGAGCTGATCGTGGACTACAGGAAAAGGTGGGCCGAACAGGCCCCCATTAACATCGATGAGCTGTAGTGGAGCGGTTCGAGAGTGTCCACATCACCAATGAACTATCATGGTCCAAACATACCAAGACAGTCGTGAAGAGGACACGACAAAACCTTTTCCCCTTCAGGAGACTGAAAAGATTTGGCATGGGTCCCCAAATCCTCAAAAGGTTCTACAGCTGCACCATTGAGAGCATCCTGACCGGTTGCATCACCGCCTGATATGGCAACTGCTCGGCATCTGACCGTAAGGCACTACAGAGGGTAGTGCAAATGGCCCAGTACATCACTGGGGCCAAGCTTCCTGCCATCCAGGACCTAAACGGCGTTGTCAGAGGAAAGCCCATAATAGCCCATAAAATTGTCAGAGACTCCAGCCACCCAAGTTATAGACTGTTTTCTCTGCTACCGCACGACAAGTGATACCAGAGCGCCAAGTCTAGGACCAAAAGGCTCCTAACAGCTTTTACCCCCAAGCCATTAGACTGCTGAACAATTCATAAAAATCACCACTGGACAATTTACATTGACACCCCCCCTCCCCTCTTGTACACTGCTCCTACTCGCTCTTTGTTTGTTACTTATGCATAGTCACTTCGCCCCCACCTACATGTACAGACTACCTAAACTAGCCTGTACCCCCGCACACTGACTCGGTACCGGTGCCCCCTGTATATAGCCTCGTTATTGTTATTCTTATTGTGTTACTTTTTATTATTACTTTTTATTTTAGTCTACTTGGTAAATATTTTATTCTTCTTGGTTAAGGGCTTGTAAGTAAGCATTTCACGGTAAAGTCTACATTTGTTGTATTCGGCGCATGTGGGAAATACATTTTTATTTGATTTTAAATTACTTTGCACACTTTGGACAGGTGTGTGGCCACATGGAAACACCAGTTAGACCTCTCACTCAAACCCTTATAATTATTTTGTCTTATATTGCACCAACCTCACATTTTCAAATAATATTCTTATCATGTTACTGAATGCATCCAGAGTATTTCTGATTTTGTTTCGTGGTCCCGTGTGGCTCAGTTGGTAGAGCATGGTGTTTGCAATGCCAGGGTTGTGGGTTCGATTCCCATGGGGGACCGGTATGGGAAAAAACAAAAAACAATGAAGTTTTTTTTTTTAATGAAATATATGCATTCGTCGCTCTGGATAAGAGTGTCTGCTAAATGACTAAAATGTAAAAATGTTATCAACAAATGCGGCAAAAGTTACAGTAAATGTAAAATGCACATAAAATCAACAGTGTAATGTTTGGATTCAGTCAGGTGAACTGTTGTGTCCTCACCTTTAGTCTAATAATTGACACATAACCTCCCTCTTAATTGCTACCATGGTTATGCCTTTGCATTCCGTATTTCTTCTGTAGAAATATCTCAATTTAGCCCTATCCATATAGGCCATTCCCACGAGTGATGGGAGTAAATTGTCCTGATATTTGTATTGTAAATATTTAATGTGTCCACCTGTTTTTCAGACTGCACCTGTGTCAATCTAAAGACGAGGCCCAATTCCCATAAAGGAAGGTGGCACATCCACCAAATAATCTAGCTTTGACAAAGTCGAAACGAGTCAGCTTTTTTAAGAATAAAAGCACCATACATAGAAAACAATTTTTCTTTCGATCTTTTTGGGAGACCACCTTTTCTACTCTTCCATTTTTTAAATGATTGGTCTATGTGCTGCAAATATTTATTACTCGGTCTATGTGCTGCAAATGATTATTACTCGGTCTATGTGCTGCAAATAATTATTACATGGTCTATGTGCTGCAAATAATTATTACATGGTCTATGTGCTGCAAATGATTATTACATGGTCTATGTGCTGCAAATGATTATTACATGGTCTATGTGCTGCAAATTATTATTACATGGTCTATGTGCTGCAAATTATTATTACATGGTCTATGTGCTGCAAATCACAAAAAAATATGGATTTAAGAGGCCAAATGAAATGAGTTAAGTGAGATTATTGAGAGACCTTTCAGAGAGATAAGTATAGGGTCCATCTAACACTCACATCTCATATCAATTGTCATTGTTTTACATCGGATTATAGCAGATTTCTAGATGAGTCAGGCCAATGTACCATTACCACAAATCCACAAACTTTTTCCCCATCTGAACAATCCCCCAGTACAATATCTTCAATTCAGTACATGCACATTGCACACAGCATATTGCCAGTGTTCCTTTTCTTAAGCACTTACACGCGGTAACCATTAGGTTAGACATCTCATTAGCAGACATATTGCTGGTGGGAATATTTACATGTCTCTGTACATTTAGATGAACAATGATAAAAGGTCCATCCGCTAAAGCATTCAAAATACTGTTAGTATCGTTTAAAACTTAGCAGGACTCACTCAATCAAGCTAAAACATGATTCTCAGGGCCAAGACAAACCAGTTTGCATAATTCTCAACATTACAAAATAAGAGTTTTGAACAATCACTTGCTCGTTTTGGGTTATTGGTAGTTTACGGCATTGCTGGAACATAGAGATCAATATGTTCTCTTGTTATCAGGGATCAAACTCCTCTTCTTAAACAACGCTGTGTAATGAAGGGACAAGGGACACTTCCAGGCTTTTCCAATAACTCCAATCACTCAATAGATCTTTATTATGGGTTTAATACGGGTGCATAAGGTAATTGCTGTCCTTGTGCTGACAAGTAATATTTCTTTACAAATGTCTGTACAAACCGAGCTCTTACATAATACAGATTTGATGGCTGAATTCATGACACGCAAACACCTGTGAAGAGGACCTTCACATTGAGCCAGACTAACATACTGTAAATTAAGTGTCCGAGTACAGGTGAATGGATTACTTTCTGTAGGTGCAAGGACTGGATGGAGACGGATAACTATTAAGCAGGTTTATCGGATCAAACCACATTAAACACCATCAGCGTGTCACGTCCTGACCAGCAGAGGGCGTATTGCTTAGTCTAGGTCAGGATGTGGCAGGGGGTTTGTGTTTGTTAAATGTTGGGTTGATGATTGGGACTTCCAATTGAAGGCAGGTGTGTATAGTTGCCTTTGATTGGAAGTCCTATATAGGTGTGTGTGTTTGTCTTTGGGGTTGTGGGGAATTGTTCTGTGTTGAGCCTATGCTTTGCCAGACTGTTGGTTGTTCGTTCATTCTCGTGAGTTCTTTGTTATTTTGGGTGTTCATTTTTGATAGTTAATAAAAGTCAAGATGAGCCTGCACATACCTGCTGCGTTTTGGTCCTCTTCTCTCCAGTACGACATTTAAGGATGAGTACGACTTATTTTATGACAGAATTCCCCACCAACAAAGGACCAAGCAGCGGAAGAAGGCTGGCGAGGTAAGGGAGACCGAGAGGCACCCCCAATAATTTTTTTAGGGGGGGGCACAAGGGCTGTTTGACGGGGCAAGAGCTGCCCGCCAGTCAACAGTCGTCAGAGCTGCCCGCCAGTCAACAGTCGTCAGAGCTGCCCGCCAGTCAACAGTCGCCAGAGAGGTCAGACTGCGCTGAACTGCCGGAGTGGCCAGACTGCCCTGAACTGCCGGCGTGGCCAGACTGCCCTGAACTGCCGGCGTGGCCAGACTGCCCTGAACTGCCGGCGTGGCCAGACTGCCCTGAACTGCCGGCGTGGCCAGACTGCCCTGAACTGCCGGAGTGGCCAGACTGCCCTGAACTGCCGGAGTGGCCAGACTGCCCTGAACTGCCGGAGTGGCCAGACTGCCCTGAACTGCCGGAGTGGCCAGACTGCCCTGAACTGCCGGAGTGGCCAGACTGCCCAGACTGTCCCCAGTTGCCAGACTGCCCAGACTGTCCCGAGCTGCCAGAGTGGCCCGACTGCCTGGAACGGCCTGCACCTGAGCCACCTCCAGGATAGGTGGGTTGGGGAGGGAGGGTGTAGCACAGTGCCGTCGTTGACGGCAGCCACCCTCCCTTCCCTCCCTTGTGGTTTAGGGGTTATTGTTTGTTGGGTTTTTGTTGGGGTATTGGGGATTTTCTTTTCTTTTTTAGGTGCATCCTAAAAAAGTCTGCACCTTGAGGGGGGGGGTACTGTCACGTCCTGACCAGCAGAGGGCGTATTGCTTAGTCTAGGTCAGGATGTGGCAGGGGGTTTGTGTTTGTTAAATGTTGGGTTGATGATTGGGACTTCCAATTGAAGGCAGGTGTGTATAGTTGCCTTTGATTGGAAGTCCTATATAGGTGTGTGTGTTTGTCTTTGGGGTTGTGGGGAATTGTTCTGTGTTGAGCCTATGCTTTGCCAGACTGTTGGTTGTTCGTTCATTCTCGTGAGTTCTTTGTTATTTTGGGTGTTCATTTTTGATAGTTAATAAAAGTCAAGATGAGCCTGCACATACCTGCTGCGTTTTGGTCCTCTTCTCTCCAGTACGACATTTTTAAGGATGAGTACGACTTATTTTATGACACAGCGACAGAACTAGAACTGTCTTTCCCTTCCTGTATCAATAAAGTTTAACCCCACACAGTAAAAGCATTGGCCAATAGGAAAACAGCTCGTTTATATCCAGATAAAGAAATAGGTAAACAGTTATTTCCTGTGAAACAGATTCACCACATATTAGCACTGTGTATAACTGACATATAAATGAAAAAATTACTCAGGAAATAATCCTACAATACTAACACTGATTTGAAGGGCATGTTGTATTCCCAAATGCATCAATCCTAGACTTGGTGGTCTTCAGGAGTGTCAAAATACATGGATATAACATATGGACCACTGAAAAAGGAAAAATAATTATTTTAACTTGATATAACAATTTAAGAAATTAGAGGTTGGGAAGCAAACAGAAATGTAATTTTATAATAGTACCTTCTTACAGCACGGGACTTCAGTAACTATTAGGCAACTATTTAACTAACTATTCAGCAGTTTTATGGCTTGGGGTTAGACGCTGTTCAGGGTCCTGTTGGTTCCAGACTTGATGTATCGAACCGCTAGCCGTGCTGTAGCAGAGAGAACAGTCTATGAAGTCCCATGCAGATGAATGATGTGCCAAATACTATCCTGACTAAACACTACAGATGTGGGATCTTAATTTGAGCCAGTTTAATACAGCAGGAAACGAATCCTGCAGCAACAGGAAATGTGAATTATTATGTGGATTATAGTTAATGGACATTTTTGTAGAGGTTGATACACTTTTCATTAGGGCAAATCAAGTCTCAAATGTCAGTGGAAATTACAAACCTTAGAAGCCTTTTAAAACTCAAATAGACTACAAGTTTGCATTCATTGCTTTGCAGGAAAATTCTCAGCAACAAAAGAGGCATCAAATGAAGATCTTACATCTGTATGTGGCAGCTGCACAGGGACTCTGGTTTCATATACTACTATAGGCCTAACTGGAGCCTGTAAAAACAACACACTGAAGTGTAAATACATTAAATGAAAAGAAAGACCCTCCTAAAACATTTTTTTAAAGAAGACACAGACACGTAGTTCCACAAAAAAACAACACAAAGGCATCAAATAGGGTGGAGATAAGAAGACGGTGGCCCAGATTAGGCTGTAAGTTAACTGCTACCCAGTTTGAGAACAGAGTAGCAGCTAAGATGAGGCAATTAACCAACATGGAGAGAAGGAAGGCAAAAGAGTAACAAACAAACAGAACAGAACATTCTGTGATGTCATAGTAGCAAATGTTGGGACATTGGGTGCAACACTTTTATTCTAAAAGAGGAGCTGCCAAAAAGCAACATTTTATTCATAAGGTCATTATGCTAGAAGTCAATGGGTGCAATAAATTGATGTTTCCTTCAATACTTGCTGGTCAGTTATTGCTGGCTTTTGAAATACAGTGCCTTCGGAAAGTACTCAGACCCCTTGACTTTTTCCACATTTTGTTGCGTTACAGCCCTAATCTAAAATTGCTTAAATAGTTTTTCCTCCCCTCCTTAATCTACACACAATACCACAAAACAGTTTTTAGAAAATGTTTCTAATTTATTTTTAAAAACCTGGAAATATCACGTTTACATAAGTATTCAGACCCTTTACTCAGTACTTTGTTGAAACACCTTTGGCAGCGATTACATCATCGAGTCTTCTTGGGTATGACGCTACAAGCTTGGCACACCTGTATTTGGGGAGTTTCTCCCATTCTTCTCTGTAGATCCTCTCAAGCTCTGTCAGGTTAGATGGGGAGCGTTGCTGCACAGCTATTTGCAGGTCTCTCTAGAGATGTTCGACCGGGTTCAAGTCTGGGCTTTGGCTGGGCCACACAAAGCATTCAAAGACTTGTCTCGAAGCCACTCCTGCGTTGTCTTGGCTGTGTGCTTAGGGTCGTTGTTGTGTTGGAAGGTAAATCTTCACCCCAGTCTGAGGTCCTGAGCGCTATGGAGCAGGTTTTCATCAAGGATCTCTCTGTACTTTGCTTCGTTCATATTTGCCTCGATCCTGACTAGTCTCCCAGTCCCTGCTGCTGAACAACATCTCCACAGCATGATGCTTCACCGTAGGGATGATACCAGGTTTCCTCCAGACGTGACGCTTGGCATTCAGGACAAAGAGTTCAATCTTGGTTTCATCAGACGAGAGAAATAGTTTCTCATGGTCTGGGAGTCTTTAGGTGCCTTTTGGCAAACTACAAGCGGGCTGTCATGTTCCTTTTACTGAGGAGTGTCTTTCGTCTGGCCACGCTACAATAAAAGCCTGATGGTGGAGGGCTGCAGAGATGGTTGTCCTTCTAGAACGTTCTCCCATCTCCACAGAGGAACTCTAGACCATTGGGTTATTGGTCACCTCCGTGACCATGGCCCTTCTCCCCGGATTGCTCAGTTTGGCCGGTGGCCAGCTCTAAGAAGAGTCTTGGTGGTTTCAAACTTCATACATTTAAGAATTATGGAGGCCAATGTGTTCTTGGGAGCTTCAATGCTGCAGAAATGTTTTGGTACCCTTCCCCAGATCTGTGCCTCGACACAATCCTGTCTCAGAGCTCTACAGACAATTCTTTCGACCTCATGGCTTCGTTTTTGCTCTGACGTGCACTGTCAACTGTGGGACCTTACATAGACAGGTGTGTGCCTTTTCAAATCATGTCCAATCAATTAAATTTAGCACAGGTGAACTCCAATCAAGTTGTAGAAACATCTCAAGGATGATCAATGGAAACAAGATGCACCTGACCTCAATTTCGAGTCTCATAACAATGGGTCTGAATACTTATGTAAATAAGCTATATCTGTTATGTTTTATTTTATAATTTGCAAACATTTCTAAAAGCCTGTTTTTGCTTTGTCATTATTGGGTTTTGTGTGTCGAGTGCTGAAGAAAAAAAAGAATCCAGAAGAATTAAAATAAACTTGTACCCTAAACAACATGTGGAAAAAGTCAAGGGATCTGAATACTTTCCAAAGGCACTGTACCTAAGTCAATAAGTAATAAATGGTCCAGTCTAGTGTGGTGATACTTAATTCTTGTAGCTCCAAGCACACTTGCATTGAATATCTTTAGTAACTGAACAGATGGCAGATATGGGAAGGGCTTTGGGGGCCAAAAGAGAGAGTTCCTGTCGAAACTGTAGGTAATGGAACCTTTGAACTGGGACAGGAACTCCCACCTAGACACAGACAGTCATATGAAGACAAAAATCATTGAAATCCCCATGTAGACTAACTGCTGCCAGTGTTTTTATAGCTTTCTTACAACTATGTTAGATGAAACAACACAAAACAAAAAAGACCTTACAAAAGGTCAATTAAAAACGATGCAATTGTACAGCATCACCGGTTGTCATCATGGGACAGGGATTGCAGAAGAAATGGTAAACTTTCTTAGTGAGAAAGGCAGGTATAAAAAACAGAAGTGGACACTCTTGTACTGTACTCATAGTTCAGCTATGTAGTGCAGCATCTCGAAACAACCACAAGATCATGACGTATCTTGAAAAGCTGACTGAAATACCAAAAGAACCAATGTTTTTTTTAATACCCCAATTAACCATGCTATGATAAAAAAGTGATGATGAATGTGCCACACTACAAGCAATGTACCACAAGCTGGTAAACTATCTCGACCAGCTTAAAATCCAAGCTGGTCTAAACTGAATTTTCCAGCAGGGCCCCATATGCAATTATACAGTCCAATACATCCACAGTGAGGTTTCAACTGATTTTTACTATTTGTCTTTGGTTTAAATGATTTAATAACATTTCAACATTGTTTAGCATTACCTAGTCCAATTGTGGCATAACTGTAGGCATATTTGTTTGCATCCATTTCAATGACGTGCTTATATTTTGAAGGTGAACTGCTGATTCCACTATTGTTGGAATGTTGCTCACTTCCACTATCATTAATGTTGCTCACTTCACAGTTGTCACTTACGCAGCCACTCCACTCTCATTTCAGTTTCTTCTGTGTTTCTGAGAGCTTATCCTGCGGTCGTTTTTTTCTCCAGTCCAAGAACTTACATCTCGCTTGGTTGGCCTGCCATCCAGAAAGGAACCTACTGCGAATTAAATAGTGATTGCAACGTGCAACGTCCTCTCAGAAACGTCTATATGAACACACCATATGGATGATTCTATTGAGACTCTTGAGCAGATCGAACCCTATCCTTTTGAAGGCCCCCCCACCTTACAGTGTTAAAGTAAACATTTTGCAGTTTTAAAACTAATGTCATGTAATTCTACTCATTTTGTCATGAGGTGGTGATTGTTCTTTAGCAGTTTTATAGCTAATTTCCTGTAATTCTGCACATTCAAATCAAATCCTACAATTCTACACATTTTGCCTTGACTAATGCCATTTTCATACGATATCTGAGTGAGAGTGACTAACAAAATCAATGCCCTGTGTGCCCAGTCTGTAATTTGATGATGATTAGGCTACTTGGTTAAGATAGCTGGCTAGACTACCTTACCTAGCAATCCAAAATGTTTTTGCTAACATGGGCTTTGAGTGACTGTCATTGACTGACATAACAAGTGAAAAACTACCGATGCACTACCAAATATCCAACTTGTAGCTTGTGTATTCCACATGTATAACTCTAAACAGTAAGTTGAGTCCGCAACTGACTTACTTAACATAAAAGAAAGAAAAAATAAAGTATGTATTTTGCAAATAGGCTCTGGTCTTGAGGGCCAAATATCAAGGTAAAATGCAGGACTGATCATTTTCATTTATCTGTGGGAAAACAGTGCCCTCTTGTGCGTAAAATTAAATCTCCACAAAAGAGGCCATGGGTGATTCAGTGTGAGATTATTGTGCATTTGTGCATTGGCCTAATAGCCTACGCTATGGCAGACACTGTTCATTTGGTACTGCATCTGAAACTGCCACTTCTGGCACATTTGTCATTCCTCAATAGGCGCTTCTTCGAGCGCTGCTCATCACGTTGCCACGCAACAACCATCCATGATCACGCAGGACCTAGCGCGTTGCATACTGGGAGTATCTCTGTGATGCTGATTCAGGGTCGCCAGTAGTTACCACAGCCACAAAGTCATAAATCCCGCCTATTTCTACAATTTATATGCTTAAAATCTGATTTTAAACCTAATTCCTTAACCTTAACCACACTGCTAACCTTATGCCTAACCCTAACCTTAAATTATGACCAAAAAGCAACAACAAAATCATGAATTTTTACGATAGGCCTATAGCCAGACTTTTTGGCTGTGGTAACTAGTGGAAACCCTGATTCAGAGGAGTAGAACGAAGCGGATAACCGGGAGAATGGAGACTGGTGCAACGACAACCGACACATAGCCTATGTCTTTACCACGACCTCGCTCAAGAAACAATGCACTTCTCAAATTCCTCGCGCACCGAGGCCTTACACCGACGTCAGATGATAAGGTCTGGATGCAATGTTTTTCTCTTTGTTGAATTGACGTAGATGATCTTGCGGACATAAAGCACATTCAAAGGCATTGGCACCTTGGCTATAATAATGCTGATACACGGTCGCTCGCTTTGCTATGATAACTTGGGATAGCAAACGCCCCTTTGCTGTTTCTAGAGAAGAAAGAAATCTGGAATAGATGATTGGCAATCTACAACACAATTATTGGCAACGTCGCCAGATGATGTCAAGAGCTTAAACATGACAATTTGTTTATTGTACATCTATATAACAATAATCATTAATAATTTATAAAAATTCACCATAATGCAGATTTACGTCAGGGATTTGATTCACTCACAACGGGAGATGTAGTCTTTTACAAGCATCTAGTCGGGTTCCTTTGCGTGGGCTTTCCCGACTGTAAACGACATTTCCCGTAGTGCCACTTGCGCCCTTCCCATGCAGTGGAATGTTGTATCGCGGTTGAAATGTGTGATATTGGTCCAATACGTGATTCCCGAAATATTTTTTAGGGGCAGAGTAAAGTTACACTACATGCCCATTGGGCCAAGGGCGCAGTACAATGGTGAATTCTTGGAAAACGTCAAGCCTACTCTGGATGGACTGTGTGCGCCGCCTGACGCTCAAATGGTTGCCTACCCGTTGAGGGAAGCACTGAAACTGCAGTGCGGAGAAAATGTAACCGTAGGAGGAGAATGATAGTAGAGCTTCTGTGCCCGGGGACTGCTGTTAGTTGCGATGACGAGTTATGCCTTATGGAGTTATGTCTAAGGAAAGCATATTAGAAACAGAACGAGTCCCTCCCTGTTGTAGCAGTAAGGTGAGAGCGCAAATGGCAATGCATAGGCCCAACCTCAGATAAGTGCAGTGGGCTACTGAAATGGTAGGCTACACCCTTTCGTAATGACATCTTTTGGGGGTTGTTTTACATTTTAGTCGATTAGCAGACGCTGTTATCCAGATTGACCTACAATTATCACAATTGACCGCTCTGTCTTTTTTTCTGTTGATTTTGGTTAGTTACAGATTTTGAAGAATATAAAGACATGAATCAAATATATGCCTACTAAAAGGGTTTTGCCAAATCTGGGTGTGTGGTATTGGAGTTGTTCAATCCAAAGTCCCTAATGCAGGTTGCTAAAACCTGGGAGGAGAAAAGGGAGATCAATTTTTCGAAATGATGTCTGCCAGGTAAACTTAATTATTTTTGATGTACTTTACTGTAATCAACTAAGTGTAAATTGGCATTATTGAACCTGGAATGAATTACATGATAGTTAATTAACGTGTATATTGCTTTATTACTTTACACTCCATTCCTCTGACATCTTTGAGAAGATTTGCAGAATCTGCCTGCCTCTGCCTGCTTGTTCTTCAGACTTGCATGTATTGTTGCATTGAGGGTATCTTCCGCACATTGTCTAGGGCAGTGGGAAGCTTCCACACTGGTGTGAGGCTCAGGATGTTCTCTCATGCTTCTGCATTTGATTTGAGAATGCCTTGACCCCAGCTGTTCTAATAGGTGTGGTGTCTGGCAGGCAGCGCAATCTTAGGGAATGCCAGCAGGTGTGTGAAATTAGGGGGTCTGTGGCGCTACTTTTGGCCTGCACGGTGCTGTATGGCGCTGTCCAATGTGCTAAAAAGAGCTTCTGTCACACCTGTGCCTATGGATTCCGTTTGCAGCGAATTTGCACGCAATCACACGTTTTAGCTCTAACTGTTGCTGTCCCTGGTGCTAAATCTGCGACCAACACATTTGTTTTGAACGCGGGCCGCGGTGCTGACAGTGGAGCTGAATTGTTTACTCATTAGCCCGTAGACACATTTGGGGTTCAGAGGCGTTAGTGAGTGAGATCTCTCCAGTTTACAAGGGGTTTGTAGCCTAAATTAGTGTGTTTTTCTTCCCAGGTAAATGGCTGAAACAAGTTGGGAGCTGCTGTGCCTCTGTCTGGCCGACCAATGCAGTGTGTAGGGACGGTCGCCCAGCCCGACGAAAACATGAACGGAGCGGGGGAGCAGGTGGACATCCTGTCTCCTAACTGCATGGTAAAGGACCGATGGAAAGTGGTGAGTTTATTTATCTTCAGTGCTATTTTGACCATGTAATTGTGTCTCAGTGGAGTGATTGGTTGAATAATTGAGTAATTGATTGAAATGAAATTAGTTGAGAATCCCTGATTTGGAATATTCCTTACCCTGATGTGAACTAGCGTGGTCACAGAACTGTTGGTGCTCTCTTGCCAAATCGTACGGGCAGTATGTTTCCATTAACTTGTCCAGGTATTTTTTTGTCAGCATTTAGAAAGTTCCATATTCATTAGATGTGACAATTGCCTGCTAGGGTCCATTTACATGTAACTATATTTAGTCAATAAAAACAGCTGGGCGTAATGATGTCACACCAACAAACAATAAAACCGTTTTATGCAAAAACCTACAGTGTCAAAACAAATGAGTGGTTGAAGTGTTTCCATTACCCATTTAGGCAAATTGCTCATTAATAAATTGTCGACGGCCTGTTTGCCCTCCCACCTATCTGATTCTTGTCTCAGGTAGCCCGCGGAAGACGGCATGGCCAGATTGCAATAATTGACTAATATTTGCCATATTCTAATAATTCTCTGTGTCATGGTGAAACTAGCACTCCTGTAGATCTGAATTAACTGGACGGTGAAACTTGCCAGCCAACCAGAAAAGCAAGGTGAAGCAATTCAGGCATTCTTAAAAGTCAGGACATTCTTGTCCTGCAAAGGAGCATTATTTTTTATAGTTGACAAAATAGATTTAGCAAGCAGTAGGCATTTAGAATGAAATGTGGAGTTTTATAGTTACATGATGTCATCATGTGCCCTGTGTATCTTCAAAATTATTCGGCAGTAATTTATTCAAAAAACACAGTTTCCACCATCATTTGTCGCGATAAAGAAAGTTAGACAATAAAGTTAAATCCATTCCTGTCAAATGGATAAAAATGTTATCAATCTTTAGAACATCTCTGCTATATCTGCCTGCCTTTCCATTGCAATAAAACCATTTTGTAGAACAAACCTGGGTCAATGGAAACCTGCCTAGTGATAGGTGTGACAAGGATTATAAGAGTTAGCAAGACAGCACAAACCGTTTTGGGACCAGGCTAGTTGAGAACTAGCATTTTTTAAATGTTCACTTTAAAGAACAGGCAGCCAACCCAAATTAGTAGACATCCACATTACTCCGTTTTTCACAGTGTTTATTCTTCTCTGCCACCATTTCCAGCTGAAGAAGATTGGTGGGGGAGGTTTTGGGGAGATCTATGAAGCATTGGACCTGCTGACCAGGGAGAATGTGGCTCTGAAGGTAGAGTCAGCCCAGCAGCCTAAACAGGTTCTCAAGATGGAGGTGGCTGTCCTCAAGAAACTGCAAGGTAAGGGTCTTTGTGGTTGAGCAGTATCTCACACACACACACACACACACACATACACACACACACACACATATACACACATGCTACAGGTGTGGTTAAGCACCTGTAACCCTATCTATACAAAGCACGTAATAAAACCCCAAAGGTTGTGGGTTCAGTTCCTGGGACCGCCTTTGCCAGTCTTTCCCTTCTCCTGCACTATACTGTATATAGCCCTATGTGATGGAATTCCACTCTCCTGTTGTGAAATAGATAAAAAGTGCAAGTTAAGGGCAGGCGTCTATCAAGGAGGGATAGGGATCACTAAGGACACGATCAATCAATGACAACATCACCTTGTACATGAATAAGCATGGCGAGGTTAATTACGTTGTCTATCTATGGTCTACAGTGAAGTGAGGTAAACGTTCGTCTGTCTAGCTATTTGATTAGTGTTATTGGCATCTGTCTGGACCAGGTTGAAGGTGTGGTGATTGTTTGTTTTGTTCGGGGGTTGGATGAGTTGGGTAGTCACTCGGTTGACATGTCTGTTGCACTGGGGTTTATACTGCTTTGTGAAAAATAATATTTTGGCATTGAGTGTTTCACATTGTTGGAATCCCGTAAAAAAACAGCTTGTCACAATCCAACTGAGCATGAGCGTATTGTGTTGAAATATGCAGAGATTCTAATCTCTTAGGCAGCATTTATTTGGGGGTATTTCTGTGGCTTGTTCTGGTCTATAGCCCCAGGAACAGATACAGAACTGTGACTGCTGGCAGGGAGGATTGTTAATGAGCATGAAACTGTGAATGTGTGTCTGCCTGGCTGTGCTGTTAGTGAGCACCCTTCTTCAAATGACTTGGGGAAATACCCTGAATGTTCTCTTACTACTGTTATTGAAATGCAAATCAACCTGAAAGACTAAGGTCATTGGAAATTACTTGCCTGAAGTTAGCATGCCCTACTTGTATTTTATGACTAAATCTAGGGACTACATGACTTTGAATATGTTTAATTCTCTGATAAATGCCTCATTCATATAGGAAGATACCACATTCTGAATGTATCAGGTCCTAGGAAAGCAATCTGATCCCAATTCTTCTAACAAGGATGCAAAATGTTTTGGGATTATTACAAGGGTTGGTCTAACATCTAACTGAATCAGTTGTTTAACTGTGATGGTACAAGTCGATTTATAGATAGCTAATGTTATACTGACTGTATTGTAACATTTACACTAACCTCTCTCCATTCTTTCACAGGAAAAAATCATGTATGTAAATTCATCGGATGTGGAAGGAACGAGAAGTTTAACTATGTGGTCATGCAACTTCAGGTAACCCTCTATCAAAACAGTCTGATAGAATTGCCTTAGGTAGAGAGAATCACAGCCAAGGCTACAAATAAGTAGGAAACAATGATTGAAAATTAATTATCCCTCTCTTCCTCTCTCGTCCCCCTCTCCCATTCTCCCCCCTCTCTCCCTCTCCATCCCCCCTCTCTCTTATCTCTCCCTCCCCTAACCTCCCTCCCACTCCCTCTTTCTCCCCCATCCCCTCTTTCTCCTCCCCCTCTTCCCATTTCTCTCTCTCCCCCAACCCTCTCCCCATCTCTCTCCCTCTCCTCCTCGCCCTCTCCCCCACTCTTTCCCTACCCATTCTCCCCCCCAGCAGGGGAGAAACCTAGCAGACCTGAGGAGGAGTCAGCCCCGCGGCACCTTCACCATGAGCACCACGCTACGCCTGGGCAAACAGATTCTGGAGTCCATAGAGGCCATCCACTCTGTGGGCTTCCTGCATAGAGACATCAAGCCTGTAGGTGGCGCTCTCAGTAACTATTAACTTAAAGCCTGCAGGTATAAGGCATTATGATGTGTGGTTACAGGTATAAGGCATTGTAAGGGGTAGAAAGAATGGTGGTGAGATAGAGAGAACGAAAGAGAGTGAGAGAGCGAGTGGGGGTGAGACAGAGCGAGACAGATGGGAGTGTGTGAGAGAGAGTGAGCGACCGAGTGGGGGTGAGACAGAGCTAGACAGATGGAAGTGTGTGAGAGAGACGGAGAAAGAGAGACTAGGACTGCATAATATGGGCAAAATATCTAATTGCGATTACATTTTTTTTACCAAATATTGTGATTGCAATTTGTATCGCAATATACAGTAGATCAAAACACTTGGGTGACTGTTGGAACCATAGAAATGTAGATTTAAATGAAGAAGCAAAGTGGAAAGCAGCATCGTTTTTGTTTGGAACAATGTTTGACCTAACAGAACAGCATGGAAACGTATAGTGAATCTAACAGCGGGGAGGAGGAGCTGCCATAGGTGAACGGGGCTTGGTGTGTGTGGGAAGCAGACGCAAGAGTAGAAAAAAACCGAAGTAAAACTATAAAAACGCGGCTGGGTAGCATTTCAAAATATTGCACGCGATATGGATTTCTTGCGATATGGATCTCTTGCGATATGGATATTGCACATCAATATTCCAATTTTGATTGGAATTTGATTAATTAAGCAGCCGTAAGAGAAACCATGTTGATCTCAGTCTGTGTGCTCAAAAATGGATAGCACTTTGGGTTAGTGAGCCTCAACGTAACATCTAGGCCTTATTGGCGCCAATATTGTCAATTAAAACCAAAAATAAGTCTAATTCGTTTAGGTTCTGGGCAAAAGCTAGTCTCACGTCTATACAATGATAGGGGGAAACAGTGCTTTGGGCTTCACCTGTTTTATATTCCTGTGATGTCCTCAACTCAATCTGTTTCTCGTTTTTTTTCCCAGTCTAACTTTGCTATGGGTCGACTCCCCTCCACCTACAGAAAGTGCTTCATGTTAGACTTTGGCCTGGCTCGCCAGTACACCAACACTACTGGAGAGGTTCGACCAGTAAGTAGCCGTGGAAGGATTTTGTTAATGTCATGTTTTATGGTATGTTAATATTCAAATCTATTGAATCATTCTAACAACAATATATATAATATGATATAGGCTAATATACAGTTGGCAGTGTTGTAAAGTACTTAAGTAAAATTACTTTAAAGTACTAATTAAGTCGTTTTTTGAGGTATCTGTACTTTATTATTAACATTTTTTACAACTTTTACTTCACTACATTCCTAAAGAAAATTATGTACATTTTACTCCATACATTTTCCATGACACCCAAAAGTACTCGTTACATTTTGAATGTTTAGCAGGACAGAAAATGGTCTAATTCAAACTTATCAAGAGAACATCCCTGGTCATCCCTACTGCGTCTGATATGGTGGACGCACTAAACACACGCTTCGTTTGTAAATTATGTCTGATAGTTGGAGCGTGCCACTGGCTATCCGTAAATAAATAAAAACTAGAAAATGTGGCCGTATGCTTTGCCTAATATAAGGAATTTGAAATGATTTTATATTTTTACTTTTGATACTTAAGTATATTTAAAACCAAATACTTTTAGACTTTTACTCGAGTCGTTTTTTACTGGGTGACTTTCACTTTTACTTCAGTCATTTTCTGTTAATGTATCTTTACTTTTACTTAAGTATGACAATTGGGTACTTTTCCCACCACTGACAGTTGGCAAACAAGATGCAGGCTAATATACAGATGGCTAGCCTGATGCAGGCTAATATACGGTGGTCTAGCCTGATACAGGCTAACATACAGTTGTTAGATACAGATATACAGTTGGCTAGCCTGATACGGGCTAATATACAGTTGTCTAGCCTGATACGGGCTAATATACAGTTGTCTAGCCTGATACGGGCTAATATACAGTTGTCTAGCCTGATACGGGCTAATATACAGTTGGCTAGCCTGAGACGGGCTAATATACAGTTGGCTAGCCTGATACGGGCTAATATACTGTTGGCTAGCCTGATACGGGCTAATATAGCACTCACTTCTGTCATCATGAAGTGCTTTGAGAGACTAATCAAGGATCATATCACCTCCACCTTGCCACACTAGATCCACTTCAATTTGCATACCACCCCAATAGGTTCACGAACAATGCAATCGCCATCACACTGCACACTGCCCTATCCCATCTGGACAAGAGGAATACCTATGTAAGAATGCTGTTAATTGACTACAGCTCAGCATTCAACACCATAGTACCCTCCAAGCTCATCATTAAGCTTGAGGCCCTGTGTCTCAACCCCGCCCTGTGAAATTGGGTCCTGGAATTTCTGACAGACCGCCCCCAGGTGGTGATGGTACGAAACAGCTCCACTTCGCTGATCCTCAACACTGGGGCCCCAAAAGGGTGCGTGCTTAGCCCCCTCCTGTATTCCCTGTTCACCCATGACTGCGTGGCCACGCACGCCTCCAACTCAATCATCAAGTTTGCAGACGACTCAACAGTAGTGGGCTTGAATACCAACCATGATGAGACAGCCTACAGGGAGGAGGTGAGGGCACTCGTAGTGTGGTGTTAGGAAAACAACCTCTCACTCAACATCAACAAAACAAAGGAAATGATCGTGGACTTCAGGGAAACACCAGAGGGAGCATTCCTCTATCCACATCGACGGGACAGCAGGTGGAAAGTTTAAGTTCCTCGGCGTACACATCACGGACAAACTGAAATGGTCCACCCACACAGACAGTGTGGTGAAGAAGGCGCAACAGTGCCTCTTCAACCTGAGGAGGCTGAATACATTTGGCTTGTCACCTAAAACCCTCACAAACCTTTACAAATGCACAATTGAGAGCATCCTGTCAGGCTGTATCACCGCCTGGTACGGCAACTGCACCGCCCACAACAGCAAGGCTCTCCAGAGGGTGGTGCGATCTGCAAAACGCATCACCGGGGGCAAGCTACCTGCCCTCCAGGACACCTACAGCACCCGATGTCACAGAAAGGCCAAAAAGAGCATCAAGGACAACAACCACCCGAGCCACTGCCTGTTCACCCCACTTCCATCCAGAAGTCGAGGTCAGCACAGGTGCATCAAAGCTGGGACTGAGAGACTGAAAAACAGCTTCTATCTCAGGGCCATCAGACTGTTAAACAGCCATCACTAACACAGAGAGGCTGCTGCCTACATACAGACTTGAAATCACTGGCTAGTTTAATAAATGGATCACTAGTCACTTTAATAATGCCACTTTAATAATGTTTACATATCTTGCATTACTCATCTCATATGTATATACTGTATTCTATACCATCTATTGCATCTTGCCTCGGTCATTGCTCATCCATATATTTATATGTACATATTCTTATTCCATCCCTTTACTTAGATTTGTGTGTATTAGATAGTTGTTGTGGAATTGTTAGATTACTTGTTAGATATTACTGCACAAGCATTTCGCTACACTCGCATTAACATCTGCTAATCATGTGTATGTGACCAATAAAATTTGATTTGAATTGATACAGTTGGCTAGCCTGATTCAGGCTAATATACAGTTGGCTAGCCTGATTCAGGCTAATATACAGTTGGCTAGCCTGATACAGGCTAATATACAGTTGGCTAGCCTGGGCAACAGGGGAGATTCTTTGTGTTTTTCTTCTTGCTGACTCAGCCTCCAGTCATCGATTAGATAGGCAGGCCTGTACTGCAGATATAGAACAGCGACGGGACCACACACTCATGCATGCACGCACACACAAACACACTGTTGTAAATTCTAACATGCAGTTTCTGAGGCACTATTCCTGGGACTTCCTTCAGAATGGAATGGGTGTTACTATCAAAATGGCGGTGCACATAACCAGTTTCCAGTTAGAGATGCCAATGACCATTAGAAACTAGAAACATTAGGAAGATGTCCAAGAAGATGATGTCATCTGATTATGGTACATTTAAGTTATGCCTTAAGCGTTGTAAATTCATTAGTTAATAGTTTGTTAATGTTAATTAATGCATAATTTATTTGGAAATTGCCTTGTTATATGTTCACATAGCGTTGATGTTAAAGGACAAATCTACTCAAAAACTATCTTTTGGTATTTTTTCATTAGGCCACTGTTGATGCAGTCCCCAAAACACATGCAAAACATTTTGGGACTGTATCAACAGGGGACTAATGAAAAAATCCTAAAAGATAGTTTTAAGTGGATTTTTCCTTTAAGGTTTTTACAGATGTTGTGCTGCCATGTGATGCTGTTCCTTATTCACCTGTGTTGTTTTATTTTTTGCAGTTTTGCTGTTCCTTTTTGGGCTTTTCTGTTCGAAGCGCATGCTTGTGATCCGTCTCATCAGTAAGGTGCTTGATCCCATTTACGTTTTTATTATCTCTCCCTGCCTGAGATATTTTCCATATCCTTCCTCGTCTCGTTTTAGGTTTTCTTTTAAGTACTTTAGTTCCATAAATCGTTTTCTTTCTAGTTGTCTGAGGGAAATTATGTTTCGGGTTTCGTCCTGAAAAGAGAACTTACCGCATTTTATTTTCCAGCCCAGAACTGTGGCGGGATTTCGGGGAACTGTTCGTTATGCGTCAGTAAATGCTCATAAAAACAAAGTAAGTGTCTATTTGGGGTGAAAAAATTCTATGCACTACAAATTAATTCCAACCTGAGGGTTTTGTGTTACATCATTTTGTCAGGAAATCTAAAATAGCTGTTGTGTATGTACTCCAGTAAATCATGAAAATTATTATCTGATTAATGCATTTTTTACCTTCTCAGGAAATGGGTCGCCATGACGATCTATGGTCGCTATTTTACATGTTGGTAGAGTTTGCAGTCGGTCAGTTACCATGGAGAAAAATTAAAGATAAGGTGAGCTACTATCTACAGTTGCTATTATAATTATTACACTTCCCAATATCAGTTGTTTCCAATATTTCTTCATCCTGGTCTAGGAGACCCAAAGGGGTGCACATTGTTATTTTTTACCTTAGCGCTACACACCTGATTCCACTAATCAACTCATCATCAAACCTTTCACTAGTGGAATCAGGTGTGTAGTGCTAGGGCAAAAATAAAATGTGCACCCTTTGGGGTCCCCAGGACCAGGATTAAGAAACCCTGCAGTAGAGAATGGTTACTAGTGTCTACTGGTGTCTGCTGTGCTCAACTGGTATCTAATGCTTTCTACTGTATCTCTTGTTTGTTACCAGGAGCAAGTGGGTCAGATTAAAGAGCGCTACGACCACAGAATGCTGCTCAAACACATGCCTTCTGAGTTTTACATCTTCTTGGATCATGTTTTAGGCCTTGACTACTTCACCAAACCAGATTACCAGGTACCTACTGTTCACTCCCTGCACGTGCATTCAAATGATTTATCCCCCATTGAACCTTGTTTTTCTGGCATTCATTTCAATAGCAGAGTGAACAAGACATGGAAGTGTGGCAATGTGAGACTAACTCCCATACCATACTCTCTCTCTTAATTTTTAGTAATGAAACTATAAAAAACCGTCCGAAGTAAATACATTTTAGTACTTAAAGTAAAGCTTATTATTGTATAGCAGGTTTGGTTGAATTTCAACTTTATACCTTACATACATTTTCCGAAAACCCTTTCCCTGTGATCGTCTATGCAGTTGCTGATGTCGGTCTTTGAGAACAGTATGAAGGAACATATCATCACAGAGAACGAGCCTTTTGATTGGGAGAAGGGAGGGACGGATGGAGTGCCTCTGTCCACCAGCACGTCAACGCCCCCTCAACAGAACACACGACAGACTCCCGCTGTGATTGGGTAAGGGAATCAAAATGAGCCATTTAGCTTTATGCAACTGTGAGAATTTGTAACGCACTGTTGTGTAAAATGAAAAGGGAATCACACTTCAAAACATTAAAAACGCATCCACATGAAGATGAACAGTCTATCCACTACTTATTAACAAGATTTAACAGCAGAAAGCAGAAAGGAATTCAAAGGGAATCACACTTCAAAACATTTTGGACACATCAATATGAAAACATCTAGCCAGCAAAGAGATTACACAATTCCCATTTACCGGTAGCCTAATTCACTTAAAGAATCAGGAACAAACAGTCTAATGCTGGGTTGTGACAATTCATTCAGATTTAGAATACAACTGTGAGGATTTGCAACACACTGTTTGCATTTGAAGTGATATATGATATTTTCGACAACAACACTAATTGAATTAATCGCCTGATCATTTTGTAAAAGAGAATGTGCTCTCATTAATGTTATAATGTAATAATTAAGAATGTTCTCAATAACTTACCTTGTTAAATACAGGTAATGAAAGAATGAATAAAAAAAGAAAGAAAATAGTCAGTATCAGTCCATGTTCTGTGCTTTCCCAGGGTGGTGAACGTGACTCTGGTTCCTGGGGAGCTGCCGAGGGAGAACACAGATGACGTTCTACAAGACGAGCACCTGAGTGACCAGGAGAACGCTCCACCTGCAGTACCCAGCAGGCCTTGCGAGGGGACACCTCCCCAGTTGGAAGCCGAGGCGTGGCACGACACCGACTTAAACCGCAACCAACTCAGGATCAGCATCAGCAAGGTACAGGAGGGACCATCTAATATGTCCTCATTGTATCTCACTGTGGTACTGGCAGCACTATGAAATATTGCCTTATAGTCTTTAAATATATTCAAACGGTAGAAGTACATTAGAAGGGCTAGTTTACTTTCTTGTTGGTTTTCAATGACCATCTATTACGTTCAGAGGATATAGACCATAGAAATAGAATGGGCTTGCAAGCTCTAACCCTGACAATTTGACTGGTAAACTCATGGGTGCACTTTCAATGGCTGCCTGGTATTGTGATGCAATCATTTCCATGGTAATGTAAAATGTTAATTCAGATGATGTTAACTTATGTGGCTCATGCAATGGAATGTATTTTTTGTAATGTCAGTTGTTGATTAAGTATATCACAGCACATATTGATGGTCATGGCTAGAAGGGATCCAGCTTTTGTAAAATTAACGTCAGATTTTGTGTTTTGTAGCAGGTTAGGAGAACTTATTCAGCAGGTTAGGAGAATTAACGTAGCAGGTTAGGAGCATTAGGTTAAGGTTAGGAAAAGGGTTAGAGTTAGCAAAAATACAACAAAAAAATGAACTTTTGACATTAATTTGACAAAAGCAGGATCCCTTCTAGCCAAGACACACATTGATGGGTCCACTTCCTACTTTTACTTCCTGGTTTGCTTCTATGGGTACACTCGCAATGGTAGCCAGTACACTCATTATACCATCATTGACTTGAATGGGGTCTCATTCTCATTTCAATGATATAGACATACCTGGTTGTAGATAGACCTGGAGATATACAGTTGAATTCGGAAGTTTACATACACTTAGGTTGGAGTCATTAAAACTCGTTTTTCAACCACTCCACAAGTTTCTTGTTAACAAACTATAGTTTTTGCAAGTCGGTTAGGACATCTACTTTGTGCATGACACAAGTCATTTTTCCAACAATTGTTTACAGACAGATTATTTCACTTATAATTCACTGTATCACAATTCCAGTGGGTCAGAAGTTTACATACACTAAGTTGACTGTGCCTTTAAACAGCTTGGAAAATTCCAGAAAATGATGTCATGGCTTTAGAAGCTTCTGATAGGCTAATTGATGTCATTTGAGTCAATTGGAGGTGAACCTGTGGATGTATTTCAAGGCCAACCTTTAAACTCAGTGCTTCTTTGCTTGACATCATGAGAAAATCGAAATAAATCAGCCAAGACCTCAGAAAACAAATTGTAGACCTCCACAAGTCTGGTTCATCCTTGGGAGCAATTTCCAAATGCCTGAAGGTACCACGTTCATCTGTACAAACAATAGTACGCAAGTATAAACACCATGGGAAGGAGACACGTTCTGTCTCCTAGAGATTAACGTACTTTGGTGCAAAAAGTGCATATCAATCCCAGAACAACAGCAAAGGACCTTGTGAAGATGCTGGAGGAAACAGTTACAAAGTATCTATATCCACAGTAAAACGAGTCCTATATCGACATAACCTGAAAGGCAATGAAGAAGCCACTGTTCCAAAACCGCCATAGAAAAGCCAGACTACGGTATGCAACTCCACATGGGGACAAAGATTGTACGTTTTGGAGAAATGTCCCCTGGTCTGATGAAACAAAAATAGAACTGTTTGGTCATAATGACCATCGTTATGTTTGGAGGAAAAAGGGGGAGGCTTGCAAGCCGAAGAACACCCTCCCAACTGTGAAGCACAAGGGTGGCAGCATCATGTTGTGGGAGTGCTTTGCTGCAGGAGGGACTGGTGCACTTCACAAAATAGTTGGCATCACGAGGAAGGAAAATTGTGTGGATATATTGAAGCAACATCTCAAGACATCAGTCAGGCAGTTAAAATCTTGGTTGCAAATGGGTCTTCCAAATGGACAATTACCCCAAGCATACTTCCAAAGTTGTGGCAAAATGGCTTAAGGACAACAAAGTCAAGGTATTGGAGTGGCCATCACAAAACCCTGACCTCAATCCTATAGGAAAATATGTGGGCAGAACTGAAAAAGCGTGTGGGTGCAAAGATGCCTACAAACCTGACTCAGTTACACCAGCTCTGTCAGGAGGAATGGGCCAAAATTCACCCAACTTATTGTGGAAGGCTACCCAAAACGTTTGACCCAAGTTAAACAATTTAAAGGCAATGCTACCAAATACTGATTGAGTGTATGTAAACTTCTGACCCACTGGGAATGTGATGACAGAAATAAAATCTGAAATAAATAATTCTCTCTACTATTATTCTGACATTTCACATTCTTAAAATAAAGTGGTGATCCTAACTGACCTAAGACAGGGATTAAATGTTAGGAATTGTGAAAAACTGAGTTTAAAGGTATTTGGCTAAGGTGTATGTAAACTTCCGACTTCAACTGTATTTCAGGTACTGTGTTTACAATGAATTTAAAGTGCTCAAACATGGTAAAGTAAATAATAACACCTTTACAATACAGTTCAAGCTGGTCTATACCTGCAGTACACAATAGGTCTAACTCTTGACAGTGATTGTTAACAGTGGTAACCCTAGAAACGCCCTTTCCCCCAGGGGCAGTTGGCTGCGGAGGAAGAGGAGCCTGCTAGAGGGACGTGTCCTGATGCCCTCGTGGGTGGAGCTCCCCCAGAAATGACTGGTGCTCAGGTCTGCGCTCTGCGGTACCGGAGGATCAACAGCCCAGAGTCAGACCGTGTGTCCGCCGCAGACGGGAGACCAGACATCTACGACAAACGAGGGTGAGGGCGCTATACACTGAGTGTACAAAACATTAGGAACACCAGCTCTTTCCATGACAGACTGACCTGGTGAGTTCAGGTGAAAGCTATGATCCCTTATTGATGTCACTTGTTAAATCCACTTCAATCAGTGTGGATGAAGGGGAGGAGACAGGTTAAAGAAAGATTTTTAAGCCTTGAGGCAATTGAGACATGGATTGTGTATGTGTGCCATTCAGAGGGTGAATGGGCAAGACTAAACATTTAAGTGCTTTTGAACAAGATATGGCCAGCATCATACCACCCTGCATCCTGCTGCTGGCTTGCTTTTAAAGCTAAGCAGGGTTGGTCCTGGATGGGAGACCAGGTGGTGTTGGAGGGCCAGTAGGAGGCACTCATTCCCAAGGCAGTGATTGGGGGCATTTCCCTGTGTAGGGTGCTCTCTTTCAGATGGGATGTTAAACAGTGTCCTGACTCTCTGTGGTCACTAAAAATCCCATGGCACTTATCATAAGAGTCGGGGTGTTGACCCTGGTGTCCTGGCTAAATTCCCAATCTGGTCCTCATATCATCACGGTCACCTAATCATCCCCAGTTTACAATTGGCTCATTCTTCTCCCCTGTAACTATTCCCCAGGTCATTGCTGTAAATTAGAATGTGTTCTCAGTCAACTTACCTGGTAAAATAAAATAAATAAAATGGTAGTAGGTTCCTGATCGCTGGTTTGAGTCAAGAATTGCAATGCTACTGGTGTTTTCATCCACAACAGTTTCCTGTGTGTAGCAAGAATAGTCCACCATCCGAAGGAAATCCAGCCAACTTGACACAACTTTGGGAAGCAATGGAGCCAGCATCCCTGTGGAATGCTTTTGACACCTTGTAGAGTCCATGCCCCAATTGCCCTGTTCTGAGTGCAAAAGGGGGCTCCGCTCAATATTAGGAAGGTGTTCCTAATGTTTTGTACACTCAGTGTATAGTGCAGACAAGTTATACACTGTTGTGCATATGTATACTTTATGTACACACCACACATCAATCAATCAAAGAGATTTTATAAAGCCCTTTTTGCATCAGCACCAGCGTAAACCCCCAAAGATCAAGCAATGGAGAGGCAGCAACACAGTGGCTAGGAAAAACTCCCTAGAAGACAGGAATCTGGGAACAAACCTAGAGAGGAACCAGGCTGCGAGGGGTGGCCAGTCCTCTTCTGGTTGTATTGGGTAGAGATTATAAGAGTACATGGCCATTAGGGCCAGATCGTTTTTTTCAAGATGTTCAAACGTTCATAGATGACCAACAGGGTCAGATAGTAACCATGGCTATAGAGCAGCCATCCTCAACAGGTCGACTGCAGTTCGGATCCGGACCCAGAATGACGTCAATGCGGACCACAGGTCTCGAAACTAAAACAGAAAAGGAAGAGATGAAGTGGGAGCCTAAGATCACGGTACACCAGATAAGACAGGCTGACCCTAGCTCCCCCGGCACATGCAAGCTATTGCAGCATTACTACTTGGGACTGAGACACGTGGGTCGGGAGACAGGGTCAGGAGTTAACCCCACCAACCACTTAAGGGATTTCAACAGACCACTAACCTACTACCCTGAGACTAGTGGTGTACCGCGGTTTCTCAGGGCCCCACTGCAAGGTCTGAGCAAGGGAGGGAAATGTGTCAGAGGAAAATTGCAGATTTATCTCTAATCTCCTGTAATTCTAAATATTTTTGCCATGGCTTGTGACGTGTTCATATTCTATCTGGGGAGTGGGGGGGTGACCTCCAGGGGGCCCCCAACCCCCCAAAAATAAACAATTTCTTATTACATTTCAGAGCCCGCTGGCCCCCCCGAGGGACACACACAAACACACACATACACTGAAAACACATTAAAACACAACACACATGCACACAGTCAAAATTAACATTTACCAAGGTTTTTGACAATGATTTTGTCTTCCTACCAGGTCTCGTATGGACATTCTGGGATCCCCGTCCCGCCACGTGCAGTCCTCCCAGCCGGCCCAGATGCACTCCCTGGAGGGAGGAGGTGGGGACCGGCAGGGTGGCAGTGGTAGACCAGGTCAAGAGGTCTCCGTAGCCTCTGTGGCCGACCCCGAGGCCCACAGTAACGCGTTCATCCGGTCTGTACCACTCGCCGAGGAGGAAGACTTTGACAGCAAGGAGTGGGTGATCATCGACAAGGAGACTGAGCTCCAGGACTTCCTGGGTCTCCTGGGCCCAGGGGCTGAGCCCACCACCTCGGGGCCCACCACCGACGAGGAGCCTGAGGAGCTGAGGCCCCTAGACGAAATGGAGGAGTGGAGGAGGTTACGGGGAGCTGGAGGTGGAGAGGTGGTGGTGAGGCCAAAGATGCGAGCAGGAGGCATTGGGGTGCCGCCAGAAGGGGAGGGGTCTAATGGGGCCAGTCCTGGGTACCCAGGTTATCACACTCTGCCTCATAGCCGTGGACACAGACCACGGCCACAGTCGGAGTACTTTGGAGCTCACGGACAGGTAAGAGCAATGGGCTGTGGGGTAGAGAAATGGTCTGTGTGTTGGTGTGCGAGTGTCTGGTTTGGGGTCCATTTGAACTGAATTGAAATTCGAATTAAATTGAAATGGACTGTCTTTGTCTGCATCTGTGTATGTCTTTTTGCGGGTCTATGTCTAGGTTACCCTGTTATTTCCTGTGTCGAAAATGTAACTGGACACAATTTGAAAGAATGGTATACTTATTCTTAATCTTCTCAGGCTTTGGTAGTTACTTTTTGAAGGTCCGTATACGTGTATGTATACCCACTGTTCATTTGATCATTTTCAGTACAGTGCAGAGCTTACTGTATTTCCGCTTCATCTATCCACTGACTCATGCCTGTAATGACAAAGCTGTCACAAAGTCAATGAATAATATTTGTACTGTATTTATACCGGTAGTGTTGTATTTAGTAAGTCATCCAGTGTATGCAACAGCACTGCAGATTCCAATAGCCTATAAAAAATGTACTTCCTCCATCCAGGATACACAGCTGTGCAAACAAACTTCATGAAGCACAGCAGTGTGGAGGAACTGTTATCTGCAATGACTGAATTACGGCCATAGTTTTAATAACATTCATTTGGGCAGTTACATAGATTTACGTCACTAAAATGGGTGGAGTGAAAGTTTGATTTTCCATCTGTAAATGATCTGCAGATGGTCACACTATCTGTTGATGAGCAATTGCTTGCTAAGGTTAGGGTTAAGTTTAGAAAAAGGGTAAGGGTTAAGTTTAGCGATAGGATAAGGGTTAAGGTCAGGTTTAGCGCGAGGGTTAGGCAGTGGTGGAAAAAGTACCCAATTGTCATACTTGAGTAAAAGTACAGATACCTTAATATAAAATGACTCAAGTAGAGGTAAAAGTCAGCCAGTAAAATACTACTTGAGTTAAAGTCTAAAAGTATTTGGTTTTAAATATACTTAAGTATCGAAAGTAAATGTAATTGCTAAAATATACTTTAAAAGTATAAATCATTTAAAATTCCAGACAGCACCATTTGTTGTTTTCAAAATATACGCATAGCCACTCAGACATAATTTACAAACAAAGCATTTGTGTTTAGTGAGTCCGCCAGGCCAGAGGCAGTAGGGATGACCAGGGATGTTCTCTTGATAAATGAAATTTGACAATTTTCAAAATTCAAAATGTAACGAGTACATTTTGGTTGTCAGGGAAAATGTATGGAGTAAATAGTACATTATTTTCTTTAGGAATGTAGTGAAGTAAAAAGTAAAAGTTGTCAAAAATATAAATCATAAAGTAAAGTACAGATACCCCCCCAAAAAGTATTTTTACTTAAGTACTTTAAACCACTGGGGTTGGAGTTAGTAGATAGTTTAAATGTTACTGATAGTCTGTAGAGCATCTACAGATGGACTATCCATATAAAGTGTTACCTTTTTATTTTTTATTTGGTTTAACCATTATTATTTTCTCATTGATACAAAGATGTATTTTGCTAGAGGCCTGTTCAAGATGGCAGCCATTTCAACCATTTTGTGCTGATGATGCAGGATGATGCTGTGGCGTCAGTGAATGTTCTGATAGCAAATATGTTTCTGATTGACATGTGTCAATCAAAGGAGCATGTTTTGTAGGAGTGTTATGGGTCATGATGGTAAACTGTTCCAGTACACAAAAACTGTTCCACTACACAAGTAGTGATATGTTTCTGCTCTCTCCTCTCTCTCCGCGCCAAGTCAATCTCTGCCTCTTCGAAACCCGATTTAAATATCTTGCCAAAATAACATTGGCCTGTACCTGCATATCCATGTCCAGTGACAGTCGGCAAAAACTGAAACACTCGAACAACATCCCTTTTTATCCATCCAAAATAAACCCCCACCCAAACGATTGTGCATAGGTCTCGTTTATCCCTCCCAAAAAAGAGATTGAAAAAAGAGATCCCTCCCCTTATATTTCTGCTGTCTGTGCGTGTGTGTGTTGGGCTCACTGTAACATGCACCCAGACACACAGAGACCCAGACACACAGAGACCCAGGCACACAGAGACCCAGGCACACAGAGACCCAGGCACACAGAGACCCAGGCACACAGAGACCCAGGCACACAGAGACCCAGGCACACAGAGACCCAGGCACACAGAGACCCAGGCACACAGAGACCCAGGCACACAGAGACCCAGGCACACAGAGACCCAGGCACACAGAGACCCAGGCACACAGAGACCCAGGCACACAGAGACCCAGGCACACAGAGACCCAGGCACACAGAGACCCAGGCACACAGAGACCCAGGCACACAGAGACCCAGGCACACAGAGACCCAGGCACACAGAGACCCAGGCACACAGAGACCCAGGCACACAGAGACCCAGGCACACAGAGACCCAGGCACACGTACAAACAGAGACCCAGGCACACGTACAAACAGAGACCCAGGCACACGTACAAACAGAGACCCAGGCACACGTGCAAACAGAGACCCAGGCACACGTGCAAACAGAGACCCAGGCACACGTGCAAACAGAGACCCAGACACACGTGCAAACAGAGACCCAGGCACACGTGCAAACAGAGACCCAGGCACACGTGCAAACAGAGACCCAGGCACACGTGCAAACAGAGACCCAGGCACACGTGCAAACAGAGACCCAGACACACGTGCAAACAGAGACCCAGACACACGTGCAAACAGAGACCCAGACACACGTGCAAACAGAGACCCAGACACACGTGCAAACAGAGACCCAGACACACGTGCAAACAGAGACCCAGACACACGTGCAAACAGAGACCCAGACGTGCAGATGCACAGAGACCCAGACGTGCAGATGCACAGAGACCCAGACGCACAGAGACGCAGACGCACAGAGACCCAGACGCGCATACAAGCAGAGACCCAGACGCGCAGACGCGCAGAGACCCAGACGCGCAGACGCGCAGAGACCCAGACGCGCAGACGCGCAGAGACCCAGACGCGCAGACGCGCAGAGACCCAGACCCGCCCAGCCGACGCGCAGAGACCCAGACGCGCAGAGACCCAGACGCGCAGAGACCCAGACGCGCAGAGACCCAGACACGCAGAGACCCACTTCAGACATTCCCATGACAGCAGAGATAGAGAAGAGACGGAGTCTTCTTGGCCACACCCCCACCTGATGCCTTTCTCCTCCACTCTTATTGGTCTTTTTCAGTTGGAGGAGGATAGGCCCCACCCCCACCACCCGCACCACTCTTTCCCGAGGCCCAACCAATTGAGAAGATTGGCGTCGTACGTGTTCTCGTCCTCTACCCTGGAGACGGAGCAGTATCCCCATGGTAACTTGGAAGCTGGGGCGTTGATCCAGAGAAGCCGCTCTGCCGAGAGCAGCCCCGCCCGTCTCCCCTCGCGGCGCCACATGCCCCTGGTACCCGGCAGCCCCGGGGGGTCGCGACCACGACACTCCGTCCTCAACCTGTCCCGACTCCAGATACAACAGATGCTGGCTAAACTAATGAACAAGACGTGATCGGATAAAAAAGCCCAGTAGGGGTTGTATCTGACATTTTGTGTAACCACATGCAGCGCCTTTTCACGAACCACAACAACAATATCCCTTCTCCTCCTCCTCCTCACAGAAAAAACACAGTCCTGGCTATATCTACGGGGATTGGAAGGTTTTAAAAAAGGGAATATTACAAAATGTTTTTTTTTTATTATTGTGCAGTAAACTGAGGCCCACCGGCCCGGCCTGTACCCTGTGCTCCGAGTGTGCCTGTGGGTTTGTGGGACCGGGGGCCAGGAATAGTAGGATTGCATTTTGTCCTTCTTGAGGAAGTGCAGGCAAGGTGGATATCCACCCCATGAGGCATACAGCTCCGTGGAGGGACAGAGAAGGAGAACCAGGAGGGGGAGAGAGAGAAAACCACATGGTCCAAAACCTTGTACACAACAGACACTGTACACACCACTTTATTGTACACTGACACTCGTTTTTTGAAAGATGCTGTTTTTATTCAAGCACTGAGTACTGTAGCTTTCTGAGGGTTAGACTTTTAGGCAAAGAGTCTGTGGGCTTTGTGTCATTTCTGCTCTGCCCGGGCATTCATCTGCACATGCTTAGAAGTGCTTTAGGACTGGCGCAGGCATGCCTGTGTGTGGATCATCATCACCACCACTATTGCCATTTTGATTCACATGTTGTTCTTGTTTGATCTAGTTTAAAGCCAAAATCCGTTCGTTTTTGTTATTTCAAATAAAGCATAGCAAAAACATTTTTTTTACGTTTATTTAACTACGCAAGTCCGTTCAATGACAGTCTAGGAACAGTGGGTTAACTGCCTTGTTCAGGGGCAGAAGGACAGTTCAATGACAGTCTAGGAACAGTCTAGGAACTGCCTTGCAGAACGACAGATTTGTACCTTGTCAGCTCGGGGATTTGAACTTGCAACCTTTCGGTTACTAGCCCAACGCTCTAACCACTAGGCTACCCTGCCGCCCCAATGACCATTAAAAATGTTGAATTGTCATTGGAGATGCTGCTTTAATGTGCCAGGATGTTGCCAGGATGTTGAGATGAACAAAGAGAAATTATTACTGTCATGGATCAGTATAGGCAATAGATTGATAGGCAATAGATTGATAGGCAATAGATTGATAGGCAATAGATTGATAGGCAATAGATTGATAGGCAGTAGATTGATAGGCAGTAGATTGATAGGCAATAGATTGATAGGCAGTAGATTGTTAGGCAATAGATTGTTAGGCAATAGATTGTTAGGCAATAGATTGATAGGCAGTAGATTGATAGGCAGTAGATTGATAGGCAGTAGATTGATAGGCAGTAGATTGATAGGCAATAGATTGTTAGGCAGTAGAGTGGCGTGTGTAGGCGGAGTAGGCAGTGTTGATAGGCAATAGATTGATAGGCAATAGATTGATAGGCAGTAGATTGATAGGCAATAGATTCCCTCATTTCAGTGGAATGCTGCTTTCTTACTGCATATAAATGTTTATAAGATGTATATAACACGTTTATAACATGTCTATCATATTGTATTCAGTTTCAGTTGTGACAGTATTACCAGTGTTACCAGCAATAATTTTTTATTTTCCATAATTGTATCTAGTTTACTGTTGTGAATAATTTAATTAATCTTGCCTTGAGTCTGGACAGAGGACATGGCTCTTGTTAAGAACACGCCTTCATTTTGATGCACCAGTCATAACTATAGATTTGTGAAATGTCCGTATTGTCAAAATGTGTTGCTAACTACTGTAATTGTTTTAAAAGGAGGGGATTTAGGCTGAAATTCAATTGAACCTGCCCTAGTAATGTTTACGCAGTGCCTTTGTTTACAAACGTACCTCTCTACCTAGTAGTAGTGCTTTTTCTTTTTTTACAAAGGAGAACAGAATTTCCAAACTCCTTTTCATAATAATTGTTTAATGACAGGATAGGAGCAGAAGGGCTCATGCGGGGTTTGAACCGGGATCCCTGCCGCGAAGGGGAAGTAGGCCTATATGGTGCCGGAGGTGAGAGCATTGGGCCAGCAGTAGTAGGATTTAGGATTTATTTCATTATCAGTAGGCATTGATTTATGTCAATGTGAAATTCAAATCTTCCTACCATCACATCTAAGCCAATATGACACCAATGTTGATAAAATCAACATGATTGGAGGTTTTCCATCACACCACTCTTGTTATGATCCATTCTGATTCCTAATTCTATGGATTTGACAGTACCCAACACCGCTCTATCAATTCATTTCATTTGACCATGGGAAAAGAAGAGCTATACTGCTTTAACACCACAATGCAGGTTTAGTTGAATTGAGGCCATGTCTAGATTGTATAATGACGGGGAAATGTAATACAGTTGCCCGGTTGGTCTTCCATCAATTTCACTGTTTTCAGTGACCCAATAATGACATTCACTGAATGTATTTATCACCCTCTGATGAAGCTTAGTTCTGAGGCTCTATGTCGAGCATCTCAGGGTAGGAGTGCTGATCTAAGATCAGGTATCCCCTGTCCATGTAATCTTATTCATTATGATCTAAAAGGAAAAATGTATGCTAGATTAGCACTCCTACTCTTGAGATGCTTTGTGAATATGGGCCCTGATCTCAGTTCAGTTCGTACAATAAATAATATCGGACGCCACTTCGCTTGAACTAGTAAAGTCTGATGTGATAGGTCCTTGTTTACGCTGGTCTACAGTTTATCTGCTGCACTTTGGTTTATTTCCAAACAAGAAAAGTATACTCACGGATCAGTGAATACCTAAGTAAGGTTGGTAGGCATCTGTTAAAAACATTTGTTAAAAACATTTTGTTTGTCTGGTAACGTTGAAGTGGGTTTTGGGAGTTTTCCTACTGAAGCATTCTCATGTAAAATGGCATGCAATCATATACTGCAATCGTAGCCTGTGTAATGTTGCTCCAGTCCTGTGTGTACTGTCCTGATTACATGTAGATCTGGGTGACTTATTTGTGCTTGTGGAAAGATAGCTAGATGGCAAGAGGAAAAACATTGTCTGGTTTCTGAGTCACTTATTTATTGCCCAGTGTCCCAATCTTGGCCAGGTCGCAGTTGTAAATGAGAACTTGTTCTCAACTGGCCTATCTGGTTAAACAAAGGTGAAATAAAAAATGTGTCTGTGAGAGATGCAGATGTAGGATCTTAATTTGAGCCAATTTGCTACAGCAGGAAAATAATCCTGCAGAAACAGGAAATGTGAATTATTATCTGGATTATAATGATTGGACATTTTGTAGGGTTCATACATTTTGTTCGTTAGGGCAAATCAAGTCTGAAATTTCAAAGTGGAATCGACAAACAACTCATACACTACAAGTTTGTATTTCCTGCTGTGCAGGAAAATTCTCAGCATCAAAAGAGTGCTCAAATGAAGATCCTACATCTGTTCAGTGAAAGAAGAGACTCTTGTATAAAATACTTTTAGGATTATTTTCCTGCAATGAACTATCCTCCAGTTCATTACAAATAATGTTTGTGGGAGGTGGGTTGGAATGGGAATATGTAAGATAATACAGTGGCAATCATAGTTTTTTAACACTTTGGAGCGAATGTAAAAGATGTCAACCATTATTTGAACAACATTGTGATCCGTGAGTGTCTCTCAGTAGAGGACAGTACAGTCACTATTCTCTTTTTGTGAATATATTATAAGCATTTGTTTTTGTATCACAATAACCCTGTAGAGTTATGTATAACATTATGTATTTAAAAGCATGTATATCAAGCCATTTTTTAAATAAACATACAAAAAATTGATATTAGTACATTGCTGGATCGACAACGTTTCAACACTTTGATGTCATCTCGTCATGTGATCTTGTATATTTGCTTCACAGCTGTACATACATTTGGCAATGCACTGTTTGTAACCATGGCTACACATGAAATCACACCTGGGTTGAGCAATTTAAAAGAAAACAGAGAACATAACATGTACATATATACAGTATTATATGTATAATGCTGTGCTATGGACTTTCTGTGCCTTTTTTTATTCATGTATGTCAACTATACTAGACAATTCTCAGACGCTTGTATACAGCCAAAATATGATTAAAGGATTTGGGAAGTACTTAATTTAGCCTTTGCTGCCTTTTGTGTTTATTCAGTCATGGCTAATGGAAAATGGTTTGATGCTATGGTAGTCATTTTTAAACGTATCTAAAGTTTTCTAATATATTAATGTTTTTAAGGTCATACACTGGTTCTGCTCTGCAACAGTTTGCAGGTGTCTGTGTGTATTGATGTGTACTGAAGTATTTGTGAGGGTGTTCTTCGTATGTTTGTCCTTTTCATTTCATTAACTCATTGTTAGATAATACATCTGATATTTCATTATTATGTCCTACACTCTTAGAAAAAAGGTTTCCAAAAGGGTTCTTCAGCTGTCCCCATAGGAGAACTCTTTTTGGTTCCAGGTATAACCCATTTTTGTTCCAGCTAGAACCCTTTTTGGTTCCATGTAGAACCCACTGTGAAAAGGGTTCTACCTGGAAGCAAAAAGGGTTCTCCAAAGGATTATCCTATGGGGACAGCTGAATAACCCTTTTAGTTTCTAGATAACACCTTTTTTTCTAAGAGTGTGGCGTTCAGGGAAGGTATTTCCTTTTCTTTGATACTTGTGTACTACAGCCTCTCTCTGTGATGTGCTGCAGGCCCTGGAGCAGATCAGCCCATACCAGGATGGCAGTGGGGAGGACCTCAACTTCCAGGGTGTAGAGAGAGAGAGGCCTAACCTTCCCACGCTGGCCCTGCATCGCTTTCGACGGGTGGACTTCCTCTCTGCCTTGCTCACCGGCGCCGCCACCCTTCCGCCTCTCCAAACCTCCTTTGAGGTTGATTCCAGAACCTGTGTTGAGCAGGATCAGGATGGGAATGTGGATGCCGCTGAGGTCGGGGCTGGGGCAGTGTCCAGCGATGATGGGAGCCCCAAGAGCAGCGAGCACAGCCAGGAGGGTGATGATGGAGCTCCCTCTACTCTTCTTGCAGACGAACCTCCTCGGGACTACCCTCGCCGGGCCTCTGCAGGAGTGGGGTTTGGTGGTGATCCGGACCTGGAGCTGGAGGAAGGCTCCAAGACCCTGGTGCTCTTCTCCCCTGGAGACGTGAGGAGGTCCCTTGCCGTGGTGGGCGATCTGCCCCCGGACGATGCCGGGAGCCACCAGGGGACGCTGGCAGCCATCACACCCCAGTGCGAGAGAGCTCTGGGAAGCCTGCTGGACGTGTCTGAGCCAGGTACTTTGTTCTCCCAGTTGAAGTCCGAGCCCAAACCGCCTTCGACGGCCGTCTCCTCCATCCTGGTCAATGTGGCGCCCAATGTTGTTACTCCCACCAGCACCTCCCCTCCTTTCACCAAAGTAGAGCGGACATTCGTACACATTGCCGAGACGACCCACCATAATGTGATGAGCTCCTCAGGGACTCTGCAGCTCAGGCTGCTGCTCCCTGGGCTGGTTGAGGAGCCCACAGACGAACAGGAGAACCACTCGGAGGAAGAGAAAGAGGAGGGTGTCTTGGATGGAGAGAAAGAGAGGAGCAGGGAGAGCAGATCCGATGTGGACCGTTCAGACAAAGACGTTGAGAAGGAGAGGGAGAGTGGATCTGAGGGTGAGGTTCCAAACAGAGACATTGAAGAGGAGAGGGAGAGTGGATCTGAGGGTGAGGTTCCAAACAGAGACATTGAAGAGGAGAGGGAGAGTGGATCTGAGCGTGAGGTTCCAAACAGAGACATTGAAGAGGAGAGGGAGAGTGAATCTGAAGGGGAGTTCCAAAAGACGTATGACGTACAGAGGAGGGAGAGTGGATCAGAAAGCAACGTCTTTGAGAAAGACGAGGAAGGAGATGAAGTGAGCAGGTTTGAGGAGGAAGAGGAGAAGGAGGAGGAGGGGAAGAGAGAGAGTAGGTCCAAGGAGGAAGTTCCCGAGAGAGAAATCCCAGGTTCTCCAGAGAGAGACAACAGGGCTAAGGAGGAGGAAAAGGATGTTGCAAAGAAAGAGGTTGAGGAGTTAATCCCTCCAGAAAAAGAGATGGAAGAAGAGCCAGAACTTGGGGACGAAGCCCAGCCAGCGATCCAGTCAAACCTCTCCTCTCCCATTCTCTGTCCCCCAGAAGAACCTGAAGCCCAGGATATCCTGGTTATTTCAATAGAAACCAAGTTAGACTCTGAAACAGAGGACACCCCTATTGTCGTTTCCCCTGAGATGGAGCCAGCCCAAGACGTGATGTTAGCAGAGAAGGAGAGCCAGGTCCAGCTCGAACAAAACAATGAGGCTTCTCCACAGGAGGAACCAAAGGACCCTGGTGATCCAGAAAAATTGGCAGAGGCCAGCAAACAGACCAGGCCTCGGAAAATTAGCCGAATCCCGGTTCTCTCTCGGTCTGAGGAGGACACCAGCTCGGACCAGGACCAGTCGGCGGCATCCCAGTCATTAAAGTCTCGTCAGAGGGCCAAGCGACCTCACCTAGCCAGGTTGGTCATGGAAAGGAGGCAAGGTCGCATGCTAAGACTGGCTTCTGTTTCCTCAGCGTCCTCTGCGGATGATGGCTGTAAAGTTCCAGCAGAGATCCAGTCAGAGGAAGACACCCATGATGAGGACAACTATCTGCCCAGGAAGGAGAGGGGAATTTGGGGGGAGAGGAGTGAGGGGCGTCAAAGGAGCAGGATACCCCGTCCTGTCACACCTGTTAAGCTGCAGGGATCCTCTGTTACACCGTCTCATGCTGTCTCCCAAACGGGCCCCAATGCTAAACTCCACAAACCACAACTTTCAACTATATATACTAGGTAGGTTCAATTAAAAGCGTATTTGACAGGAAACACATGCTCGAATCAATTCCCGATCTCTAGGGGCTCACGCCAAGGCTGCCTTTTATCCACTCTGTTGTTCACCCAGCCTTTTGAATAATATTCTGAATGGATAATAATATTAATATTATGTGAAAACCTCCAGATTATAATCTTTAAGCATAATTCTACAACAGAATTCAGAATTCAAAGCGTCATTCTACATTTATGACTATCTCTGTGTTGTATCTCTATGTTTCAGGCATCAATCACACAAAACTAGGACCCCAAGAATAAATGTTCCACTGCACCAGAGGTCCCAGACTCTGCAATCCCGACCTGGACCCGGGGCCAACTCCTCCTCCCTATTCTCCACCCCCCAGACCCCCCTGCGTGGGGTCATCTCCCGAGCCCCTCTCTCTGCATGCCCCTCCCCACGTAGCCTCAGCACCTCACCCTGTTGCTACTCCACTTCCCGGACCGACAGCCCCTCCCCTCAGCGCCCACGCCGGGGGGCTGCAGTTACAGAGGTCCGGAGGCAGCTCATATCCGTGCGGGCTCAGACTGCACTTCCGCTAAAACCCAAACCGCCTCAAACCGATGATTCCTCAGCCCCTGGGACGCCCAGGAGGCGAGGCAAACTTTACCCGTTGTCATCTACATCCACACCCACCAAGGGGAAGTCAGATGCGTCTGAGAGCAAGACAGCCACCAGATAATATAGCCTAGCTTAGTGTATCAGGGCTATCTATCCACCAGACTATCCACACTGCACTTCACACACCCCTTTATCTACTGTATGTCAGAGTAACTCCACGACCTCAAACGTGTTTGTGCGAAAACACTATGTTTCAACTCTCAGCTTAAGATAACAAAGAGGGGTCTGCTTCTAATCACAGTTAAGGCCAAGAACAAAACCAGTAATAGAGAGCACCAGGCAGCAGTGAGATCCCCAATGCCACAGACTCGGGAAGTGGGTGTGAGCCCCAATGCCACAGACTAGGGAAGTGGGTGTGACCCTCAATGCCACAGACTGGGGAAGTGGGTGTGACCCCCAATGCCACAGACTGGGGAAGTGGGTGTGACCCCCAATGCCACAGACTAGGGAAGTGAGTGTGACCCCCAATGCCACAGACTAGGGAAGTGGGTGTGACCCCCAATGCCACAGACTAGGGAAGTGGGTGTGACCCCCAATGTCACAGACTAGGGATGTGGGTGTGACCCCCAATGTCACAGACTGGGGAAGTGGGTGTGACCCCCAATGCCACAGACTGGGGAAGTGGGTGTGACCCCCAATGCCACAGACTAGGGAAGTGGGTGTGACCCCCAATTCCACAGACTAGGGAAGTGGGTGTGACCCCCAATGCCACAGTCTAGGGAAGTGGGTGAGACCCCCAATGCCACAGTCTAGGGAAGTGGGTGAGACCCCCAATGCCACAGTCTAGGGAAGTGGGTGAGACCCCCAATGCCACAGACTCGGGAAGTGGGTGTGACCCCCAATGCCACAGACTCGGGAAGTGGGTGTGACCCCCAATGCCACAGACTCGGGAAGTGGGTGTGACCCCCAATGCCACAGACTAGGGAAGTGGGTGTGACCCCCAATGCCACAGACTAGGGAAGTGGGTGTGACCCCCAATGCCACAGACTAGGGAAGTGGGTGAGACCCCCAATGCCACAGACTAGGGAAGTGGGTGAGACCCCCAATGCCACAGACTAGGGAAGTGGGTGTGACCCCCAATGCCACAGACTAGGGAAGTGGGTGTGACCCCCAATGCCACAGACTAGGGAAGTGGGTGTGACCCCCAATGCCACAGACTAGGGAAGTGGGTGAGACCCCCAATGCCACAGACTAGTGAAGTGGGTGAGACCCCCAATGCCACAGACTAGTGAAGTGGGTGAGACCCCCAATGCCACAGACTAGGGAAGTGGGTGAGACCCCCAATGCCACAGACTAGGGAAGTGGGTGAGACCCCCAATGCCACAGACTGGGGAAGTGGGTGAGACCCCCAATGCCACAGACTAGGGAAGTGGGTGTGACCCCCAATGCCACAGACTAGTGAAGTGGGTGTGAGCCCCAATGCCACAGACTAGGGAAGTGGGTGTGAGCCCCAATGCCACAGACTAGGGAAGTGGGTGTGACCCCAATGCCACAGACTAGGGAAGTGGGTGTGACCCCCAATGCCACAGACTAGGGAAGTGGGTGTGAGCCCCAATGCCACAGACTAGGGAAGTGGGTGTGAGCCCCAATGCCACAGACTAGGGAAGTGGGTGTGACCCCCAATGCCACAGACTAGGGAAGTGGGTGTGACCCCCAATGCCACAGACTAGGGAAGTGGGTGTGACCCCCAATGCCACAGACTCGGGAAGTCGGTGTGACCCAAAATTCCACAGACTAGGGAAGTGGGTGTGACCCCCAATGCCACAAACTAGTGAAGTGGGTGTTCGTTACCTCCTACTGCAGCTGTGGCCTCCCTGCACCTGTCTGGGAACTTGTTCCTTAGCAGGGTTCGAATTACACATTGACTCTTGGGGCTCTGCACGATGATGGTGCCCAATGTCCATATCGATTGTGGGGTGCCTGATTTGTAATGGGGTTCCCCTAGCCTCCCCTAGCCCCCCTGTGATTCTGACTCAGTACAGCAGCCCTCGTATGCCTTAATAAGACCTGTTCTAAGACCAGTTCTTGTCTACTCCTCCCATCACTAATGCTTCCAGGGAAGAAAGAAAACTGCAACAGCAGAGCAGCAGCCTCTGATCTCACTTACTAGTTTGCTTAAAGAAGTGCTTTAAATTAAAATGATTACGTGTGATATGAAAATAATATATAGCTAAATTATAGGATTAACTTTATTTAGGTCAGACCACGGATTGTAGTTTAGGTAACACTTGACGTTCCTTCTTATGAAGAGTTCTGAACTGTTATATTGCGTTATAAGCGTTCATAGCACCTTATGGAAGTCATAGAGCATTATAAAACTACAATAAAGCAATAAGGTACCAGAAACTGTTATATATTATGAATATCTCTCTCATGCCTTATTACTTGATTGTCAAGTTTCACAATGCTCAATGACTGCATCTATGAGATTCTATTAAGGTTTTTAAAGCATTATAACACTTTACAAGGTGCTTTGAATAAAGTTACCGTCATGTAGATAAGAATCAGATCTGGATTGGTGTGCAGTTTACACTTGGCATTGTTATTTCTCTCTCACAACCAATCAGGGACTGGTAAATCTACATTTTGGAATGATAACCTGTGCCCGACCTAATGTATGATAACCGCCATAGAGTAGTATACAGTCTCATAAAGCCCTATGAAGGTGTTCATTAGACAATATCACACTTCACCAGGAGCTGCTTCACGTGTTGCTAAATGTTTCATACAGTAGGCCAATCTCTATTTGAACTAAGGGTAACGCTTTAAATTAAGGTACCTTTTATTGTAAAGTGTTACCTAAATAAGTCTCATTATTCCTCTGTCTTTTTCATTGAGATAGAAAAGGATTTTGAGGGAATCGAAATGAATGCATAAAGTCGATGTACTTGTGGCTTTGTAATGGTCAGCATGTGTTCTTGTCTACCTTGGGAAGCGGTTCACCCAGATATGATCATGAGTGGCTTTTATTTTGTAGGAGTTCATTGGATGTACCTAGAGAGTCCCAAATGGCTCTTTATTCCCAATTTAGTGCACTACTTTTGACCAGAGCCCATAGGGAGTAGGTTGCCATTTGGGGCGTAAATTAAATCAGAAACACATTTAAAGATAGATACTGTGGAATGTGTCCAAATGAACATGATTTCTGTTATTGTTGTGTTAGGGACTGTACGTTATTTATAATGAGGGATACCTGGAGGAAATCGGATCGCTCTGAAAAGAAAATGGATGGCCCTCCCTTCAGTAAAAAATATTGCACGCTTGAAAAAACACTAGTGACCTTCCCCTATACCCAAAATAATAATTCAAACAAAGTGGATAGCAGACAACATGCCTAACGTTTAACCTCACTCGTAGGACAGACAAGAGCCTTAGATATGCAGTTTTAGAAGCTGTAAGCATTACATGAAACCGTTTCGTAAGCATTACATGGCTAAGTAGCAAGGGCGGCGGGCCAGAAGGTTGTGGATTCGCAGACCACTGTGGACAAGGGTAGGGGTGAAAAGCTCTGCTTTCTAATAAAACCACTGCATGAATCTATCATCTTATTTGCAGGTCTGAGAAAAAAATAGCCTTTTATAAACGCAGAAGCAGAATCTGTTTTAATACCTCAACAGAGCATGACAGCGAATGAGCGCATGCTGCAGCACAGGCGACGTTTTGATTTCTATACAGGCTATTGTTAAAAAAGAGGGTAGTCTTCAGTTTGGAACAGTGGTAAAGTTGTCTATCAACTGTAAAAATGGAGCGCAACCGAACAAGTTATGACTGAGGTATCTGATCATCAATGAATTTGAGAAAAATACATTTGTTTTTTTAACACAGCAGCCGCAGATCATCAGGTAGGCCTATATGCACTTGCAACTTTTTTCAATTGTGAAACTATCATTTTCTAATTCATTCTATTTTATTCCATTACATTCTTGTTACAAAATAAAGATCCATAGCTCACCGCATGATCCTCAAACCAAAGACTGGCCAAACTCATGTTTCTAAAAGTGAATTCAAAGGCATTGTGGAATGACAGTGTAGCCTAATTAGGAATTTTTTGTTTCATTGATATTTCATTCTAAGTAATTATTTTAAACAGCCTTAATGCAAAATGTATAGGCATGTTGTTAAAGTGCTGTTGTTGAAATGCTGAGCACTCCTGCCTGCTTGTAGCTTGTCACAAATCCTTCAGAATGTATTTCTTAAATGGCAGACTAGACCCTTATACAGAAACCCAGCCTAAAACGCCAAACAGCAAGCAATGCAGATGTAAAAGCACGGTAGCTAGGAAAAACTCCCTATAAAGACAGGAACCTATGAAGAAACCGAGAGAGGAATCAGGCTCTGAGGGGTGGTCAGTCCTCTTCTGGCTGTGCCCGGTCGAGATTATAAGAGTACATGGCCATTAAGGCCAGATCGTTCTTCAAGATGCTCAAACGTTCATAGATGACCGACAGGGTCAAATAATAATCACAGTGTTTGTAGAGGTTGCAACAGGTCAGCACCTCAGGTGTAAATGTCAGTTTGCTTTTCATAACTGAGCATTCAGAGGTCGAGACAGCAGGTGTGGTATAGAGAGAAGGAGACCGAGAGAGCGAGTGAGGGAGCATGTCCAGTGAACGGGTCAGGATTCCATAGCCGCAGGCAGAACAGCAATAACTGGAGCAGTAGCACAATCAGGTGGACTTGGGAGGGGGAACAGCCAAGAGTTGTCAGGCCAAGTAGTCCTGAGTCATGGTCCAAGGGCTCAGGTCCTCCTGGAGGGAAGAGAGAGAGAGAGCAAGTGAGACATTGGAGAATTAGAGGGAGCATACTTAAGATCACAGGACATCAGATAAGACAGGATAATTACACCAAATAGGACAGACTGACCATAGCCCCCCGGCACATAGACTATTGCGGCATAGACACCGGAGACTGACACAGGGGGTCGGGGGACACTGTGGCCCCATCCAACGATACCCCCGAACAGGGTCAACTAGGCAGGATATAACCCCACCCACTTTGCCAAAGCACAGCCCCCACACCACCAGAGGGATATCAACAGACCACCAACATACTACCCTGAGACAAGGTGGATCTCCCCCACCGCACAAGCCCGAGGGGGTGCAAAACCGGACAGGAAGATCACGTCAATCACTCAACCCACTCAAGACGAGTATAGCGGGAATAAAGCCTGGCACGACATGATGCACCCCTCCTAAGGATGGCATGGGAGAGCACTAACAATCCAGTAACTCAGCCCCCCCATAAGGACAGAGGCAGAGAAACCCAGTGGAGAGAGGGGAGCCAGCTAGTCAGAGACAGCATGGGTGGTTCGTCACTCCAGAGCCTTGCCGTTCACCTTCGCACCCCTCTGCCAGAATACACTTAAGCATAGGGCCTACTGAAGAGATGAGTCTTCAGTAAAGACTTAAAGGTCGAGACCGATTCTGCATCTCACATGGATCGGCAGACCATTCCATAAAAATGGAGTTCTATAGGGGAAAGCCCTCACTAGCTGTTTGCTTAGAAACACTAGGAACAATGAGGAGGCCTGCGTCTTGTGACCGTAGCGTACGTGTAGGTATGTACGGCAGGACCAAATCGGAGAGATGGGTAGGAGCAAGTCCATGTAATGCTTTGTAGGTTAGGTTTTATTTCAGACGACTGTACAACCATCGAGATGAATTGTGCGGTCAAACAGAAGAACTCTTTGTTTCTTGGGACCTAGAACTAGCATCTCTCTTTTGTCAGAGTATATAAGTAAAACATTTGCCACCATCCACTTCCTTATGTCTGAAACACAGGCTTCCATGGTAGGCAATTTTGGGGCTTCACCATGTTTCATCAAAATGTACAGCTGTGTTGTCTGCATAGCAGTGAAAGTTGACATTGTGTTTCCAAATTACATCCCCAAGAGGTAGACTCTATTGTGAAAAAAATAGTGGTCCTAAAACAGACCTTGAGGAACACCCAAACTTAACTTAGATTTTTCAGAGGACAAACCATCCACAGAGACAGAGTGATATATTTTCGACAGATAAGATCTAAACCACACATAAACTTGTCTGTGTAGACCAATTAGGGTTTCCAATCTCTCTAAAAGAATGTGGTGATCGACGGTGTCAAAAGCAGCACTAAGTTCTAGGAGCACGAGGACAGACGCAGAGCCTTGGTCTGACACCATTAAAAGGTAATTTACCACCTTCACAATCGTGGTCTCAGTACTATGATTGGGTCTAAGACCAGACTGGAGCATTTCCTATACATTATTTGTCATCAGGAAGGGAGTGAGTTGCTGAGCAACAGCTTTTTAAATAACAATTTGAGAGGAATGGGAGATTCGATATTGGCAGATAGATTTTTAAAAAAAAATCTGTCTCAAGGCTTTTTAAGGAGATGCTTTATTACTGCCACATTTAGTGAGTTTGGTACACATCCAGAGTATAGGTAGCCATTTATTATAGGACGGCAAAGCACAGGATGTAGCTCTTACAGTAGTTTAGAGCTGGAAGGTTTAGAGGCCATGACTATTATTGTGAATGTGTCTAGAGATACAGGATTAAAAAACTTGAGTGTCTCCATTGATCCGAGGTCCTGGGAGTTCTGTGCAGACTCAAGACAACTGAGTTTTGGAGAAATACGCATAGTCTGTAACTTGCTTTCTAATGATCATGATCTTTTCATCGAAGAAGTTCATGAATTCATCGCTGCTGAAGTGAAGGCCATCCTCACTTGGGGAATGCTGCTTTTTAGTATCAAAAATACATTTAGGATTGTTTTTATTCTCCTCAATCAGGGTGGAAAAGTAGGCTGATCTAGCAGCAATGAGGGCTTTTCAATATTACATGGTACTGTCTTTCCAAGCTAATCGGAAGACTTCCAATTTGGTGGGGAGCCATTTCCATTCCAAATCTTGCTTCAGGGCTCTGGTAATTTCTGTATGCCAGGAAGATAGTTTCTTGTGACAAATATGTTTTGTTTTTAGCGGTGCGACTGCATCTAGGGTATTACGCAAGGTTAAGTTTAGCTCCTTGGTTAGGTGGTTTTTGTACTCCAGTGTGGAAGGGAAGTCTGGAAGGGCATCTAGGAATCTTTAGGTTGTCAGAGAATTTATAGCGCGGCTTTTGATATCATTGGTTGGGGTCTGAGTTAATTATTTGTTGTGATTGAAAACGTAATAAAATGGTGGTCCAATAGTCCAGGATTATGAGGATTTTTTTTTAGATCCACAATATCTATTCCACGGGACAAAACTAGAACCAGGGTATGATTGTGGCAATGCGTAGGTCCCGAGACATGTTGGACAAAACCCACTGAGTCTAAATAAAATACAAATATTATCTGCCATGACTACGAGGTCCGATAGGAATTCAGGGAACTCAGTGAGGAATTCTGTATATGGCCCAGGAGGCCTGAAAACAGTACCTATGAAAGTGATTGAGTAGGCTGCATAGATTTCATGACTAGAAGCTCAAAAGACGAAAACGTCGTAAATTGAAAATTGCTGTCATAAATGTTAGCAACATCTCAGCCTTTGTGGGATGTGTGGGGATATGGTCACTAGTGTAACCAGAAGGAGAGGCCTCATTTAACGCTTGAGCCATGTTTCATCAAGCCAATCACATCAATCACAAGCCCTATCTCAAATATGAAGACCTACCTCTGTCAAACAGGAAGGCCTAGCTCTTATTTCTTGGATATGAAGACAATAGTCTCCAACACAAAACCCTCTTGTTGTTAGTAGCCTAAAGTAAAATTAAAATGAAGACCGTTTAAATGAATTAAGCCTTCTCAAATATCTGTGGCTGGTGCTTCATAGTAATGTAGGTTGTGTAAGTTACTAGAATCGGGCTTATTGTGAGGTCAATAAGTCTGATAAATATATTCATTATGCGCAGCGAAACATATCGTTTTTATTCAAATCAATTAAAGCAGTAGAAAGCTTACATCCGGTCCTCCTTTTCATCGCCACACTTTCCCTCTCAAACTGAACAGGACATCAATAGGCCTAGTCCGAACGCACAGGAATAGAATTGTTTTGAGAAATTCAAACATTATTTTCAAAAGAAGCCATTCACTCATCTCCTGAAGTGCCAACGTACACAGCACAGTCATTGGTTAGGCAGCACAAAAGGGTTTACATCAGCAAGAGCAGGGCAGGCTGGGGCTCATGATTGGGATAGCCTATCCATTGAAGTGTATAATGCTGTGTAGCCGAGTTTTATATACACCATCCCAGGGGCGCAAAAACACGGGAAGTACATTTTCTTGGAAATATAACTTTGCCCTGTGCTTCTCCGAGCATGCTCTTCGTATAGCCTAGGCCTATAGCCTATAGAATATGCATCATTTGATTGAGACCACACTAGGAGCACTTGATATTGCGCACCCTGCAGATAATCAGGGATGAGGGGCAGCATCGGGCACACATTGAGATGTAATTTTCAACTACTTCTCAAACACTGAGCAATATGACATTTCATCGAACCTGGACTAGATAAAAAAAATACTCAACCCTCCCCCTGACTAAAATTGAAATAGCATGGCCCAGCCCCATTTTCATCCAGGTCCCAGTTCTGAATATTTTGAAAAGTCCTTCACAGTTTATACACATGAGGTAGAGCTAGTTATACAGGTTCATAGAATGTTTACTTCAGGTGTAAAATCATCAATCATTCCCATTTCCGACATTTTGCTAATTCCTAAACATTTTACCAGTTACAAAATCCTATGATTTTGAACATACCGTGTACCTACTTACATATTAAAAACATCCCTGTAGAATTGTATTTATTTTGCACTTTAAATGTCACTATGTTTCTTTGTCTTTTCTCAGTATGTTATTCTGTGCTTCACGTATAATGTGTTACCCTTTTATCTTACAGGAATCATAATTTCTCTCATCAAATGACAAGGATAATACAACGAAACATCTACTCTAGTACAATACGTTTTCAAATCCATTTATTTTGCTTCATACAATACCCCAACAACTTTCTGATGTCACCCCAAAATGTCTTGAACAATGTAGTGAGACATGCACTCAGGTAGAGCTGCTATGTGATGTCAATCATTCACAGTTTAATATGAAGCAATTTCATTGGCTCACACTAATAAAAGTTTGCTTTTAATTGGTCCATCTATTTTACTTTTGTACCAATCAGCATTTCCAAGAAATTTGGCATGCCTTGAAATATACTTGCTTCTGGTGTTCCATAATAGTTTATTGTACATAATATAGTTACTTCTTGAGACAAAAGGTAATCTTTATTTTTATTTGATAAATGAAAGAAGTCTTTAGAAAAAAATTGTAATTGCATTTGTTTAGTTAACTTTATTTTTCAGAAGTATCAAATTGTTGGATGAGACCTCCTCAAGCTCTAATAATACTGCTGCATTTAAACTAACAAAAATGTGTTAAATATCTGTGTTTAATTTGACATGATTCAAAATATTGTTTGGTGAGAGAGATGGAACTTAATATGGAATGTAATCCCCCCCAAAAAACAGCATTCATAACTAAATGTAAATTGAAATGCGAAGAAATGCTAACCAAACAAGGGTATTACAAACTACATGTACTTACATTTTTAAGAATGTCAAGATAAAGTATCCAATCTAAAGCGTTGACTGTTGTACATGTACTTTATCAATGAATACATAATGTGATGGTAGGAAGAGGGAGCAAAGATGGTATTCTGTTATGGGTACATTCAGTATGTTTTCTGTCCCCCTTCTCTGTGGACTATCGATCTGCCCAATCCAGGATGAACTTTGCATGAATGTGCTTCATGAATTAAATCATTATCCAATTAACTGCTTATTATATGAACTAGCTTGCTGACAAGTTGCCATTTGATCACTGATGATCAACAATAAAGATCTGCTTCATTCATGTTGGGATTGACCATTGACTTGGTTTGAATATTTATCTTTGTTTAGCTCACCAACATGGAGACCATCCATGTTGAATTTTTGCATTATGATGACATGTACAATTCATATACAATTCAAAATAGCCCTGTAACAGCAAAGCTTTACCACCATATTTTACAGTAGGTATGAGGTTATTTTCTGCATATGTATCCTTCTTTCTAGGCCAAAGAGCTCTATTTTCATGTCATTTGACCATAGCGCCAGTTCCAATCCAAGTGCCAATGCCGTTTAGCAAACTCCAGGCGGTTACATTTGTTGGTTGCTCTCAATGAAAGTGTCTTTCTGGCAACCGCTCCACAGAGCCTATTGGCAAAGAAGATGGTGTCAAATTGTAGATTTGGAAACTTGGTGACCCGAAGATGTGACCAAGTTCTGTAATTCTCCAACTGTGGCCCTTGGGGACTTTTCTTTGCCTCCAGAACCATATTCCTCACTGTGCGTGGGGACAAGATACACATGCATTCAATACCAGGCAAGATTACCACTGTTCCAGTACCCATTACCTGATTTATGAAGGTCAATAACCATTTGTGAGTTCTTTGCTTTTTCCTATGCGTGTTACTTCATTTTTCTACCCCAGTAAAACAGGAAGCCATTGAAGACCAAAATGCATTCCATAAGATAAGAATCATTTAAAAAAAGTAGAATGTTAATGCAGATTTTATTTTGTTTGTTTATATTTATAAGAATCTTTAGGGGTGCCAATAATTTTACCCCTATTTCTTTGAGAGAAAAAGTATTACTTGTTAAACAAAATCAATTTTTCTGAACAATTGCTCAGTAGCTCAGTGTTTGTATTATTTATTTTATGCAGTCTTTTTTAGTCATCTTTGTCAAGGGTGCCATTCATTTTGGACCGGACTGTACATCGATATTCCATGATTTTGATTTGATTTCATTAAATTAAACCGCGGCCAGTGTGCCCCAATGCCCTTCCTTGCTTTCATGCCTCACTTCTCTTTCGGGGCAAAGTGAGTTGGCACATTAGTCTCCTCAGTTACCCATTTTCAAAGGATTTAAGATTAAACTAGCAAAACCAGAGACACTTGTACAAAGTCTACAGTACAGAACAAATCTATTACAGATTTCTACAACCTGTGGGTCTAATCCTGAATGCTGATTGGTTAAAAGTGCATTCCAACTGGTGTCTATTCCACAAGTTACCACCGGCTAAATCTATGACGTTAAAATGATGATTTTTACTCTGTTCCATCTGACTGCGCAATCCACAGTCTCATCAACCCAGGCAGGGAAATTATAAACTTGATCTCCACTATAAAAAGCATCTAGACATTATCTCACATTTCTTTTAGACTAACATTTACTTTCAACAGGGGAGAAACCTTACCGTCTGTCTCCGAAATTTGCAACATTGTTTCAATATTCAAATTCGATGTCCAACTGTCCCATAGTAATGAATGTGTAGGGGCATAATTTGTATGGATATATACAAAGAAATGTAAATTGAAAAAAGGTCATACGAAATGAAGTGCAGCTAGTTTGCTGTCTTTCCAGCTTCAGTTCAAAGTTATTGACTGGGTCGCGTCTATAGATACAGAACAAAAAGAACGAACAACTGGGTCACGTCTCTAGCAACCCTAGACTTGTGTATGGACTATATCTTGTGGAAGAAGTTGGTTGGTCACATATAATAAGTGGTAATCCCCGAAAAGCCGGTGTTTGTTGGATATATATCCAACAAACACCGGCTTCAAGGACAAAAACACCAGGAAATCTGCTCAAGGTGATTTTAATTTAAAAAATCTGAGAAACATGTGTGATCTTATCCAAATGTAATAAAAGTTTGAAATGATTATGTTTTTGTGAAATACTCATTATGTTTGTGCTTCTTTCAGTACATTTGCAGTCTACAAATGATTTATAATTATGTTGTGAAAACAATTCGGCCAGCTGAATGTAGTTTGGGCCTCCTGCCCTAAGAGGTACCAATGAAGAGCTTAGGGCTGTAACCATGGTGTTCAAGTGGCCATCAACTTCTTTTTTATCTATTTTGGAACTGCTGTCCAAGCAATAAATCCAATCCTTGGCAATGCTTCAGATGATTAATAAAACAGCTAGTTCTAAAGTAATGCACACATCCATCCAAACATGTTATTTGAAGTACAGGAGTGTGTGCAGCTGTTTAGTTTAGAACTCAAGAATACAGGACCCTTTTACTCTTCTAAAGACAAGTTCTCTTTTGAAGACAAACATGTAATTTGTGTGTCTCCTTGGCTGTGAAACAAAAGCAGCATTGATCCAATGCCATAGTCCATGAGCATGTCAAGTGAATTCACTGAATAAAGCAAACAGTAAACTACTGTTGACCAAATAATGAGGTCAGACTTGTAAAGGAGTGAGGACACAATTCAAGGAATCTCGGACAGTTCTTCCAGGTTCAACCTCTTTAATGATGCATCAACTGAAGGATTCAAATGAACACCATATCAAGACCTGAGTTGTACATCTCTTATACTGTATTATTTCAACTTGCATTAACATGTACTCTACATTCACATTGTTTAGCACAGAACCACATACATTCTCAATGGTCAATATGGAAACCTCAGTTCAGTTAGATGATTACTTCGTGGTCTGTAGGTCTTGACGTGCATTCCATTTTTTTATAGTCAAACATATTCAATGGAAACAAAAACAACCTTGATAAATGTAGATTAGCCCATAGCTTCTTGAGAAGAGCAGAGTTAACATACGCACAGTGCTTGAAATCAAACGTACTTTTATGTGATGCGTACTACTGATTCATATTTGTGTGTTTATATATTTGTATAAATTGAATGTACACTGAGTGTGAAGTGATGATCCCTTATCGATGTCACTTGTTAAATCCACTTCAATCAGTGTAGATGAAGGAGGGGAGACAGGTTTTTCAGGCTCACAGTTTCTCGTGTGTATCAAGAATGGTCCACAACCCAAAGGACATCTAGACAACTTGACACAACTGTGGGAAGCATTGGAGTCAACATGGACCAGCATCCCAGTGGAACGCTTTCAACACCTTGTAGAGTCCGTGCCCCGACGAACTCAATGCAAGTCAATATTGCAACTAAATTTTAGGAAGGTGTTCTTAATGTTTTGTAAACTCACTGTATATTTAATTATTTTAATTGAGGATATACAGTATATCTAGATATATCTGCATGTTCACACCCTTTAAATCATCATTGTACCGGCCTCTAAAATCATTGACATGTGCCACCATTGACATATGGCATCAGTAATTGTCTTAAAATAAATACAGTTGTATTATTTTGAAAGAATATCGGTCAACTAGATAAGGACATTAACTGAATTAAATGTGGTGTGCTTGCTAGTCTTGAAGTATGTATGGTTGTGAAATAGTATTAGTAGTGGTATTAGTGGTAGTAACGGCAGTAGTAATGGTAGTAGTAGTAATGGTAGTAATAGGGTTTTCATAGGCTTTGTATTAGTTATTGTGACCTATTTTGAAGTGGTTTGTAGTCTTCGAGTTATTATAATGAATTATAGTGGGCTAGTATAGTAAGCTATAGTAAGTACTATATGATCATAAGCCATATAATGGGTTTTTAAGCTCTCAAAATCTTTCAGTTTGAACATTCTGCAAGTTTTGTGGCAGTGATTTGAGTTTAGAATATTGAAGCCTGCATTCTGCAATTAAAATGAATTATAGTTTAGAAATTATGAATGGTAGCAAAACGGTGTGTTTTAGCCATCTAAGTTGAGGCAGTCCTAATTAATTTGCATGCAAAGAGGCACCCGATAATCTGGTAACAATGCCAACACACTGGACGCATAAGAAAGAAATTTGAATACAATGTGAATACGTTACAAACCTTTATCAGATAGTGATTGGATCATATTGATCAGATCACAAAACTCACATGTTAGCACAAGGTGTAAAGGAGGCTTTGGTGTCAGTACCTCCTTTTTTCTGTATCACAGCATATTTATTACAAGAATGTGAAAACACTCAAAAGAAAAACATTGTGTGTGTGGACAATGAACTATATTGACTTATGCACAATGTCAACAGTGTATCAACGTACCAATATCTTGTGACAAAAAAAATATAATATAAACAAATTTAAAATGTTTGTCACACCTCTCCAATCAAAACAGCTCAGCTCTTGGCCAATGTGCTTGCCTCACACTGGTCCAGCTGTCAGCTAACACAACAGCCTAGTTTCTGAACTCTGCTCCCAGCGCAGGGGGTTGGGAGGTGGGGAGAGAGGGTGAGTGTGATTGAGTCTGGAAGTGGCGTAAACGTTGTTTCCCATTTTGGTTATCTGGGGTCTGGGAACATATTTCCTCAAAGCTTATTGAAGGTGACTTAGAGTCCTATCTACTTCTACTTCCATTGGAAAGCCAGTGGAGGTGTTTCTACCTGAGAAGGACGTGTTGCCAGTAGAGAGGACATCAGAAGGCAGGCTAGCTCTTAGGACTCAAGACTTCAACCTGTGCGGAGAGTTGTCTGTGGTCCCACTGCTGGAGGGAAGTACTGACCAGAAGAGTCTCTCGCCCACCCTCTCTGGACCCAAGACCTCTACTAAGTAAGTCCTAAATGATTTAATCCTCTCAAGCTCCATGGATGAATACAGATGTAGGATCTTAATTTGAGCCAGTTTGCTACAGCAGGAAAATAATCCTGCAGCAACAGGAAATGTGAATTATTATGTGGATTATAAATAAATCCTTAAGAGTGCGTGTGTGTCAATCTAAGTAACATAATAAAATAAACCCCCATCAAAATCTGTCAGTTTAAGCTAATAATATATATTTTTGCATGGACTGCATCTCAATCCATCGCATCCACATTTGTCAGCCTTACGCATCTGCATGGAAGGAGGCCGAGCTACAGCAATGTTTGTCAGACTGAGAAAACCCGGTCTTCTCACGAAAACGTCTGTAGCGTCCGAACGGTAAAACCCCCATAAGCCCACAGGACTCGTCTGAAGTCGGTAAAGCTGATGTGCCAACTTCTGTCTGTAGTGTGCGAACCGTTTGGGCTACAAACTAATATGACCCCACTGGAAACAAGAGACACTCACTTTTACCATGGTGTTCTCCGTTTTGCTCTACAACCCCCCTCCCTCCCCCCAACAGCTTAGAGTTTTAGTTAATTGACATTTTTGTAGCGGTTGATACATTTTTCTGTGGAAATTACAAACTTCAGATGCCTTTTTAAATTTGAAACCTCAAGTACACAACAAGGAAAGTTCTCCTGGATCAGGGTGACCAATTTAAGATCCTACCTCCGCATTAACGCACTCACATTTTCCTCATTGCAGACTGCATACAAACAACACATTAGGGTATGTGTCAATTTTCTGCATGGCTTAAATTAAATTGATTGTCTTCCACTTTTAGCCGTATTGCAAAGGATCACCCACTTGCCCAAGCTTGAGGATGAAGTTTGAAAACATTCTAGAGGAGATCGATGGCTGTGGATGGTTTCAGGTGCTGATCGTCACTCTGCTCTGTATCCCTCGAGTGATACTACCGTTTCACTTCCTGCTGAATAACTTCATTGCCGCCGTACCCTCTCACCACTGTGACCTCAGCGCTCTGGATGATGGCAACATCTTTGGGAATCTGACCCAGGAGCAGAGACTGACTGTCAGCGTTCCAGTACAGGAAGATGGAACTCCAAGCTCCTGTAAGATGTTCCCAGAGCCCCAGTTCCACATCCTGTCCAACTCCAATAACAGTGACCTAGCTACAGTCCCCTGTCAGAATGGATGGGCATATGACAACAGCACCTTCAAATCCACTATGGCGACAGAGGTAAAATACTTCCAATGATATCAGTTGAGTGGTGGATAGCTGATGCTAATGGTTCAAAGGCCAAAGCAAATTACAAAGGTTGACAAGATAAAAGGAATAAAGCAGAGGAAGGCAATAGGTGGCCCATTGACCAAATTCGTCCTGCAAGCGATTTTATTTGGCCCCAAATGTTTTCTTAATAAAAAATAAAAAATAAAAAAGGAATTCAGCTCAAAAATATTTTACGTTGGCATTTCCATTCCCAAGTATTCCCATGAGTAAATAGAGAGACAAACAGTGTGTGATCGATCCTGTCTCAATATATTATCAAGGTATGAAACGATTATGATATTGTCAAAGGAAATGTAGACTTCTTGCCCGTTTGGCCTTAATTGTGGTCTATTTGCAGTACATTAATGATTATAATGATGTTCCGGCCCCTCGACCTACGACTAGCAGATTAATGTCATTTTGTATTAACCAAGGCTTTGAGCAAATTATACAGCGTCTTGACCCATGAACAACATACAGAACCAAACTGAAAACTCTGTAAGACAATTAAGAGAGAATAAGGTTTTAAATGAGACCCCTCAGAGTTAGTCAATTATTTTCAAATTCCCTGGTTTGTTGTTATAGCCACATTACATGCAATTCTGTGCCCATTTATTCAATCAGAATTTCACTGGTTAGATATTGTCCCCACTTTAAGTAACATACTATTATCATTATCATTATTATCCTACTTCAACTGGTACATATAATAGGAATTGTGAATGCATGCTTTCTTGACTGTCACTATCATTGCTCCTCTTTCTATAAAGTGGGACCTTGTCTGTGACAGAAAAGGCATGAATAAAGCCACAGCCACTATTTTCTTTGTTGGCGTGATGATTGGAGCTATAGCCTTTGGTACCCTCACTGACAAGTAGGTCCTTTTACCCCAATAACTGATATCTACATTCTTTCTTTACATTGAATTATTTATTAGTGGCTATGTTTCTTGAATGCTCTTTTCCAGGTTTGGGAGGAAGCCTATGCTATTGGTGTCTTATACCATATCCATGGTATTTGGATTTGCCAGTGCGTTCTCTAACTCCTATACCATGTTCGGAGTGATGAGATTCTTTACTGGCTTTGGACTTACAGGCATCAGCATCATCTCGACTGTTCTCAGTAAGTTAAGCTCTACAGCTTTCATATGAACAAAATGTTAGACTCCATTGCAAAGCAATGGAATTAAATGCAGTTATGAAAGTATTACCTAACAACATGTTAATACAGTGTATTTAATAGTGTTGTTATGGAGGTCTAAGAGAAACTTCATGTAAAGTGAAACCCAACAATATTGTTAAAAAATGGTTAAACTCTATTTACGTTCTTTCAAGGTGTGGAGTGGGTGGACATTAAGCACCGGGCATTAATAGGTATAACGGGCAGCATGGCCTGGTCGTTTGGCAACATGATGCTAGCGGGCATTGCGTATCAAGTGAATGATTGGCGGATGCTAATGATTGCTGTCTCCGCACCCCTGGGCTTGGCTATCATCACTTGGTGGTAAGAATACACTGGGTGATATCCGGACCATATCCTAAACATATCAATGGATATCTGGATTTGACATGTTTTTGATACAGCATGGTACAAGATGCAGACGAAGATGCATATCTATACATGTGTAACCAGCCCCACCCACCACCATGGTGTAGAAGAACTCACCTGAATAATGCACATTCCAAATTTTGCATCACATACAGTATACTACTGTATAATATAAACTGGGTGGTTCGAGCCCTGAATGCTGATTGGCTGAAAGCCGTGGTATATGAGGCCGCATACCATGGGTATGACAAAACATGTCTTTTTTACTGTTCTTGTTACATTTGTAGCCAGTTTATAACAGCAATAATGCACCTCTGTGGTTTGTGTTATTTGGCCAATATACATTTACATTTACATTTAAGTCATTTAGCAGACGCTCTTATCCAGATATATACCACGGCTAAGGGCTGTGTTCGGGCACTCTCTATACCACACACCCTCGGGCCTTATTGCTTAAATATAGTTCACTACAGTATTGTAGTGACCTTAGGACAAGGTCCTTAGTGACATAACAGTTGAAGTGTTGGACTGCGAGTCACAGGAACCCACATTTGAGTCAGGATTTGAGGCTACACTCCAAATTCACACAACTGGTTATTATTGTGCTTTGACCCATTGTAATGGTTCATCATCACTGCAGGTGGCTCCCTGAGTCTGCCAGGTGGCTCATAGCCAATGGCAAAGTGGAAAGAGCCCATCTTTACCTGGAGAAATGTGCTCGTTTTAACAACAGAAAGGACTTCACGTCCAAAATCAAACTTGAGGTAAATGCAACAATTTTCAGTTGCTAGTATTTACTGCTAATAATTGCTCTTATTCAAAAATTCACATGGCATGCAATCATTTATACAGCTTCATTACAGTTATGAAGTGTTAGAAAGAGCATAGGTTTGAAGCACAAATATACAGTACCAGTCAAAAGTTTGGACACACCTACTCATTCAAGGGCTTTGCTTTATTTTTACTATTTTTTACATTGTAGACTAATAGTGAAGCCCTATGAAATAACACATATGGACTCATGTAGTAACCAAAAAACTGTTAAACAAATCAAAATGCATTTTATATTTTATATTTGAGGTTCTTCAAGTAGCCACCCTTTGTCTCAATGACAGCTTTGCACACTTGGCATTCTCTCAACCAGCTTCATGAGGTAGTCAACTAGAATGCATTTAAATTAATAGGTGTGCCTTGTTAAAAGTTAATTTGTGGAATTTCTTTCCTTCTTAATGCGTTTGAGCCAATCAGTTATAATGTGACAAGGTAGGGGTGGTATACAGAAGATAGCCCTATTTAGTAAAAGACAAAGTCCATATTATGGCAAGAACTAAACAAATAAGCAAAGAGAATCGACAGTCCATCATTACTTTAAGACATGGTCAGTCAATCCAGAAAATTTCAGGAACGTTGAAAGTTTCTTCAAGTGCAATCGCAAAATCCATCAAGCGCTATGATGAAACTGGCTCTCGAGGACCTCCACAGGAAAGGAAGACCCAGAGTTACCTTTGCTGAAGAGGATAAGTTTATTAGAGTTACCAGCCTCAGAAATTTCAGCCCAAATAAAGGCTTCACAGAGCTCAAGTAACAGACACATCTCAACGTCAACTGTTCAGAGAATGTGTGAATCAGGCCTTCATGGTCGAATTGCTGCAAAGAAACCACTACTAAAGGACATCAATAAGAAGAAGAGATATGTTTGGGCCAAGAAACACAAACAATGGACTTTAGACCAGTGGAAATCTGTCCTTTGGTCTGATGAGTCCAAATTTGAGATTTTTGGTTCCAACAGACGTGTCTTTGTGAGATGCAGAGTAGGTGAACGGATGATCTCCGCATGTGTGGTTCCCATCGTGAAGCATGGAAGAGGAGGTGTGATGGTGTGGGGGTGCTTTGCTGGTGACACTGTCTGTAACTTATTTAGAATTCAAGGCACACAACCAGCATGGCTACCACAGCATTCTGCAGCGATTTGCCATCCCATCTGGTTTGCACTTAGTGGGACAATCATTTGTTTTTCAACAAGACAATGACCCGACACACCTCCAGGCTGTGTAAGGGCTATTTGACCAATAAGGAGAGTGATGGAGTGCTGCATCAGATGACCTGGCCTCCACAATCACCCAACCTCAACCCAATTGAGATGGTTTGGGAGGAGATGGACCGCAGAGTGAAGGAAAAGTGCTCAGAATATGTGGGAACTCCTTCAAGACTGTTGGAAAATAATTCCGGGTGAGGCTGGTTGAGAGAATGCCAAGAGTGTGCAAAGCTGTCATAAAGGCAAAGGGTGGCTACTTTGAAGAATCTCAAATTTAAAATACATTTTGATTTGTTTAACACGTTTTTGGTTACTACATGATTCCATATGTGTTATTTAATAGTTTTGATGTCTTCACTATTATTCTACAATGTAGAAAATAGTAAAAACATAAAGAAAAACCCTGGAATGAGTAGATGTGTCCAAACCTTTGACTGGTACTGTATGTGGAGGATACACTAGCCATAAATGTAACACACTAGAACTAACTATCACAACTCAGCAGCATACTGCCCTGTATCCCACTGCTGCCTTGCTTTTAAAGCTAAGCAGGATTGGTCCCTGGATGGAAGACCAGATGTTGCTGAAAGGGGTTTTGGAGGGCCAGTAAGAGGCAGCCTTTCCTCTGGTCTGAAAAAAACGACCATTGCCCTGTGTAGGGTGCTGTCTTTTGGATGGGACATTAAACGGGTGTCCTGACTCTCTGTGGTCACTAAAAATCCCATGGCACTTATCATAAGAGTCGGGGTGTTAACCCTGGTGTCCTGGCTAAATTCCCAATCTGGCCCTCAAACCATCACGGTCACCTAATCATCCCCAGTTTACAATTGGCTCATTCTTCTCCCCTGTAACTATTCCCCATGTCGTTGCTGTAAATGAGAATGTTTTCTCAGTCTACTTACCTGGTTAAATAATAAAAAATAAACTACCTTAGCCTCTCTCCCATACTGCTTAGCACCTGTCTGATGTGGTTGGCATGGACAACCATAACAAGACCTACTCCTACCTGGACCTGGTGAGGACCCCAAAGATGAGAAGACTGGCTCTACTAACAGGCATAGTGTGGTGAGTATATCTGGCTCTAATAACAGACATAGTGTGGTAAGTATATCTGGCTATAATAACAGACATAGTGTGGTGAGTATATCTGGCTCTAATAACAGACATAGTGTGGTGACGATATCTGGCTCTAATAACAGACATAGTGTGGTGAGTATATCTGGCTCTAATAACAGACATAGTGTGGTGACTATATCTGGCTATAATAACAGACATAGTGTGGTGAGTATATCTGGCTCTAATAACAGACATAGTGTGGTGAGTATATCTGGCTCTAATAACATACATAGTGTGGTGACTATATCTGGCTATAATAACAGACATAGTGTGGTGACTATATCTGGCTATAATAACATACATAGTGTGGTGACTATATCTGGCTATAATAACAGACATAGTGTGGTGACTATATCTGGCTATAATAACAGACATAGTGTGGTGAGTATATCTGGCTCTAATAACATACATAGTGTGGTGACTATATCTGGCTATAATAACAGACATAGTGTGGTGAGTATATCTGGCTCTAATAACATACATAGTGTGGTGACTATATCTGGCTATAATAACAGACATAGTGTGGTGACTATATCTGGCTATAATAACATACATAGTGTGGTGACTATATCTGGCTATAATAACAGACATAGTGTGGTGACTATATCTGACTCTAATAACAGACATAGTGTGGTGACTATATCTGGCTATAATAACAGACATAGTGTGGTGACTATATCTGGCTCTAATAACATACATAGTGTGGTGACTATATCTGGCTATAATAACATACATAGTGTGGTGACTATATCTGGCTCTAATAACAGACATAGTGTGGTGACTATATCTGGCTCTAATAACAGACATAGTGTGGTGACTATATCTGGCTCTAATAACAGACATAGTGTGGTGACTATATCTGGCTCTAATAACAGACATAGTGTGGTGACTATATCTGGCTCTAATAACAGACATAGTGTGGTGACTATATCTGGCTCTAATAACAGACATAGTGTGGTGACTATATCTGGCTATAATAACAGACATAGTGTGGTGACTATATCTGGCTCTAATAACAGACATAGTGTGGTGAGTATATCTGGCTATAATAACAGACATAGTGTGGTGACTATATCTGGCTCTAATAACAGACATAGTGTGGTGAGTATATCTGGCTCTAATAACATACATAGTGTGGTGACTATATCTGGCTCTAATAACAGACATAGTGTGGTGACTATATCTGGCTCTAATAACAGACATAGTGTGGTGACTATATCTGGCTCTAATAACAGACATAGTGTGGTGACTATATCTGGCTCTAATAACAGACATAGTGTGGTGACTATATCTGGCTATAATAACATACATAGTGTGGTGACTATATCTGGCTCTAATAACAGACATAGTGTGGTGACTATATCTGGCTATAATAACATACATAGTGTGGTGACTATATCTGGCTCTAATAACAGACATAGTGTGGTGACTATCCCTGGTCTCATATCTGTCACAAATCATTACACTGCTTTGTGTCTATTTGTGTGTACTGTATGGACTGGTTTGGGGCTGTATGGACTGGTTTGCAGTACTGTATAGACTGGTTTGCAGTACTGTATAGACTGGTTTGGGGCTGTATGGACCCGTTTGCGGTACTGTATGGACTGGTTTGCAGTACTGTATAGACTGGTTTTCAGTACTGTATAGACTGGTTTGGGGCTGTATGGACCCGTTTGCGGTACTGTATGGACTGGTTTGCAGTACTGTATAGACTGGTTTGGGGCTGTATGGACCGGTACTGTATGGACCGGTACTGTGTGGACTGGTTTGGGGCTGTATGGACCGGTACTGTATGGACTGGTTTGCAGTACTGTATGGACTGGTTTGCAGGACTGTATAGACTTGTTTGGGACTGTATGGACTGGTTTGCAGTACTGTATGGACTGGTTTGGGGCTGTATGGACTGGTTTGCTGTACTGTATGGACTGGTTTGGGGCTGTATGGACTGGTTTGTAGTATTGTATGGACTGGTTTGCAGTACTGTATAGACTGTTTTGGGGCTATATGGACCGGTACTGTATGGACCGGTACTGTATGGACTAGTTTGGGGCTGTATGGACCGGTACTGTATGGACTGGTTTGCAGTACTGTATAGTCTGGTTTGGGGCTGTATTGACCCGTTTGTTGTACTGTATGGACTGGTTTGCAGTACTGTATAGACTTGTTTGGGGCTGTATGGACTGGTTTGCAGTATTGTATGGACTGGTTTGCGTCTGTATGGACTGGTTTGCTGTACTGTATGGACTGGTTTGGCGGCTGTATGGACTGGTTTGTAGTATTGTATGGACTGGTTTGCAGTACTGTATAGACTGGTTTGGGGCTGTGTGGACCGGTACTGTATGGACCGGTACTGTATGGACTGGTTTGGGGCTCTATGGACCGGTACTGTATGGACCTGTACTGTATGGACTGGTTTAGAATCTAGGCCTAAAACTAGGCTGTATGGACCGGTACTGTATAGTATGGTTTGGGGCTGTATGGACTGGTTTAGAATCTAGGCCTAAAACGAGGCTGTATGGACCGGTACTGTATAGACTGGTTTGGGGCTGTATGGACTGGTTTAGAATCTAGGCCTAAAACGAGGCTGTATGGACCGGTACAGTATAGACTGGTTTGCGGTCCATACAGTACACAAACCAATGAGGAATCTCCATTGAAAGTGCTTCTTAAGGACTAGTTTTAGGCCTAGATTCAATTAGATCAAGCATTAACCAGCGATAGCACACACCCGCATAGCTGATGTTTTGGCGGTGTCAGAGGTGGAACTGCCTTGGAGCTGTAAAATCGTGAGTAGCTGCCCTTGCAATGATTGTCACGAAGCCACAACCGCCCCACTCGCAGTAGGGCGGTAGAAGATTAGAACGAGAACGTGTAGGCTATATAGAAATAATTATGCTCAAATTGAAAAATCATAAAACTAAGTAATGAATATTTTTATCATCCTTATCGAAGTGTAAATTACATCTCTCATTCCAGTGTTTGAACTTGTAAACAAGGCTGCATGGGATTTCTGTTAATGTCCGCTATAGGTATAATGCCGGAAGCCATTTGTGAATTTGACAGGTCTAACGCAGTTCCACCTCCGACACCCCCGCAATGCAGATGTCGGCGAAAGCAGATCTGATTGGATAGAGCTCTTGATTAATCTGTTTCTGTAGAAAGTGTCCTTATGTGTCTGTGAGTTATCTTTTATCTATATCAAGTCAAACATAATGTATGCCTCATTGACTACTTTGGCAATGTCATCGTATTTCCAGTCACGATAGTGTAATTTAGCCTAAACAGTCATTAGCCTCCGTCCAGAATGACTGGGCTTATCACGACTTTAGGGCACTGCTATAGAGGGCGGCTTGAGAACGTTCATAACAATGGCATGATGCGACCGAGTGACAGAGATGCAACTTATGACAAACACAACTTAGATCTCATTGTGTCCTCTCCTCACAGGTATGGCGTGGCCTCAACATACTATGGGATCAGTTTAAACATTACAGGGTTTGGCCTGAATGTCTACCTCACCCACTTTATCTACTCTGCCATCGAGGTGCCCGCCAAGATGGTCGTCTACTTCTGTCTCAATACCATTGGTCGGAAACACTGCCAGGCAGGCACCCTTCTGCTAACGGGAACCTGCATCGCCATCAACATCTTTGTGCCCAAAGGTGACTACATAAATAGGCCATTATAATTGCTTTATAAATGATCATAAAGGTTGTAAATTAATTATGAATTATAATGCTTGTATGCAAAGAAATGATATGAATAAAGAAATATATATTTATTAATATTGTATAAAAAGTTTATAAATGCTTATGAACGTTTATAATAAACTGTAACCCAATAGAATTCCTAAATGATTATGTGGAGTAAATTGGACAGTAAGGGATGTTTATTATTTTGCCTTTTTTTCATCAGTGTTTGAGAGATGACAGTCTTATTGTCACGTCCTGACCATAGTAAGCTGTTATTTTAGTAGAGTAAGTCAGGGCGACAGGGGGGTTTTCTAGTTTAGTTTTTCTATGTTGTTATGTTCTAGTTTTGTATTTCTATGTTGGGTTGTTCTAGTTTTGTATTTCTATGTTGGGCTTTGTTTGAGATGATCTCCAATTAGAGGCAGCTGGTCATCGTTGTCTCTAATTGGAGGTCATATTTAAGTTGGTGTTTGTCCCACCTGGGTTTGTGGGAGATTAATTTTGAGTAGTGTATGTTTCACCTCTGCGTCACGGTTTGTTGTTTTTGCCATTCAGTTTATTTATGTATTGCATAGTTTCACAGTATAAATAAAATGTGGAACGACACACACTCTGCACTTTGGTCCGCTCCTTCCTACGACAACGTGACACTTATCCTCAGGATCTGTTGTTTTGTTCCTCTGTTCAGGTCAGTGGCATGTTCGCACCATCGTCGCTGTGCTTGGGAAAGGCCTATCAGAGGCCTCCTTCACCACTGTCATCTTGTATACAGCTGAACTCTACCCTACGGTCGTAAGGTCAGATTTACCGGTGCATTTTTACAGTGAAACACTATTAGAGTTCATTACCTCAAACTGAAGCATGTTTTATTTAACATTTTACATTGACATTTTAGTAATTTAGCAGACGCTCTAAGCTAGAGCGACTGACAATTAGTGCATTCATCTTAAGATAGCTAGGTGAGACAACAACACATCACAATCGTATCAAGTACATTTTCCCTCAACAAAGTATTTATCAGCAAAGGGGAGCCGTGAGAGTTGCTCAGGCCGCATAACAAAAATTACTAACTAAAATAAATGTAACCTTTATTTTACCATGTTGTCCCATTGAGGTGAAAATACCTATTTTTCAAGGGAGACCTGTGGAATGCAATGTACGGTGTCCATATTAGGACAGCTTCAGTCTCAGCAGGAGTTTTCTGAGTCTCACTATCAACATTTTCTCCCTAACAGACAAAATGGGTTGGGTTACAGTAACTTCATGGCTCGGTTGGGCGTGTCCATAGCACCCCTCATCATTCTATTGGAGGACGTGTGGAAGCCCCTCCCTGAAGTCATCATCTGTTTTGTGTCCATTCTTTCTGGTCTGGTGGCCTTCCTTCTCCCAGAAACCCACAATGCAAGGCTGCCAGAGACCATTGAGGACATTGAACAAACAAAAAAAAGGTAACCCAGCCGACTTCACAAAGATTGTCAATGTAATTTGTAACCCGCTGTTACAGTATATACCAGCAGTAGTGGAAAAGTACCAAATGGTCATACTTGAGTAAAAGTAAAGATATCTTAACAGAAAATGACTCAAGTAAAAGTGATATTCACCCAGTAAAATACTACTTGAGTAAAAGTCTGTGTTTTAAAAAATATATACTTAAGTATCCAAAATAAATGTAATTGCTATAAATCATTTCAAATTCCTTATATTAAGCAAAACAGATGGCACAATTTTCTTGTTTTTGATTTATTTACGGATAGCCAGGGGAACACTAATTCTCAGACATCAATTACAAACTAAGCATTTGTGTTTAGTAAGTCTGCCAGATCAGAGGCAGCAGGGATCAATCAATCAAATGTATTTATAAAGCCCTTCTTAAATCAGCTGATGTCACAAAGTGCTGTACAGAAACCCAGTCTAAAACCCCAAAGAGCAAGCAATGCCGGTGTAGAAGCACGGTGGCTAGGAAAAAGTCCCTAGAAAGGCCAAAACCTAGGAAGAAACCTAGAGAGGAACCAGGCGATGAAGGGTGGCCAGTCCTCTTCTGGCTGTGCCGGGTGGAGATTATAACCAGAACATGGCCAAGATGTTCAAATGTTCATAAATGACCAGCAGGGTCAAATAATAATAATCACAGTGGTTGTAGAGGGTGCAACAGGTCAGCACCTCAGGAGTAAATGTCAGTTGGCTTTTCATAGTCGATCATTCAGACTATCTCTACCGCACCTGCTGTCTCTAGAGAGTTGAAAACAGCAGGTCTGGGACAGGTAGCACGTCCGGTGAACAGGTGAAACTGGATGACCACATGTTCTCATGATAAGTGCTTGAATTGGACCATTTTCTTGTCCAGGCATTCAAAATGTAACGAGTACTTTTAGGTGTCAGGGAAAATGTATGGGAGTAAAAAGTACATACTTGCTTTGGAAATAGGGGAGTAAAAGTAAAAGTAGTCAAAAAATATAAATAGTATGTACAACGTTCGTACTTCAAAGTATTTGTACTTAGTTACTTTACACCACTGTCTACCAGGGCCGCCAGGAAAACATGGTACGAGGCGGCATCCCTTGCAGTCAGAGTGCAGTATAACTGCAATACACTGCAGTTAAAGTGCACTATAACTGCAGTATGCTGTAAATACTGCATCAAAAATAACACAGTTTTCTTTACTGCAGTAAGTTTGCAGTGTAACTGCAGTTAGAGTGCAGTATAACTGCAGTTATTCTGCAATTACTGCGTCCAAAATACCACAGTTGAATGCAGTTACTGCACTTTTACTGCAGTTTCAAAACTGCAATCTTTTTTTGTAAGGGATTTGCAACAGCACTTTTCTATCAGTTTGATTTAGTTGAATAAAATATATTGATGCATTAAAAAGACAGGCATAGGGTTGTTCTTTAGACCGATTTGTCAACTCAATTTCTCTGTCCTTCACATCAAAGTGCTGCTGCAGACTCTTTGCATGTCTTGACCAGTCAGATTCACGGAAATCGCAGGTCGTGCGAGACAGGCACAAGCACAAAGCTCAAGGCGCACTCTCTGCTTTCCTCCGGAATTTGTTAAGCAAGTGTGATAACACATCACTCCTGACAGACACAAGCAAAAACTATTCCATAAATGTAGCACCCTACACCTAAACATTAGCGATCTGACATGTTTTATTGCATGACAAATATAATATTTTTCAGTCTGATCAACTGTAGGCTACTAACAACAGCAGCTGCATAGTCAAGCCTTCTATGCACCCTGTCCCTCTAGCCAGGGTAAACAAAGCAGTAACGTTGTGTATTTATAGCCCATTTGTTACCTAGACTTTTTCCATCCCAAAATATTAACTGCAATTAATCAATAAACACAATAGCTGACAGGTTTAGGCCTACAGTAGCATAGAGCAGGACTAAACCATGCGAACCAGCATAAAACAGCTCAGCCCTGTGAGTTTTATTGTCCAATCATGCAAGTATGGGTAGCTGCAGCCCAATATGGCAACAGGAGTATGGGTAGCTTCAGCCCAATATGGCAACAGGAGTATGGGTAGCTGCAGCCCAATATGGCAACAGGAGTATGGGTAGCTGCAGCCCAATATGGTGACAGGAGTATGCGTGAGTGGATGTGTTGAAAGGAGTGGGTGTATGAAAAGAGAATCAGCTAATTGGGCAGCTTTGTTGTCACTCAAGACTGTTTGCGTGGCTGATTGGGCTGCACTACGAGTCGATATTAAAATCCTCTGCGTGGTAAATCTGACTTCTGCAGTTGCCGTACAGCGTTGTACGTCCTCTGCAGAAGTCAGGGCATTTATACTTCTTGAGCTTCGCTGAGCAGAGCAGAGCTGTTGTGAAGGAAGTTGTAGAGGAAGTGAGTTTGTGTTTATACAGGACATCCCACCAAACAATCATGTCAATACGGAGCAATATGGGGCCCTCCACATTGTTACACAATTTGGGAGGCGCACGGCGATGCGGTACAGAGCTCAATTTGGCCACAGCATGCCTCCGGAAACTCCAGAATTGTGTCACACCCTTCATACGGAGCCTTCGACCACATTTTCAGATCAAGCATAAATTGGCTTTAAGCCGGCAGTCAGTGCTCCAGTGTTGTGCCTGCTGACTTGAAGTGCTTCCTACTGGGTATCATAGTCTTGTTGTCGGTGGTAGATACGTGGCAATTTTTTTCTCTCACATGATTTTATTTCAAGTGGGATTGCAGCCTACACAAGAAATAAGTAATATTGATAACCATTTAGATGTCACCTTGATACGTAAACTCAGCAAAAAAAAAAGAAACGTCCTCTTACTGTCAACTACGTTTATTTCCAGAAAACTTAACATGTGTAAATATTTGTATGAACATAAGATTCAACAACTAAGACATAAACTGAAACTGATAAACTGAACAAGTTCCACAGACATGTGACTAACAGGAATGGAATAATGTGTCCCTGAACAAAGGGGGGATCAAAATCAAAAGTAACAGTCAGTATCTGGTGTGGTCCCCAGCTGCATTAAGATTTGCCAGTTCTTGCTGTGAGGTGTTAGCCCACTCTTCCACCAAGGAACCTGCTAGTTCCCAGACATTTCTGGGGAGAATGGCCCTAGCCCTCACCCTCTGATCCAACAGGTCCCAGACATGCTCAATGGGATTGAGATCCGGACTCTTCGAGTATTTCGGTATGTAATAAAGCCCTTTTGTGGGGAAAAACTAATTCTGATTGGCTGGGCCTGGCTCCCCAGAGGGTGGAGAGAGTCTCTTCAATGAATGGGGGAAAGGTGTATTTATCCCTGGGACACACCAGAGCCCAGGTGTGTCCCATTTCGCTGATGACCACAGGTGGTATACAGAAGATAGCCCTATTTGGTAAAATACCAAGTCCATATTATGGCAAGAACAGCTCAAATAAGCAAAGAGAAATGACAATCCATCAATATTTTAAGACATGAAGGTCAGTCAATATGGAAAATTTCAACAACTTTGAAAGATTCTTCAAGTGCAGTCGCAAAAACCATCAAGCGCTATGATGAAACTGGCTCTCATGAGAACCTCAACAGTAAAGGAAGACTCAGAGTTACCTCTAAGGCAGAGGATAAGTTCATTAGTGTTACCAGCCTCAGAAATTGCAGCCCAAATAAAGGCTTCACAGAGCTCAAGTAACAGACACATCTCAACATCAACTGTTCAGAGGAGACTGTGCAAATCAGGCCTTCATGGTCGAATTGCTGCAAAGAAACCACTACTAAAGGACACCAATAAGATGAAACACTAACAATGGACATTAGACTGGTGGAAATCTGTCCTTTGATCTGATGAGTCCAAATTTGAGATTTTTGGTTCCAACTGCCATGTCTTTGTGAGATGCAGAGTAGGTGAACGGATGATCTCCGCATGTGTGGTTCCCACCATGAAGCATGGACGAGAAGGTGTGATGGTGTGGGGGTGCTTTGCTAGTGACAGTCTACTACTCACTGTCTGTGATTTGTTTAAAATTCAAGGCACACTTAACCAGCATGGCTACCACAGCATTCTGCAGTAATCCACCATCCCATCTGGTTTGCGCTTAGTGGGACAATCATTTGTCTTTCAACAGGACAATGACCCATCACACCTCCAGGCCGTGTAAGGGCTATTTGACCAAGAAGGAGAGTGATGGAGTGCTGCATCAGATGACCTGGCCTCCACAATCACCCGGCCTCAACCCAATTGAGATGGTTTGGGATGAGTTGGACAGCAGATTGAGGGAAAAACAGCCAACAAGTGCTCAGCATATGTGGGAACTCCTTCAAGACTGTTGGAAAAGCATTCCAGGTGAAGCTGGTTGAGAGAATGTTAAGAGTGTGCAAAGCTGTCATCAAGGCAAAGGGTGGCTACTTTGAAGAATCTAAAATCTAAAATATATTTTGATTTGTTTAACACTTTTGGTTACTCATGATTCCATGTGTTATTTCACAGTTTTGATGTCGTCACTATTATTCTACAATGTAGAAAATTGTAAAAATAAAGAGAAACCCTTGCATGAGTAGTTGTGTCCAAACTTTTGACTGGTATGTACATAAACAAAAAATTGTCCTTCTCTCTCCAGAAATCCCATCTTTGTCTCACCGCTGGAGAAAACTGAGGTCCTGCTGAAGTCACAGAAAAATAATGAGCTGGATCAGTGACTGAGACATTTACTTAACTGCATAGGTGTTATTGTTTAGGGCCGCATACTGTACACAAGTTGCAAACTTTTTCAAGGGTCTGATATTTCTGACTTCAGAACTGTTGTACAGAGTGGCTATAGCATGCTAAGTTTCTAATTCTAGCATTGCTTCTGTAATAAACCAATTCCAGTGGAACATGTTGCATGCACCATGTAGGTTTTGTTGCCAATATCTTGTCTCTGTGGTTGATATACAGTATTTGAAGTGACTTCACTTTCAAACTATAGGCTACATCAGTATTCACATTCAATAAATATTTGTATATTGCACGGACACTGGTTTCCAACACTGGTTTGTTTCATAATTTTGATACTTTATTAGAAAGAGATGGGTAAGTGGACAGGGTGGAGAAAGGCTGGAGTCAGGAATTTAAAATTGATCTCCTCTCCAGTGGGGAGGCATACATGGTCTTACAGCCGGGAGTGTTTCTCACTCAACAAGAGCTCTACACAATATTAAACACTATGAGTGCAATGCTGGATCAAACAAGGATAAGCAGAACATCTTTAAAAACCTCTTCAGCTAACAATTTGAAATAATTTTTTGCCTACTGTATATTTGGGCATACAGTGAGGGGAAAAAAGTATTTGATCCCCTGCTGATTTTGTACGTTTGCCCACTTACAAAGAAATGATCAGTCTATAATTTTAATGGTAAGTTTATTTGAACAGTGAGAGACAGAATAACAACAACAAAAAATCCAGAAAAACACATGTCAAAAATGTTATAAATTGATTTGCATTTTAATGAGGGAAATAAGTATTTGACCCCTCTGCAAAACATGACTTTGTACTTGGTGGCAAAACCCTTGTTGGCAATCAGCGAGGTCAGACGTTTCTTGTAGTTGGCCACCAGGTTTGCACACATCTCAGGAGGGATTTTGTCCCACTCCTCTTTGCAGTTCTTCTCCAAGTCATAAAGGTTTCGAGGCTGATGTTTGGCAACTCGAACCTTCAGCTCCCTCCACAGATTTTCTATGGGATTAAGGTCTGGAGACTGGCTAGGCCACTCCAGGACCTTAATGTGCTTCTTCTTGAGCCACTCCTTTGTTGACTTGGCTGTGTGTTTTGGGTCATTGTCATGCTGGAATACCCATCCACGACCCATTTTCAATGCCCTGGCTAAGGGAAGGAGGTTCTCACCCAAGATTTGACGGTACATGGCCCCATCCATCGTCCCTTTGATGCGGTGAAGTTGTCCTGTCCCCTTAGCAGAAAAACAACTCCAAAGCATAATGTTTCCACCTCCATGTTTGACGGTGGGGATGGTGTTCTTGAGGTCATAGGCAGCATTCCTCCTCCTCCAAACACGGCGAGTTGAGTTGATGCCAAAGAGCTCCATTTTGGTCTCATCTGACCACAACACTTTCATCCAGTTGTCCTCTGAATCATTCAGATGTTCATTGGCAAACTTCAGACGGGCATGTATATGTGCTTTCTTGAGCAGGGAGGGGGACCTTGCGGGCGCTGCAGGATTTCAGTCCTTCACGGTGTAGTGTGTTACCAATTGTTTTCCTGGTGACTATGGTCCCAGCTGCCTTGAGATCATTGACAAGATCCTCCCGTGTAGTTCTGGGCTGATTCCTCACCGTTCTCATGATCATTGCAACTCCACGAGGTGAGATCTTGCATGGAGCCCCAGGCCGAGGGAGATTGACAGTTCTTTTGTGTTTCTTCCATTTGCGAATAATCACACCAACTTGTCACCTTCTCACCAAGCTGCTTGGCGATGGTCTTGTAGCCCATTCCAGCCTTGTGTAGGTCTACAATCTTGTCCCTGACATCCTTGGAGAGCTCTTTGGTCTTGGCCATGGTGGAGCGTTTGGAATTTGATTGATTGATTGCTTCTGTGGACAGGTGTCTTTTATACAGGTAACAAGCTGAGATTAGGAGCACTCCCTTTAAGAGTGTGATCCTAATCTCAGCTCGTTACCTGTATAAAAGACACCTGGGAGCCAGAAATCTTTCTGATTGAGAGGGGGTCAAATACTTATTTCCCTCATTAAAATGCAAATCAATTTATAACATTTTTGACATGCATTTTTCTGGATTTTTTTGTTGTTATTCTGTCTCTCACTGTTCAAATAAACCTACCATTAAAATTATAGACTGATCCTTTCTTTGTCAGTGGGCAAACGTACAAAATCAGCAGTGGATCAAATACTTTTTCCCTCACTGTATATACAAGGATAGGAGAACACACTACTGGTGAAGAGTGCTGATGGAGCATTTCCTGAAACACGTGAAGGGATAAAATCTGTGAAGGGATAAAGTGAAGTGAAGGGATAAAATCTGTAATTCTCCTTAAATTTCATATAACTATTAGAACCAAGAGACAATCGTTTTGTTCCGAGGGACACAATTCGGCTAACATGTCTCAGGCAGGACTATTCTCTTATAAGTGAACAGGGCCTCTAGGTGGCTGACAGCCAATGGAAAAGTGGACAAGGCCCATTTCTACCTGAGCATGTGTGCTAGGGTCAACCACAGGGAGCAGTTTATTACTGATATTAAAACTGAGGTCATAAAAAATATATTATATTATATCATGGCATACTTGTTGAATACTAGTTTCTGATTGGCTGTATTTGTCACATGCGCCGAATACAACAGACCTTACCGTGAAATGCTTACTTACAAACCCTTAACCAACAATGTAGTTTTAAGAAAATAGAGTAAAGAAAATATTTACTAAATAAACTAAACATTTGTGTGTGTGTGTTATTTCCCTATATTGCATGGCAATATGAAGTAACAAGATCATATCCCGTGTGTCTCAGTTGGTAGAGCATGGAATTTGCAATGCCAGGGTTGTGGGTTTGGGGACCAGTTACAGACATTTAAAAAAGTATATGGATCAACTCACTACTGTAAATTCCTCTGGATAAGACTGTCTGCTAAATGACAACAAAAACATTTAAATTGTATTTTCACGGTTACATTGGTTAACGACTGATATGATTTATATATTGTATAAATATATGATATTTTATAAATAAGTATAATGTTATCTTTGTCTATTGTCTTAATAACAGTTGATTTTCAATCCCATGTCCACTTACCTTCACTACTTTTCCTTCGGCAGCATCGTGGGCCGCTATAATGTCACTGATGTTCCATCTGTCTCAGGATACCCCTTCACCACCCAAGGAATACCCAGCCTGCAACACTTCAGAGTTCTAGTGTCAGGAGCCTCTATTGAGTGTTTTTTGTAATAACCGACTACTTCCAAAATCATCACTATCATCAATTGATAGAGACCATAAAGTAGACATACACCAACATTCCTCAGGTCAGGTCAACTTCAACAATAATAGTGATACCAGTTACCAGGAAAGGAACCAGTTACCAGGATATGAAATAAGAACACCAGTGATGTACAGTAGTTTGTGGAAGCAGGCTATTTCTGATTGTCTCATCATTACTGACAACTACCTATTCTGCATTCCTGAGTTGTAAGAGTTGCATCGATCTTACCTGGAGTGACAGATAGGTAGAACCATTGTATCATGGTATCTGATATCTGAGTCCTCTGGCTCCAGATCAGTCATGGTCACAGTGATGGTTCGCTGGTTGATGTCAGAGATTAAGGCTTTACCACAGTTCTTAGGATGGTCATTGCGCACAACAAAGGAGGAACTATCAAAATGATCTCCTTTACACTGGTATTTCACATGGTTTAAGTATTTCTGATCAGAGGATGGTGATGGAGACTCCTGTCTTCACAGACGCAGACACACCAGCTGTAGATGCAACAGTAACTCATAGGCCGGCAGATTACGATATTGAGTTGTTTCATTTTACCATCCAAAGGGAACGTATGCTGTCGGCTATACATTTGCATCCCCTGTAGAACGGTTTGTACCTAAAACATTTTCCATTCAGGCTGCAAAGGTGCCGATTTCCTCCTTAATGTAATTTAATGGCGAGAAGGCGGAAAAGAACGGGGAAAATATGCATACCGGCTGCATACTGTAAGTTCCCTTTGGACGGTGCGATGAAATGACTCAATATCTCCATATGCCGGCCTTTGAGCTAACACTGTGAAATTGTGAAAATAATGATGATGCCTTTTAGTGTAAGAGCTGTTTGAAAAGACTGCTTGAAATTTCACCCTGTTTTGGTGGGATAGATTTTTGGGCTGCCTGGTGACATCACTGGGCGGTAAATGAGTAGATAGACGAATAAGTAAGAAAGTTCCAAACTTCTCTGCGAATAACAACTAGTTTTCAATTTTCCCCTCCACACTCAGACCACTCCCAGATAGTCCTAGGAAAATTCTTGCTTGAGAAACTATTTTTGTTTCTTTTTTTACAATTTTAATTGAAAACAATCACAGCAAGGTACTATTACCCAGAAATGGTTTCATATTGAGCTAAAAAAACGGCTACATTGGGCCTTTAATCACTTAATAGGAACATATTACTCTTACCTAAGAGTCTGAAAAAGATGAGGAAGAGGAGGGAGAGGGACAGTAAGAGATGAGGAGCCATGTGTGGGTATGTGTCTGAGTGTAAATGTGTCAAGGACCAAGGCACCAAAGAGAATAACTGTATTGCTGGCCGCCCATTGTCTACTTAGACATCCCTGTTTCTAACTCTCTTCCTGCTGCTGTTGGTGTAAACATGCCTCCCTCAGTGGCAGACAGACTATTACATTCTGTATATGAACTCGTTTTTACCCAATGCACTTAATCATTGCTGAGCTGTGGCCCTCTGCTGGAACATAGTAATCATTACAAACAGATAAATGACTGCAGAATTGTCATGCAACACATTTAGCCATAGGGTCTTAGTACTAGACTCAGATGCTCAGCTCACACTGCAGAGATGGAGTCGACAGACAGACCCTCAGATCAAAACCATGGTTTGTGGTTCATGGTTCAGAACACAACACAGTGGGAAAAATTACACAACAGCTGCCCATCACCTGTTTTGGTATAGAACTGAGGGATGCGGTTTGGGAAATGTAACCAGTCTCAATATCCTTGACAGAGCTCTATATGCAAGGAATGACAGTCCATGACATCCAAGAGGTAGTTGTTACCATGATTTGAAGTTATACATTGTTTATTTACAGAATCGTAATGGAGTAATAGCACCATATATTTTGGGTTATTATAAAGACAGACAGTTGTGCTAACCTTATAAGTCATTTAAAAGTTAGATTATTCAAAAAGCAATGGGTAAATAGATATAAATAATTTAAATAACCATTGAATATTTTCCCAAATCCCAAAATGTAGCTTTAATGTGGTTCTAATACATTTTTACAAGACATTACCTCCCACATTTAAACCACACAGTAGACTACAACATAATAGAACAGAGAAACAACAAACAACTCTGGTCGTAGGTGTTGGTCACAGTTTGATCACCCTGTTGCAGGAGAACATTCCTGCAATGCCAGAAATGTAAAATTTGTATTGTATTTGAGGTTTTAAAAGGCTTCTGAAGTTTGTAATTTTCCACTTTGAAATTTCAGACTTGATTTCCCCTTAACGAAAAATGTATCAACCCCTACAAAAATGTGCATTAATTATAATCCACATAATAATTCCCTTTTCCTGTTATTGCAGGATTATTTTCCTGCTACAGCAAACTGGCTCAAATTAAGATTCTACATCTGTGTTTCCCAACATCTGTGGTTTTGAGTTGTATTCTACATAGGGTTACAAAATCCAGAAACGTTTAATAAATTCCCCGGTTTTCCAGCTTATTCCCTTCTGATTTCGGGAATCCTCCAATTGACAAGCACATCTGTGGAAAATCATTACAACCTCATGACAGGATTCATAAAAGGAAGCTAGAAACAAAAAAAGGTTGATTGTAACGATTGTAACAATGAACAGTGATACTCCCTCCTTTTACGCCAGTCACTTCCTGTTGGTCCACATAGAGTTCTGGAGTAACTGAACACAGAGGTACAGACACTAAAGAAAGAAGTCAGCAGCAAACATGGTAATGTTATTAAAATAATAAATGAACACAGAACTGATTTTTTCTTCTCCGTATTTTCACATTGGCTAATTTCATGGCCTGAGTCAGAAATTATGGAGATGGAGCTGTAAAAAACAAATAAAAAACAAGTGACCCAAGGGGAAAGGGTTTTGGAGCAGAGGGCAGCAGATATAACACGAATGAAGTGATCATCAGAAAGCCCAGCAGACTGCCTACGGTGCTTTAAGGATAGATTAAGGACACACAGATAATAGAGGGGTCTTTCTGGGGTGGTTTAAAGTTGTGACAGAAGCATATTGGAGGCAGATATACTGTATATGTTGGGACATGGGGGAGGGAGAGAGCTGACGGGAGTTTCATATACGATGTGTTACGAATTATTATATGTTACGAATTTGTAAAATGTCCAATATCTTAAGAATTTGCAAAACATATGATATGTTACAAATTCTAGCTAGGTGGCTAGGTGGCTACCGTTAGTTAGCTTGCTAACATTAGCTGGGTTAGGATTAAGGTTAGGTTTAAATTCAGGAGTTAGGCTAAAGGGTTAAGTTTAGGGTTAGGGTAAGGGTTAGCTAAAAGGGTTAAGGTTAGGGTTAGAGTTCGGAGAAGTGTTAGCTAACATGCTAAGTAGTTGTAAAGTAGCTAAAAAGTAGTAAGTAGTTAAAAAGTTGCTAATTAGCTCAAATGTTAAAGTTGTCTGTGATGAGATTAGAACTCGTAACCTTTGGGTGTGATTGCATGTACAGTTGAAGTCAGAAGTTTACATACACCTTAGCCAAATACAATTAAACTCAGTTTTTCACATTTCCTGACATTTAATCCTAGTAAAAATGCCCTGTTTTAGGTCAGTTAGGATCACCACTTTATTTTAAGAATGTGAAATGTCAGAATAATAGTAGAGAGAATGATTTATTTCAGCTTTTATTTATTTCATCACATTTCTAGTGGGTCAGAAGTTTACATACACTCAATTTGTATTTGTTGCATTGCCTTTCAATTGTTTAACTTGGGTCAAACGTTTCGGGTAGCCTTCCACAAGCTTCACAATAGGTTGGGTGAATTTTGGCCCATTCCTCCTGACAGAGCTGGTGTAACTGAGTCAGGTTAGTAGGCCTCCTTGCTCGCACATGCTTTTCAGTTCTGCCCACAAATTTTCTATGGGATTGAGGTCAGGGCTTTGTGATGGCCACTCCAATACCTTGACTTTGATGTCCTTAAGCCATTTTGCCACAACTTTGGAAGTATGCTTGGGGTCATTGTCCATTTGGAAGACCCATTTGTGACCAAGCTTTAACTTCTTGACTGATGTCTTGAGATGTTGCTTCAATATATCCACATCATTTTCGTTCCTCATGATGCCATCTATTTTGTGAAGTGCACCAGTCCCTCCTGCAGCAAAGCACCCTCACAACATGATGCTGCCACCCCCGTGCTTCACGGTTGGGATGGTGTTCTTCGGCTTGCAAGCCTCCCCCTTTTTCCTCCAAACTTAACGATGGTCATTATGGCCAAACAGTTCTATGTTTGTTTCATCAGACCAGAGGACATTTCTCCAAAAAGTTCGATCTTTGTCCCCATGTGCAGTTGCAAACCATAGTCTGGCTTTTTTTATGGTGGTTTTGGAGCAGTGGCTTCTTCCTTGCTGAGCGGCCTTTCAGGTTATGTCGATATAGGACTCGTTTTACTGTGGATATAGACACTTTTGTACCTGTTTCCTCCAGCATCTTCACAAGGTTCTTTGCTGTTGTTCTGTGATTGATTTGCACTTTTCGCACCAAAGTACCTTCAGCTCTTGGAGACAGAACGTGTCTCCTTCCTGAGCGGTATGACGGCTGCGTGGTCCCATGGTGTTTATACTTGCGTGCTATTGTTTGTACAGATGAACGTGGTACCTTCAGACGTTTGGAAATTGCTCCCAAGGATGAACCAGACTTGTGGGGGTCTACAATTTGTTTTCTGAGGTCTTGGCTGATTTCTTATGATTTTCCCATGATGTCAAGGAAAGAGGCACTGAGTTTGAAGGTAGGCCTTGAAATACATCCACAGGTACACCTCCAATTGACTCAAATGATGTCAGTTAGCCTATCAGAAGCTTCTAAAGCCATGACATCATTTTCTGGAATTTTCCAAGCTGTTTAAAGGCACAGTCAACTTAGTGTATGCAAACTTCTGACCCACTGGAATTGTGATACAGTGAATTATAAGTGAAATAATCTGTCTGTAAACAATTGTTGGAAAAATTCCTTGTGTCATGCACAAAGTAGATGTCCTAACCGACTTGCCAAAACTATAGTTTGTTAACAAGACATTTGTGGAGTGGTTGAAAAATTAGTTTTAATGACTCAAACCTAAGTGTATGTAAACTTCCGACTTGAACTGTACATTTACTCTCTGAATCCATGATTGGTTTATGTCCCATCTTTAATAGACCTACAGATTAATTAAGAAAGATTAAGATTATTCTGTGATTCAGCCATTAGAATAAAACACTGAAGATATGTGAGATAGGCCTAACAACTTTTGTCCATAGAGTGGCAATGACTTGCCTAGGTAAATAAAGGTAACAAAAAAATGTCATAAACCCTCAAAGTGTCAGAATCTGGGGGAAATGGCAGCCATATTGGTCAGGGAGAAATCCATACCAGTCTAATTGGAATTAATAGTAGAGGCATAATCTTGATTTCACTGATGCAGTAGAATAAAAGTAAGACATGTAATATACCACAACTTATAGAATTATTGTCAACCTAAAATATTGTTATTTCATTATGAATACACTTTATCCAGGTTTTATAACAATTGCATGTATAAATAACCTATAAAAGATATGTAAATAGACCATAAGTGTCTCAATTTTTGTTTTCTGGAAAGCTGTGAATGCTATTATATCATACAATATCAGTAGGCTACATGTTGCATTTACAACTTGTCTAAATCCTATCATCACCTGATTTCAGCCAGTGTGGCTGTGGATTGACTCCTTTATTTGAATGGAAGGTTGGCATATTGGCAGTTCATTTTAAAAACTGTCTGGTTAGCTAGACAAACATACAGTGCAGATAAATTATTCACATTCATTATTTTACACAAAATCTTATCACAACATTGACAAACCATAGTTGACCAACTCTGTGATCAAAATGACTTACCTTTATACCATCATAAGAAGATTCATGTCCATTCTAGCGTTCTAATTCTATGGTTTTGTCTTCCTGTCTTATACTATGATCCTCCAGTATTTTTCTTTACAGCTCCTCTGCCGCTCAAGAATAAGGGCCAATAGGGGAAATTGAGTTAGGCCTACCTGCAGTTTATCCCCGGTGACGCCACAAGAGGGAGTGAGAGGATGTGCAACTCTTGTCAGGGGGAGGTTTTGCCATGAATGGGAATTCAGCGCAATAACGTAAGACAAGCTCTTTAAGGCAGTGTGAATTTATTGGTTTTCCTTTAACTATTTTGGCTATTTATTCATCACAAATTATTTTATAAAATGTGCTTATGTTATATTGTGTTAACACTTACAGCAGCTTCATCATCATTTGTTATTATTAATATAACTCGTTAGTGCCACTGTTGACTAGGTCTATCAGTAGGCCTATAATTTCTTCCAATTGTACTACTCAACAGTTGATTTTTTTATCACAGATATTTCCTCTAGCCTGTTAGGACTTGAACAGATGAACAGTCAAACAGGATAATTGAAAGCCAGTAACAAAAAAAATCTAGGCACACAAAGCTGTATCCCTATGCTGTGGGATACCTGTTCAGAACATGATTGTGTATAAAACTGCTTGGGGTAGAACTCTAGCTCAGAACACTCCACTAGTAGGCTTCAAGCTTATGGTTCCAAGGCAGGCACACAACCGTGGGGGGATAGAGAGCAAATGTTGTCAGAAGCCTGGGAATCTCACCTCTGTCTATAGCTGAATAAACACAACCATTTGTTTACCCCTTCTTCCCTAAGATTAGGCCTAATTGGGGTGAGTGTGATCGGAGTGACACAACACCAAGCATCAGCTATTAAACCCAATGTTTATCTTTCACAGTTTCTAAATAATCTCTTCTTTTTTTTGGACCTCACATGTAATCCAGGCATGTACATATAATTTATATGGTTGTTCGTGAATGTTGGCAAAACTTAGACCTGTTATAAATTATTTCATTAATGAATAAGTCAAGGTATAATCGCATTCCATAGTGAATGTGTTCTGAATAATTCACGATGAAATTACTGTACCTTTTCGCAGAATGTGTTTAAAGTTGGAAGGTATATCCATAGTCAGTTGGAAGGTATATCCATAGTCAGTTGGAAGGTATATCCATAGTCACTACTTCCAGTCTGTGGTAGCACTGCGCCCGTTTTGCGGGACTGAATAGCTAACAGACAGGTTTGAAGCACAGACAGGTGTGCTTGCAAAGCGAGAAGGGTGTAAAAGGCCTAGACCACATACAAAATCTCAGCAACTCATTTGCATCAATTAATATTCATCAGTAGGCCTATAAACCAATGAAGTTCCTGGTTAAATATGAAATAATGAACCAGGCAACAAATCACCTGAAGGAAAAGGTAGGCCTAAATAATTATTAACATTCATTAAAAACCTAACTTTATTGTTTTGATACATTTTAAAATATATATATTTTCACAATATCAAAAGTCAACAGTGAACCCTCAGAGATTCAATAGGTATCAGGTCATCAAGGTAGAGAGCGAGAGAGAGAGAAAAAAAGTTTTGTGTTTAGCCTAGTGAATTAAAACCCTGATTCGCCGGCGTGCGTCATGACGCACCCCTGTGTGAGTTGCAGATCCAATGAGGCTCCGGGTGGCTGCTCCACTGCAAATAAAGGGAGATAACGGGCCGTGAGTAGCGGCTGAAAACGTTTTATACTGACATGTTAGAGCAATGACTTTTGCGTAACCGCGTTAAATCTGGGACTAGGCTCCCAGCACGAGGATGATATAGGGTTCTTACGGGAAGAGGAACAAGAAACGATTGCCACGGCCCGGTGGGGAAAAGAAAACGGCGAATCCGTTGAAGTTTAGAAAGAGAGAGTGAGCGACAGAGTGAGCAGGATTCTCAAAATTGAAAGCAATCCAAAAACATAGCTGCGGTGGAAGAGCGAGTGTACCCATTTGAAAGATGAGCTTGATGTCTGCCATAGACACCAGTGCCTCCGTGTACCAGCCTGCACAGCTACTGAATTGGGTATATCTCTCTTTGCAAGACACTCACCAGACCAGCGCTTTTGACGCCTTTAGACCCGAACCCAACTCTTCCCACCCGGAGCTGAACTACTGCAAGACTCCTACTGCGGACCTGAGTTCGTCCCTCAACTCCAACTATCTCAACAACTTTTTTCAGCTCCAGCGGAATGAGGTTAGAGACGGATCGTTCTGTCTGTAATTATTTTCCTTTATTATGGAATTATATTACCATTATGTTATTGCCACGTTAACTAAATAGCGTATTATAGGCTACGATCTGTTTGTATTTGCATACATCCCATCGTATGTTGAGCGCTGTTTTGCAAAACGTTTGATGGTGTGTGTGTGTGCAACATTTGGTATTCTGGTAGCCTACACATAACCATGGATATTTCGTATATCGACAATATAAAGACGTGCTCATTAACTTTTCAGACCTATTAGGACAATATCTGTTTCCACCATAGCCTATTCTAACAGCGAGAAAGTTTAGAGAATTCAACATGCACAAGTTTAGCATAACTGGTTTATATTGAGTTATTAGTCTAGTATGGCAGGTAGGCCTAATTGATTAGTGGGCAAAAGAACACAGACACTGGACAGAGGAACTCTGCCTAGAAGGCCAGCATCCCAGAGTCGCCTCTTCACTGTTGACTTTGAGACTGGTGTTTTGTGGGTACTATTTAATGAAGCTGCCAGTTGAGGACTTGTTAGGGGTCTGTTTCTCAAACTAGACACTCTAATGTACTTGTCCTCTTGCACTGTTGTGCACCGGGGCCTCCCACTGCTCTTTCTATTCTGGTTAGAGCCAGTTTGCGCTGTTCTACATCGATGAAGATCTCATACTACGATCTCGTACTAAGATCTCGTACTACAGCGTAGTACGAGATCTTCAGTTTCTTGGCAATTTCTCACATGGAATAGCCTTCATTTCTCAGAACAAGAATAGACTGATGAGTTTCAGAAGAAAGTTCTTTGTTTCTGGCCATTTTGAGCCTGTAATCGAACCCACAAATGCTGATGCTCCAGATACGCAACTAGTCTAAAGAAGGCTAGTTTTATTGCTTCTTTAATCAGCACCACAGCTTTCAGCTGTGCTAACATAATTGCAAAAGGGTTTTCTAATGATCAATTAGCCTTTTGAAATGATGAACTTGGATTAGCTAACACAACGTGCCATTGGAACACAGGAGTGATGGTTGTTGATAATGGGCCTCAGTACGCCTATGTAGATATTCCATAAAAAAATCAGCCGTTTCCAGCTACAATAGTCATTTACAACATTAACAGTATTTACACTGTATTTCAGATCAATTTGATGTTATTTTAATGGACAAAAATGTTGCCTTTCTTTCTAAAACAAGGACATTTCTAAGGTACCCCATCTTTTGAACAATAGTGTATATTTATTATTATGTTTTAATTGTCTGACTGTTTAGGCTGTTTTAAAGGCAAGGCCAGTCTCCAGCCTGCCACATGTAGGAGCAGGATGCGTCTGGGTCTTGGGTCTGCATTAGGGTGAATATTTTCCTGGTATTTTACAAATGTTTCATCCCGAGAATAAATCACTTTTCTCCCGGGTGTCCCGGTATTTCCCGCCAAAACCGGAAGTGTCATTCAAAAGCATTATAAAGCTTATAAATAGGCCTATGTCTGGATTTTACTAGAGCTTTTATCGAAGATTCAAGTCTGATGAAACCTTAGCCTGATTAAATACATTTTATGAGCCCTACATTAAAAGACATTTAATAAGCCCAAGCCCAAAAAAATCACAAATGATTGTGTGGTTATCCAATACTGTACTGTATTATACTGTATTATATGGACTGGAATTATGCATCTCGTTCAAACCATGATAAAGCAGGAGAGAACATGCGATTCTGGTGCAGCACATGCGGCTTTCAAAGTTACAATTATAGGCTAGCGAATTAGATAAAATAAATCATAATATGTCCCCTAATGTTATTAACCTACCTCCTCTTTCTCTCTCTAGTGTTGCTGATTCCTTCCTTGCTTTCAACAGTTAAATGAAATGAGTTTGGTTGTCCTTACCTTCATCATTCTAATTGCATACTTGAATAATATAAGACTATGATCCAAGGTATGATCCAAGATGGCGTAGCAGTCAGACGTCTTTGTCCTTCTAGAACACAACGGACTGTTAGCTTACAAGGCCCATTGAATACATTCCGAAGCTACTAGCTAGCAGTCAGCTATCCTTTGCTAGCGGTCATCAGCTACCTTTATCCCGGACAATTCTCGCCAGTCTGTACAGCGCGACTCAAACCAGAGCTAGTCGGACTTATTCTTCTCCATATCTCCGGATTCCTACTGCAATCTCTGAACCTTCTCACCTTCCGACCTTCGCAGCTAACGTCCCCTGAATGCTAGCTGTCTAGAGCACAATGGACTGTTAGCTTACGAGGCCCATCGAATACATTCCGAAGCTACTAGCTAGCAGTCAGCTATCCTTTGCTAGTGGTCATCAGCTACCTTTATCCTGGACAACTCTCGCCAGTCTGTACAGCGCGACTCAAACTAGAGCTAGTCAGACTTATTCTTCTCCATATCACCGGATTCCTACCGCAAGCTCTGAACCTATTTTTTATATATATATATATATATATATATATATATATATTTTTTTTTTTTTCCCACCTAGAATTATAGCAGCTAACGTCCCTGAACGCACAGCCGCTAATCCGCGGCCTTCTAGCTATCTAAAGCACATTGGACTGCTGGCTTAAGAGGCCTTTCGGACATATTTCTTTGGCCACTATACATATTTTGCCAATTGGCCTGGTTTACCACACGGAGCCCTGCTGATCCGTCCGTTGATGTAACTGCACGAGGAGGCCACAACAGACTTTCCTCCATCACGTCGCCCCTCTAAGGCCTTTCTGTTAGCCTGCTAGCTCGCCGCTAGCTGCCTGAAGCCACGCACTGGACTCTTATGATCACCCGGCTACGCATGCCTCTCCCTAACGTCACCATGCCTTGTCCATTGCTGTTTTGGTTTGTAATTATTGTTTTATTTCACTGTAGAGCCTCTAGCACTGCTTCAAAATGCCTCGGCTAACAATTTAGTTCCACCTCCCACACACGCAGTGACATCACCTGGTTTAAATGCTATTTCTAGAGACAATATCTCTTTCATTATCACTATATCCACAGGTTTACCCCCACTGTATTCACATCCTACTATACCTTTGTCTGTACATTATGCCTTGAATATATTCTACCGTGCCCAGAAATCTGCTCCTTTTACTCTCTGTTCTGAATGTGCTAGACGTCCAGTTCTGTTAGCCTTTAGCCGTACCCTTAACCTACTCCTCCTCTGTTCCTCTGGTGATGTAGAGGTTAATCCAGGCCCTGCAGTGTCTAGCTCCACTCCCATCCCCCAGGCTCTCTCATTTGTTGACTTCTGCAACCGTAAAAGCCTTGGTTTCATGCATGTCAACATTAGAAGCCTCCTCTCTAAGTTTGTTTTATTCACTGCCTTAGCACATTCCACCAATCCGGATGTCCTAGCCGTGTCTGAATCCTGGCTTAGGAAGACTGCCAAAAACCTTGACATTTCCATCCCTAACTATAACATTTCCCGACAAGATAGAACTGCCAAAGGGGGCGGTGTTACAATCTACTGCAAAGATAACCTGCAGAGTTCTGTCTTACTATCCAGGTCTGTACCCAAACAATTCGAGCTCTTACTTCTAAAAATGAATCTTTCCAGAAACAAGTCTCTCACCGTTGCCGCTTGCTATAGACCACCCTCTGCCCCCAGCTGTGCCCTCGACACCATATGTGATTTGATTGCCCCCCATCTATCTTCTGAGCTCGTGCTGCTAGGTGACCTAAACTGGGATATGCTTAAAACCCCGGCCATCCTACAATCTAAGCTTGATGCCCTCAATCTCACACAACTTATCAATGAACCTACCAGATATAACCCCAAATCCGTAAACACGGGCACCCTCACAGATATCATCCTAACTAACTCGCCCTCCAAATACACATCTGCTGTTTTCAACCAAGATCTCAGCGATCACTGCCTCATTGCCTGCATCTGTAATGGGTCTGCGATCAAACGACCACCCCTCATCACTGTCAAACGCTCCCTAAAACACTTCTGCGAGCAGGCCTTTCTAATCGACCTGGCCGGGGTATCCTGGAATGACATCGACCTCATCCCGACAGTAGAGGATGCCTGGTTGTTCTTTAAAAGTGCCTTCCTCACCATCTGAAATAAGCATGCCACATTCAAAAAATGTAGAACCAGGAATAGATATAGCCCTTGGTTCACTGCAGACCTGTCTGCCCTTGACCAGCACAAAAACATCCTGTGGCGTTCTGCATTAGCATCGAATAGCCCCCGTGATATGCAACTTTTCAGGGAAGTTAGGAACCAATATACACAGGCAGTTAGGAAAGCTAAGGCTAGCTTTTTTAAACAGAAATTTGCATCCTGCAGTACAAACTCCAAAAAGTTCTGGGACACTGTAAAGTCCATGGAGAATAAGAGCACCTCCTCCCAGCTACCCACTGCTCTGAGGCTAGGAAACACTGTTACAACCGATAAATCCACTATAATTGAGAATTTCAATAAGCATTTCTCTACGGCTGGCCATGCTTTCCACCTGGCTACCCCTACCCCGGTCAACTGCCCGGCACCCTCCACAGCAACCCGCCCAAGCCCCCACCATATCTCCTTCACCCATATCCAGATAGCTGATGTTCTGTTAGAGCTGCAAAATCTGGACCCCTACAAATCAGCCGGCCTAGACAATCTGGACCCTCTCTTTCTAAAATTAGCTGCCGAAATTGTTGCAACCCCTATTACTAGCCTGTTCAACCTCTCTTTCGTATCGTCTGAGATTCCCAAAGATTGGAAAGCTGCCGCGGTCATCCCCCTCTTCAAAGGGGGAGACACTCTAGACCCAAACTGCTAGAGACCTATATCTATCCTACCCTGCTTCTCTAAGGTCTTCGAAAGCCAAGTTAACAAACAGATTACCGACCATTTTGAATCACACCGTACCTTCTCCGCTATGCAATCTGGTTTCAGAGCCGGTCATGGGTGCACCTCAGGCACGCTCAAGGTCCTTAACGATATCATAACCGCCATCGATAAGAGACATTACTGTGCAGCTGTATTCATCGACCTGGCCAAGGCTTTCGACTCTGTCAATCACCACATTCTTATTGGCAGACTCAACAGCCTTGGTTTCTCAAATGACTGCCTCGCCTGGTTCACCAACTACTTCTCTGATAGAGTTCAGTGTGTCAAATCGGAGGGCCTGTTGTCCGGACCTCTGGCAGTCTCTATGGGGTGCCACAGGGTTCAATTCTTGGGCCGACTCTCTTCTCTGTATACATCAATGATGTCGCTCTTGCTGCTGGTGATTCTCTGATCCACCTCTACGCAGACGACACCATTCTGTATACTTCTGGCCCTTCTTTGGACACTGTGTTAACTAACCTCCAGACCAGCTTCAATGCCATACAACTCTCCTTCTGTGGCCTCCAACTGCTCTTAAACGCAAATAAAACTAAATGCATGCTATTCAACCGATCATTGCCCGCACCTGCCCGCCCATCCAGCATCACTACTCTGGACGGCTCTGACTTAGAATACGTGGATAACTACAAATACCTGGGTGTCTGGCTAGACTGTAAACTCTCCTTCCAGACTCATATTAAGCATCTCCAATCCAAAATTAAATCTAGAATCGGCTTCCTATTCTGCAACAAAGCATCCTTCACTCATGCTGCCAAACATACCCTCGTAAAACTGACCATCCTACCGATCCTCGACTTCGGCGATGTCATCTATAAAATAGCCTCCAACACTCTACACAACAAACTGGATGCAGTCTATCACAGTGCCATCCGTTTTGTCACCAAAGCCCCATACACTACCCACCATTGCGACCTATACGCTCTCGTGGCTGGCCCTCACTTCATACTCGTCGCCAAACCCACTGGCTACAGGTTATCTACAAGTCTCTGCTAGGTAAAGCCCCGCCTTATCTCAGCTCGCTGGTCACCATAGCAGCACCCACTCGTAGCACGCGCTCCAGCAGGTATATCTCACTGGTCACCCCCAAAGCACATTCCTCCTTTGGTCGCCTTTCCTTCCAGTTCTCTGCTGCCAATGACTGGAACGAACTGCAAAAATCTCTGAAGCTGGAGATTCCCATCTCCCTCACTAGCTTTAAGCACCAGCTGTCAGAGCAGCTCACAGATCACTGCACCTGTTCATAGCCCATCTGTATACAGCCCATCTATCTACCTCATCCCCATACTGTATTTATTTATTTATTCTGCTCCTTTTGCACCCCAGTATCTCTACTTGCACATCCATCTTTTGCACATCTACCATTCCAGTGTTTAATTGCCATATTGTAATTACTTTGCCACCATGGCCTATTTATTGCCTTAATTCTCTTATTTTACCTAATTTGCACTCACTGTATATAGACTTTTTGTTTTCTTTTTTTCTACTGTATTATTGACTGTATGTTTTGTTCATTCCATGTGTAACTGTGTTGTATGTGTCTAACTACTATGCTTTATCTTGGCCAGGTTGCAGTTGCAAATGAGAACTTGTTCTCAACTAGCCTACCTGGTTAAATAAAGGTGAAATAAATAAAAAAACTAGAATGAGATGCAGAAGGCTTTCTCTTCTCCACAAGGATTGAATAGTTATGGGTCTGAATTAATGGCCTACCGTCGTCACACTACCCATGAGTTCTATTGGCAAGTGTATTTAACATTAAACAAACAAGAGCTTGCCTCCCCCTTTGAATAGTCTATTGGTATAAGAAATGCTAAACAAAATAATGTCCAGCAAGCTATTCTAGTCTAGCTTTTCCTGCAAGGGACTCCAAGAGCTAAGGATACTTTTTTACAGAGAGGCCAGCGGAGCACACGTCATGCATATTGCACAAGAGACAGAGGCTATAAGTTAGAAGCTTATTATGCATAACCCATCATTCATTACTTAAATATAAGGCTAATACTTCTTTGGATGTTATTACCTGAAAGAGGTAGGCTAGGACATCTACAGTGGCAAGAAAAAGTATGTGAACCCTTTGGAATTACCTGGATTTCTGCCTAAATTAGTCATCAAATTTGATCTGATATTCATCTTAGCCACAGCAATAGACAAACACAGTGTGCTTAAACTAATAACACACACATTTTTGTATTATTGTATTTTTCTATATTGAATACACAATTTAAGTATTCACAGTGTAGGTTGTAAAAGGTATGTATAAGGGCACAAGGCGAGACCCAGATGCAGACACAGGAGACATGATTAGAGTCCAAGGTGTTTATTAACAATCCAAAAGAGGTAGGCAAGAGAATGGTCGTGGACAGGCAAAAGGTCAAAACCAGTTCAGAGTTCCAGAGGTACAGAACGGCAGGCAGGCTCGAGGTCAGGGCAGGCAGAATGGTCAGGCAGGCGGGAATGGAGTCCGGAAAACAGGCAAAGGTCAAAACCGGGAGGACTAGTAGAAGAGAATAGAAAAGCAGGAGCACGAGAAAAACCAAGCTGGTTGACTTGAACATACAATACAAACTGGCACAGAGAGACAGGAAACACAGGGATAAATACACCAGGGAAAATAAGCGACACCTGGAGGGGGTGGAGACAATCACAAGGACAGGTGAAACAGATCAGGGTGTGATAGTATGTGAACCCCTAGGCTAATGCCTTTTCCAGAAGCTAATTAGAGTCAGGAGTCAGCTAACCTTGAGTCCAATCAATAAGACGAGTTTGGAGATGTTGGTTAGATCTGCCCTGCCCTATAAAATGTGAGTTTGCTATTCACAAGAAGCATTGCCTGACGTGAACCATGCCTCGAACAAAATAGATCTCAGGTGACCTAAGATTCGGAATTGTAGACTTGCATAAATCTGGAAAGGGTTACAAAAGTATCTCGAAAAGCCTTGATGTTCATCAGTCCACGGTAAGACAAATTGTCTATAAATGGAGAAAGTTCAGCCCTGTTGCTACTCTCCCTAGGAGTGGCCGTCCTGCAAAGATAACTGCAAGAGCACCGTGCAGAATGCTCAATGAGGTTAAGAAGAATCCTAGAGTGTCAGCTAAAGACTTACCGAAATCTCTGGAACATGCTAACATCTCTGTTGACGAGTCTAAGATATGTAAAACACTAAACAAGAATGGTGATCATGGGAGGACAACATGGAAGAAGCCATTACTGCCCCCCAAAAAACATTGCTGCACGTCTGAAGTTTGCAAAAGATCACCTGGATGTTCCACAGCGCTTCTGGCAAAATATTGTGTGGACAGATTAAGTTAAGTTGAGTTGTTTGGAAGGAACACACAACACTATGTGTGGAGAAAAAAAGGCACAGCACACCAACATCAAAACCTCACCCCAACTGTAAAGTATGGTGGAGGGAGCATCATGGTTTGGGGCTGCTCAGGGCCTGGACAGCTTGCTATCATCAACTGAAAAATTAATTCCCAAGTTTATCAAGACATTTTGCAGGAGAATGTAAGGCTATCTGTCCGCCAATTGAAGCTCAACAGAAGTTGGGTGATGCAACAGGACAACAACCCAAGAGGCTCAGCGGTCTAAGGCACTGCATCTCAGTGCTAGAGGTGTCACTACAGACACCATGGTTTCAATCCAGGCAGTATCACAACCGGCCGTGATTGGGAGTCCCATAGGGCGGCGCACAATTGGCCCAGCGTCGTCTGGGTTTGGCCAGTGTAGGCCATCATTGTAAATAAGAATTTGTTCTTAACTGACTTGCCTAGTTAAATAAAGGTTTAAAAAATTGCTAACACAGAGTAAGTGTTAGCTAATATGCTAACTAGCTCACAAGTAGTAAGAAGTGGCTAATTAGCTAAAATGCTGAAGTTGTCTGTGATGAGATTTGAACACTCAACCTCTCATTGCAAGGGGTTGGTAAAAATGCTGTATCTGTGTTCACAAGAAATGGCATGATTATTTGGTCCCAGAGAAATGGGAGTCTCATTCAAGACCATGATTGTAATTTGACAAAAATAGTTCAAAATGTCCAGTATTTTTGTGTTCATATTTCAGAAGATTCTTTAGACATACAGAATGGTGAAAATAGGCACGCTGAGGGGCCAATAGAGAGCCGCTCTACAACTGATCACTAACCTAACAGGTTGACTAGAGAGCCACTCTACAACTGATCACTAACCTAACAGGTTGACTAGAGAGCCACTCTACAACTGATCACTAACCTAACAGGTTGACTAGAGAGCCACTCTACAACTGATCACTAACCTAACAGGTTGACTAGAGAGCCACTCTACAACTGATCACTAACCTAACAGGTTGACTAGAGAGCCACTCTACAACTGATCACTAACCCAAACACGTCTCTAATAGATACAAAGTCAAAATATATTACAACTTCCCCCGGTCTCTCCTTATTAATACCGACTTGGCACATTTGACATCAGTTCAATGTCTAGTATTGATTTAAATTTGGTTGAGTGGTCAACTAACGTGAATTCAACTTCAAAACAACCAAAAATGTCACCCTGTCATTGAATTTAGGTTAAAAAAAAGACGAAATTCCCTTAAGTTGACGACTTTTTGCAAATCCAATAAGTTTTTCACATTAATTCATTGTCATCGCATTACATTTTTTGGTTGAAATGACGTGGAAACAACGTTGATTCAACCAGTTTTTGCCCAGTGGGTAGTGAGTGTGCTACTTTCAAACAATTTCCCCCACTCTTCCTTAGCAGCAATTCAAGGAAATTCTGACGAGCGCAACAAAGTTTGAGGATATTTTTCAAGGAAAATAAAGGACAGTAATGTTACAAGTAAAGTAGGAAAGCCCAGCTTTCAATAGGCGATATGAAAGGAGTGTGGCAATTTGGCCTGAAGAAGCGGTTTTATGCGCTACCTGAATGGGAGCTGATAATTATTTGTTTGTCACTCCGCTGGTTTTGTCTGGTAAGAAGTTACGAGTCCTCATTTTCTGAGACCGAGTCAAGGCCGAGTAAAAATGTATCTTAGACCGAAACACTCAATATGTGGTCTCGAGACTGACCGGTCTCGAGTATTACAACACTGGGGTAACCTCCCACTGGGCACTTACGTCAATTCAACGTCTATTCCACATTGGTTAAACGTAATTTCATTGAAATGACAAGGAAACAACGTCTATTCAACCAGTGTGTGCCCAGTGGGATACTTCTACCCGACAGGTTTGACTAGTTGTTTTACACTAAATTACTAGGATCAATTTCCCCCGACTCTTGCAAAAAGATCAGGTTGTGGAAACAAAAAACGAGACTTGTTAACACACTTTCTATATGGAGAGAGAGCATGTTGATTAAATTGCAAATCCTAAAAGTTGTTTGAATGTGTATTACGATGATCTCAAGTGTTGAAGACTAAACTCACACTGGATTTTAGAGAGAGAGAGGGAAAGTTTTAGGTGTCCCTGTTCATTTCAGAACTAGGATATGTAGCCTATGAAATGTATTATGATGGTAATCATTAACCATGTTTTATTTTCTGGGCAAATATTCAAATATTTGCTTGAAAGTCTTTCAACAAATAGATGTATTTAATTTTTTTATCTTTTTTTCTTGTCATTTAGCAGATGCTCTTATCCAGAGCGACTCACAGGAGCAATTAGGGTGAAGTGCCTTGCTCAAGGGCACATCGAACCAGCGACTTTTCAGTTACTGAGCCAATACTCTTAACCGCTAGGCTACCTGCCGTCCAGCAATAGAGACTTTTGCAGCCATTTAACATAAACCAGGCCTCTGAAACATGTGTGGTCTTTATACATTAAACCCATTGTGTAATGTCATACGATCCCCCCCTTGAGTAGTGTTGCAAAAACTGAATGTACATGCACACACACATACACACATGCACACATATGCATGCACGTGTGCACATGCATACACACACACAATCTGGAAACAGTTGAAGCAGATTGGGCATGTTTTTCTCAACCTCACTGCAATGCCAAGTACAACAACCCACTCCCGAGGCTTGATCTGTTGGAATGAGTAATGTGTGTTTTTGTCGTTGGTGACGTGACGTTGTCTCATCAAATCAAAATGTGGAAATAAATAAAGGGTTTTGATGTGAGGAAAATGTGTGGTTAAAGTGGTTGTGAACAGAGGCGGGCAGTATTTCTTTTACATCTATATGAAATATATGATACATGATTTCATGTGGAAAATCACATGATTTCACATGAGAAATTATGTTAAAACATGTTTTTAGAACACGTCACATGTGATCACGTTTTCACATGTGTAGTTTCATGTTATCACGTATTGCTTTATATGTTGTCACGTTATCAGATTAACTTCACATACTGTAAGATCAAATGTGATCACATGAAAACGTGTTTTTGGAACAATTCACTTGTGCTCACATGTGTGATTCATGTGGTTTTCCCATAAGGAATATGCCACAGAGTGGCAAGGAGTGGAGTATTGGCACAAATCTGGTCTGGATTCCAGGCTAGTGAATCTGCTCAATATTGAACATTGCAGAAGAGACCGTATTGCTCCTGATCTCCTTGCTTGCAATCCAGTGATAGGCAACTCTAATAACTTAAACCGGCAATCACCAGTATTGAGATAATAACAATAGAAACTCCCTGACCATGTTTCAGTAAAAAGCTGCGGGGTGGGCTGGAGAAATGAGAACTCTCAAATCATAGACAGAACTATGTGGGTACAGACCATCCATGATATCAACATGATAGTTTCAGCAATGTTTTGATATGGTGTTTGTTTTTATTGACTTTGTTTACAAACATTGGCATAAAGCAAGATTCTCTTTTAGGTTCTGATGGACTATGACAGTTGAACTAAGCTCATGAGACATTTATAAGTTATATTTTTCAAGAATCAATGGGTACAAATCATTAATGTATTATGTTGTTAAGTCCAACAGTGGATGTAGCAACTGCTGATTGCCCCTTTAACATACAGTTGAAGTGGGAAGTTTACATACACCTTAGCCAAATACATTTAAACTCAGTTTTTCACAATTCCTGACACTTAATCCTAGTAAAAATGCCCTGTCTTAGGTCAGTTAGGATCACCACTTTATTTTAAGAATGTGAAATGTCAGAATAATAGTAGAGAGAATGATTTATTTCAGCTTTTATTTCTTTCATTACATTCCCTGTGGGTCAGAAGTTTACATACACCCAAATTAGTATTCGGTAGCATTGCCTTTAAATTGTTTAACTTAGGTCAAAAGTTTTGGGTAGCCTTCCACAAGCTTCCCACAATAAGTTGGGTGAATTTTGGCCCATTACTCCTGACAGAGTCAGGTTTATAGGCCTCCTTGCTCGCACACTTTTTCAGTTCTGCCCACAAATTTTCTATGGGATTGAGGTCAGGGCTTTGTGATGGCCACTCCAATACCTTGACTTTGTTGTCCTTAAGCCATTTTGCCACAACTTTGGAAGTATGCTTGGGGTCATTGTCCATTTGGAAGACCCATTTGTGACCAAGCTTTAACTTATTGACTGATGTCTTGAGATGTTGCTTATATATCCACATAATTTTCCTGCCTCATGATGCCATCTATTTTGTAAAGTGCACCAGTCCCTCCTGCAGCAAGCAGCCCCACAACATGATGCTGCCACCCCCGTGCTTCATGGTTGGGATGGTGTTCTTCGGCTTGTAAGCCTCCCCCTTTTTCCTCCAAACATAACGATGGTCATTATGGCTAAACAGTTATATTTTTGTTTCATCAGACCAGAGGACATTTCTCCAAAAAGTACGATCTTTGTCCCCATGTGCAGTTGCAAACCGTAGTCTGGCTTTTTTATGGTGGTTTTGGAGCAGTGGCTTCTTCCTTGCTGAGCGGCCTTTCACGTAATGTCGATAAAGGACTCGTTTTACTGTGGATATAGACACTTTTGTACCTGTTTCCTTCAGCATCTTCACAAGGTCCTTTGCTGCTGTTCTGGGATTGATTTGCACTTTTCTCACCAAAGTACATTCATCTCTAGGAGACAGAACGCGTCTCCTTCCTGAGCGGTATGACGCCTGCGTGGTCCCATGGTGTTTATACATGCGTACTATTGTTTGTACAGATGAACGTGGTACCTTCAGACGTTTGGAAATTGCTCCCAAGGATGAATCAGACTGGAGGTCTACAATTTTTTTTCTGAGGTCATGACTGATTTCTTATGATTTTCCCATGATGTCAAGCAAAGAGGCACTGAGTTTGAAGGTAGGCCTTGAAATACATCCACAGGTACACCTCCAATTGACTCAGATGATGTCAGTTAGCCTATCAGAAGCTTCTAAAGCCATGACATCATTTTCTGGAATGTTCCAAGCTGTTTAAAGGCACAGTCAACTTAGTGTATTCTAACTAACTGGAATTGTGATACAGTGAATTATAAGTGAAATAATCTGTCTGTAAACAATTGTTGGAAAAATTCCTTGTGTCATGCACAAAGTAGATGTCCTAACCCTCTTGCCAAAACTATAGTTTGTTAACAAGAAATTTGTGGAGTGGTTGAAAAATGAGTTTTAATGACTCCAACCTAAGTGTATTTAAACTTCCGACTTAGGCTGTATTTGTATTGGAGAAATAGTGTACATCAGATTAAATTAAGTCAATGGTCGTGTGCAAAATCATTCCTGCCTACTATGAGCTCTGTTCAAAAGTAGTGCACTATATAGTGAATAGGATGCCATTCGAGACACAACCTAGTAGATACGCAACCTAGTAGAGACGCAACCTAGTAGAGACGCAACCTAGTAGAGACGCAACCTAGTAGAGACGCAACCTAGTAGAGACGCAACCTAACGGAGACGCAACCTAACGGAGACGCAACCTAACGGAGACGCAACCTAACGGAGACGCAACCTAACGGAGACGCAACCTAACGGAGACGCAACCTAACGGAGACGCAACCTAACGGAGACGCAACCTAACGGAGACGCAACCTAACGGAGACGCAACCTAGTAGAGACGCAACCTAACAGAGACACAACCTAACAGAGACGTTATTTTTGGAGTTATTATTTGGGAATGTAACTCCTCACGGACATGTACAGTGTGTGCCCAAACACACAAACCCACACACATGTGTACTTGTGTGCATGTATGCATGAAGGCATGCACTTGCACGCACGCACACACACATGCACGGTTACACACACACACACACACACACACACACACACACACACACACACACACACACACACACACACACACACACACACCTTTAGCAGTTGTCTGTGAAGTCTGTTTCCTTTGGGAAGACAGCTGGATTTACAGCCTAGGGTGACAGAGGGGCTCTATGGTCATGATGACTTTATATAGTGGCTAATGTACTGTATGGTTTACCTTATTGATTTGATAGTAAGGTTTGATTTGATATCAGTGCACAGAGAGGGCTGTGGCGGTCACAACATTTCTTCAGCCGGTGCGCAGGCTGTTCACACTCCAATAGTCTCTCATTCACAGCTTGATAATGTCTCAAATTTCACAGCCGCATCCTCTTTGTGGCTGTAATGCACCCTAAAAAAATCCATGCCTTTTTGGCCCGGAGTGCTGCGTTGGGCCCTCTCCCTGAGTGTGCTGCTCACAAGGCTCTCACTCACACGGCTCTCTCCGTCACGTGATCGGGTCTTTCTCACAGGCAACAAGTGAAGACAGACATCGGGGACGCAACTGCGCGCGTCCTTATCCAATTCCGAGGTGCATATTGAAGATATTGGAAGAACTGTCCACATTTACTTTTCATCAGCCGACAAGATGAGTAGGCCTAATGAACAGCAAAAGCACTAGCCTATGTCAATCTACTATCCTCCATAGTACAAATGTCGACCTATGCTATTCTGTGTGAGAAATAAATATTCCAAACATAGTCTGGGAGATTTGTGGGATGTGATAGATCCCAAATAAATACAACCACTAGCATCAAAATAACTTTTTTTACGCAATGTGGCTGACGCAACAGATCAGAACATTTAGTTTAAAATGTTGCTAAACTATTAGGCTATTTCTTCACATTATAAGCGCAGCAATGCCTACATGGCTGTAGGCTATAAGTGTGAATGTACCATTAGCAGAAACACCATTATCAAAAGTGACAGCAAATTAAATTATGCATGTAATGCTTTTATTATAAAGGTGCATTTTTATGGTGAAAATTATCTTCCCCAAACTTGAAACTCACGCACTGCTTATGTATGCCAGTTAGGCTCTACACCCCTTGTAATAATATTAAGAAGTTATTTGGCCACTTTAGTTGTGTTACAAACCTTATTAAAACATTTAGGGCTATGGGCTAGGCTACATGAGGTGTGTGACTATGATTCGAACAAGTGCTGGGCATCAGTCATCATTGATAATATGTAATTCACAAGTGATATGCTAATATTGTCACCCATCAGACTATTCTTGATTTAATCTTGTCTTTACATATACTAAATAATATATAGTGGGGAGAACAAGTATTTGATAACCTGCAAAATCGTCAGTGTTTCCTACTTACAAAGCATGTAGAGGTCTGTAATTGTTATCATAGGTACACTTCAACTGTGAGAGACGGAATCTAAAACAAAAATCCAGAAAATCACATTGTATGATTTTTAAGTAATTCATTTGCATTTTGATTGCATGACATAACTATTTGATCACCTACCAACCAGTAAGAATTCCGGGTCTCACAGACCTGTTAGTTTTTTTGCACACACAGCAGCAGGGATTTTGGCCCACTCCTCCATACAGACCTTCTCCAGATCCTTCAGGTTTCGGGGCTGTCGCTGGGCAATACGGACTTTCAGCTCCCTCCAAAGATTTTCTATTGGGTCCAGGTCTGGAGACTGGCTAGGCCACTCCAGGACCTTGAGATGCTTCTTACGGAGCCACTCCTTAGTTGCCCTGGCTGTGTGTTTCGGGTCATTGTCATGCTGGAAGACCCAGCCACGACCCATCTTCAATGCTCTTACTGAGGGAAAGAGGTTGTTGGCCAAGATCTCGCGATACATGGCCCCATCCGTCCTCCCCTCAATACGGTGCAGACGTCCTGCCCCCTTTGCAGAAAAGCATCCCCAAAGAATGATGTTTCCACCTCCATGCTTCACGGTTGGGATGGTGTTTTTGGGGTTGTACTCATCCTTCTTCCTCCAAACACAGCGAGTGGAGTTTAGACCAAAAAGCTCTATTTTTGTCTCATCAGACCACATGACCTTCTCCCATTCCTCCTCTGGATCATCCAGATGGTCATTGGCAAACTTCAGACGGGCCTGGACATGCGCTGTCTTGAGCAGGGGGACCTTGCGTGCGCTGCAGGATTTTAATCCATGACGGCGTAGTGTGTTACTAATGGTTTTCTTTGAGACTGTGGTCCCAGCTCTCTTCAGGTCATTGACCAGGTCCTGCCGTGTAGTTCTGGGCTGATCCCTCACCTTCCTCATGATCATTGATGCCCCACGAGGTGAGATCTTGCATGGAGCCCCAGACCGAGGGTGATTGACCGTCATCTTGAACTTCTTCCATTTTCTAATAACTGCGCCAACAGTTGTTGCCTTCTCACCAAGCTGCTTGCCTATTGTCCTGTAGCCCATCCCAGCCTTGTGCAGGTCTACAATTTTATCCCTGATGTCCTTACACAGCTCTCTGGTCTTGGCCATTGTGAAGAGGTTGGAGTCTGTTTGATTGAGTGTGTGGACAGGTGTCTTTTATACAGGTAACGAGTTCAAACAGGTGCAGTTAATACAGGTAATGAGTGGAGAACAGGAGGGCTTCTTAAAGAAAAACTAACAGGTCTGTGAGACCCGGAATTCTTACTGGTTGGTAGGTGATCAAATAGTTATGTCATGCAATAAAATGCTAATTAATTACTTAAAAATCATACAATGTGATTTTCTGGTTTTTTGTTTTAGATTCCGTCTCTCACAGTTGAAGTGTACCTATGATAACAATTACAGACCTCTACATGCTTTGTAAGTAGGAAAACCTGCCAAATTGGCAGTGTATCAAATACTTGTTCTCCCCACTGTATGTGTGACATTTGTTTTGATTTAGAATGGACCATTATCATGCACCTGTCTCGAAACAGGGGCAGCAGAAAAAATACATGTGGTTCGAGCCCTGAATGCTGATTGGCTGACAGCCGTGGTATATCAGACTGTATACGCGGGTATGACAAAACACTTATTTTTTACTGCTCTAATTACATTGTTAACCAGTTTATAATAGCAATAAGGCACCTCAGGGGTTTGTGATATATGGCCAATATACCACGGCTTAGGGCGTCGTGCATAAGAACAGCCCTTAGCCGTGGTATATTGGCCATATATCTCACCCCCTCGGGCCTTATTGCTTAAAAATAGCGAATGGAAGACGCTTTTCCCTGTGGTTTATTTTCATGCCAGCCAGTTAGGCTATACTCCTATCGTAAAGATAAACAATGTGCTTAACATTAGGAAAGTTGAGTAATAAATATAGTAGGCCTAGCCTGCAGAAAGCTGATGGGATCCTCTTTTTAATGGAGGACATCACTGTGTTTTCTCTCACAAATGCATAGCCTATAGAAATATTGTGCAACATGAGCTCATGGGTTCTCATGAAGTGTTTGATTAGATTTTGAAGTGTTTGATTAGAGGACAATAGAGCTCTGAGTACCAGGCAGTTACCATGTTTGGTAGACTACTAATGACCATCAGCAGCATCAGAGCTTGGAGAAGCCTAATTACCATGACTAAACGTGTGGAATTTGACTGCCTTCATGACTTCTGAAGGCCGGTGTGGCGGTAATACGGTCAGCGCAACAGTCCTAGGCACAGACAGCTGTATATAAAATGTACACTATCTATAGTATTCTGAGTCTATAGCAGAGCTGGGCGATATGGGCAAAAATCCATATTGTGATAAATTGCCTGAATTGATGCGATAACGAAAAGTGGAACGTTTATAACATTAATTGAGAGCAGAGTTTTGTTTTATTATTCTTTAAACTACTACTGCTAGTTTGATTGTTGTAGCCATCAATTGTCCCCATTAACAATCACCCATATTAGCAAACATCACATTTTTCTAGTACAGGCTACATATCGTAATGAACGATATCAGCAAAATGCCTGCAATAAGTGATCGGTATGGTCGGTGTGGATCATTTTTGGTTTATCGTCCCAACTCTACTGTATAGCAGGGTTTGGCCCGATGGATCAAATTAATGACAGATGGAAAGCCATGGAAAACAGAAAGAAAGCGTATATTTGATTTATCCTGAGTAGAATCTAGTAAATGAACACGTACGCACACACACACACACACACACACACACACACACACACACACACACACACACACACACACACACACACACACACACACACACACACACACACACACACACACACACACACACACACACACACACACACACACAGGAGCTGGAGCTGGTTAGAGTTGAGCTGCCTCCAGGGCTGGTTAGGTAAAGGCTTCGACTGTCCTCTACTACACTCTGTGTTGCCAAGTGTAAGATTTCAGCGCTTTGCAACATTAGACATCAACAATAACATACGTTCCCTAAGCATGGCTGTGTCCCAAGGAGAGATATCATTCACAGAGACTACAGTAATTTTCCATTACTCTGACGTTGTTAGCCTATAGCTTGGATTTCTGTCATGTCTCAGTTTTGTGGACTGTGGACTGTTAGGGCTATACAGTGTACATCGTAACTAGGACCAGGAGTTTTTCTTGAGAAAAACGTTGGGCCCTATTACTGGGGTCATGTCACATGCAGGGAAAACCCCTGTCCCTCACCACAACCAGAGGTTGAACCAACATACCTGATTCGTTGATTGTATTTCAAATAGAGGAAATAGTGAATGAAAATGGTTTTAAAAAGTAATTCTGTCCTTCCCCTTCACTTTGCTCATGGAACATTTACATTCAGAGTGCATTTAGCAGACACACTGGATCGTAGCAATCTCATGCAACACTGACTGGCACGACTTCTCAGAATGAGCTACAAACCATCCCCATGGCCGTAATACTTCAAACAGATCACCATGTATTTACACTGATGATGTTGTTTCACAGGCCTGTGTGAGACTGCGACCATAATAGCCTGGTCCCAGATCTGTTTGTGGTGTCTTGACAACTCCTATATAGCCATTGTCACATAAGACAGCACAAACAGATCTGGGACCAGGCTGTGAACATGCCTCTCTCTCTCTCTCTCTCTGTCTCTCTCTCTCTCTCTGTCTCTGTCTCTCTCTGTTTCTGTCTCTCTCTTTCTCTGTCTCTTTCTCTCTCTCTTTCTCTCTCTCCTCTCTCTTTGTCTCTTTGTCTCTCTCTTTCTCTCTCTCTCTCCTTCTCTTTCTTTGTCTCTTTCTCTGTCTCTTTCTCTCTCCTTCTCTCTCTCCTTCTCTCTCCTTCTCTCTCTTTCTCTCTCGCTCTCTTTCTCTCTCTCTCTCTCTCTCTCTCTCTGTCTCTCTCTCTCTCTCTGTCTCTGTCTCTCTCTGTTTCTGTCTCTCTCTTTCTCTGTCTCTTTCTCTCTCTCTTTCTCTCTCTCCTCTCTCTTTGTCTCTTTGTCTCTCTCGTTCTCTCTCTCTCTCCTTCTCTTTCTTTGTCTCTTTCTCTGTCTCTTTCTCTCTCCCTCTCTCTCTCCTTCTCTCTCTCCTTCTCTCTCTCCTTCTCTCTCTCCTTCTCTCTCTTTCTCTCTCGCTCTCTTTCTCTCTCTCTCTCTCTCTCTCTCTCTCCTTCTCTCTCTTTCTCTCTCTCTTTCTTTGTCTCTCTCTCTCTCTTTCTCTGTCTCTTTCTCTGTCTCTTTCTCTGTCTCTTTCTCTGTCTCTCTCTCGGTCTCTCTCTCGGTCCCTCTCGGTCTCTCTCGGTCCCTCTCGGTCTCTCCCGGTCTCTCTCTCTCTGTCTCTCGGTCTCTCTCTTTCTCTGTCTCTTTCTCTGTCTCTGTCTCTTTCTGTCTCTGTCTCTTTCTCTGTCTCTCTCTCTCCCCCTTTCTCTCTCTCTCTCTTTCTCTCTCTCTCTCTTTCTCTCCCTCTCGACATCCCCAGTACTTTTCCAGTTCATAAGTTACAGCTGGGCCGAGCGCCAGATGTGCTGAATTTAATGAGAGAAATGATCGAAGATCTTTTTTTTTTCTGCGTAAGAGAAAATACGAAGGGCGTAGGACAGTCAACGGAAATTGGTGATTAAACTCAACAGCATAGCAAACGCAAAATAATCTATAGCAGTTTTTGTATGTGTTATTGTTTCATTAGTGGTATGATTTATCGAACTAGTCTGTAAGCATGATAGAGGGGATTTGCAGGTGCTTTTCTTGTAAAATATACCCATAAAGCTCGGTGCTTTATGTTACAATTCTTTCAAATTCCTTCAGCAGACAGTAAGAAGAGCAGATGGTACTTCAACCTGTGAACTAATTTTCCACAAGAAAGACATGTTTTTGCCATGTTTTTATCCTGTGTCATATTCCAACTATGTTTTTTCCCTGGGTAATATTCCAACTGTGTTTTTTCCCTGTGTCATATTCCAACTATGTTTTTTCCCTGGGTAATATTCCAACTGTGTTTTTTCCCTGTGTCATATTCCAACTATGTTTTTTCCCTGGGTAATATTCCAACTGTGTTTTTACCCTGTGTCATAGTCCAACTGTGTTTTTTCCCTGGGTAATATTCCAACTGTGTTTTTTCCCTGTGTCATATTCCAACTATGTTTTTTCCCTGGGTAATATTCCAACTGTGTTTTTACCCTGTGTCATAGTCCAACTGTGTTTTTCCCTGGGTAATATTCCAACTGTGTTTTTTCCCTGGGTAATATTCCAACGGTGTTTTTTCCCTGGGTAATATTCCAACGGTGTTTTTTCCCTGGGTAATATTCCAACGGTGTTTTTTCCCTGGGTAATATTCCAACAGTGTTTTTTCACTGGGTAATATTCCAACGGTGTTTTTTCCCTGGGTAATATTCCAACGGTGTTTTTTCCCTGCGTAATATTCCAACGGTGTTTTTTCACTGGGTAATATTCCAACGGTGTTTTTTCACTGGGTAATATTCCAACTGTGTTTTTTCCCTGGGTAATATTCCAACGGTGTTTTTTCCCTGCGTAATATTCCAACAGTGTTTTTTCCCTGGGTAATATTCCAACTGTGTTTTTTCCCTGGGATATATTCCAACTGTGTTTTCTCATCTCTCCCTGTTCCAGGCGTTGAATAACAGCGTGTATAAGAATGTCTCGCCATACGGCTCACTCAACAACATCGTTGATGGACTCAACACCCTGACGGACCACTTCTCCGACCTTTCCCTCTCCTCAGAGTCCCGCAAGCCAAGTAAGAGACCCCCGCCCAACTACCTGTGCCACCTCTGCTTCAACAAGGGCCACTACATCAAAGACTGCCCCCAGGTAGGACACAGGCTGAGACAGTCCTTATTCTTTTACGTGTTTATTTGTTTGTTTGTTTGTTTGTTTTTGTTTATTTGTTCGTTCATCCATCCATGAATTCATCCATCCATCTATCCATTCATGTTTTTTTTGTTCTACCTCTAATTCTATTGGTTCACTGTCTTTCGATTCCAAAATGCTACTGGCTGCCATCGAGAGCCAAAATGGCGTCTGTTGAGTCATGTGATCATATTTCCAGCCAATCGTGTCCTTTTGAAATTGGCCGATGGCTGTGCGGCAGTGGAATCTGTGTGTCTGTGCCCTGACCTAGTTGTCAGACAGACAAGCCTCTGTCCTCTGTGGTCATGAGCGTGTTAATTGGGCAGACAGACGGACTACCGAACTTCACTATGAGGAAGGAGTAATAGGGTAAAGTTGACCCTAGTTGCTGATCTTTGGTCGGTTTAAGATTTTCTCCACTAATGGTTAAGGTTAGGATTGGGGGAGTGGAAGCTGATCCTAGATCTGTACCTAGAGGAAACTTCAGCAGCGAGTGCCAGCTGGGAGGTCCCATGGGTACCAGAGTGTGACCAAGCTGAGCTCTCTTCTGCTTAACAGAATCTGTACAGGACTCTATGGTACTGATGGTACACATCTACACATATAAATAGAATGAGTAGAATGTGCTTGGAACCTCTCACATTGGCAATTAGACTGGTAGACTTATTCTAGAATTGTGGATCTACCCACCTATTGATTGGATGATGTATGTATGGGAGACATCACATGATGTTTTGTAGTAACCAAAACGATCACATATTAGGATTGCCTACTTCTAATAATGATAAATGTGTAGATGCACCTTAAAACACAGTAGAATCAATGTACATCGACATGTTGCAAGCATTACATTATTGACATCATGCTGTATTATGCGCACTGCCGTAAAATGTCACAATAGCACAACTGAAATAGCATTCTGAGAGATTATGGAGCACAACATGACTATTGTGGTTTTCACATACAGGCACTTTGAGGAACGTTCTGTCTCTTTTTCCTTGTAAAAGAAAACTTCATGGTCTGAGTTTATGTTTGAAAATGAAATATCTGATTTCGAAACAGGGACAATGAGAGTTTTTCTCAGAATTCTGGTGTGGAGAAGTTGTTAGATAAGCCTATGGTGATGCCAGATATGTTCTCTTGCCCTCTTTCTCTCTCTGTTTATCATGTGTGCGTGTGTGTATTTTGTAGAGCTTGCTGGTTAAGACCTGACAGAGTCAACACTAATCCTGTCTTTGTATTGTGTTGATGTTGTAAATCCGTGCTTGATAGTGATCACTGTGTATTTAAACCATTGAACCGGTCAGTTGCAGGGCAGCAGTTACAGTGTAGTTTAGAGAGTCAGTGGAAATGTTATTACCACCAAACCCTCTCGACAATATACCGCTACGAAACCAGTCTAGACTTCATGGGCATAACTGAAATGTTTGTGTGTGCATACGTACGTATGCGTGGCCGTAACTCAAATCACAGCGAATTTGTCGGGGCTCCCCAACTGTTCGTTAAACTGCAAATGGATACACAGAAAACACCAGATCTCCAGCGTGTTCCAACCACACCTGCATCACATACATTACGTACATGGAAGACACTCCAAACGAGTGCAGACCTGGGCCAGATACAATGCATATGTCCAATACTTGAAATTATTTGAGGGGTGCTTGATTTACAGTAGCTTGGAATTTGCACTTTGGGCCTATTCCGTTGATTCCATTGTACTAGGTGAACTACATCAAGTACAGGCCAAGTATTAGAAATGATTTGAGCTTGATTTAGCTTGGAAACTAGATCAAGCGCAGCTCAAGTATTTGAAAGTATTTGAGGAGTGCTTTATGTAGAATGTAGTTTGAACTTTGAGGACTACTCCATTGGTTCCATTGTACCAAGTGAACTAAATCATCATTTGATGAACTAAATTGAATGATATGTTTATGAATCAAGCATAGCTCAAGTTTTTGAAAGTATTGGACAAACGTACTGTATATATTTGACCCAGGTCTGAATGAGTGTGATGTTCTTCAAGCGGACGTTCCTAAGGTGCAGGACTTCACAGGCCTCCATTTGCTGGGTTTGTGATCCTTTACAGTAATGTTCTGTTAAACCAAAGTTTCTATGGAAATTAAGGTAACAGACTGTACTTATTTTTATAGTAACTTACAGATAACTGGCTGCCAGTAAGTTACCGTAAAAACAACATGATTTACTCTCCATCTCCCAATACTCTTCTACCCCCCCTTGTAATAGTCCCCAGTTCTTGCCAGCTTAGTCTGTGATGTTACCACTTCCCTCCCTCTATCCTCCTAGGTACAGTGTTGTAGTCTCTTCCAGAGGGGGCTTTTTTCTTTCTCTCCCCCCTCATTCTCCATCAGTGGTTAGTATGCAGTGGTACTACAAGGATATTCCTCTCCTCTCTGTCCTTGTATCCTTCTCTGGTATGACTAAAGAGGAAACGCTGGTGGCAGTGTCATAGGACTGGTCCTCTGGGAGCTCTCTGCTCTCCTCTCCTCTCTTCCTGTCTGTCTGCCATCATAGGGCAACCGAGGTGTTATGTAAAGAGGCTTTTATTTGGAGAATGAGGTCGCTCCCCCAGTTCTGACTAGAATGTCCTGTTCACTGGGGCCTGGCGGCCTGGCTGCCCCCCTCTGGCGCACAGCCAAAATGTCTTCCACTTTCGTTCATGATTTGTTTGGTGGCCTCAATCGCAAGCTCTGCCTCTGATGTTTCCCTAATGAAAATGATCCATTGATTGACGTCCACTCGCCATGTTTCCCCCTGTACAGGGATTAACACATTGAATATTTGCTGTAATTTGATGTGTGTGGGGAGGGGGTGGGGGGGTCACTGAGTCACTCCCTCATCCAGTGCCCATCTCCCCTCTTCCCCCTATCCCCTTCTCCCCTCCCCTGGACAATGACCTCAAGCTGCCCTGCTCTACACGTTGACATCAGCCCTCTCCTACAACCAGCATTCTATTCTCATGACCAGCACTCTACAATCTATCTCGGCTGGACAGAGAGGGCAAAGATTTTGCAAAATGTGGGCAATGTAGTGCTACTGGAAACTGTGAAATGGTTGATGTCACATTTAGAGTATTTGAGGTCAGTTAGGGTCAAGGTTTGGGGTTAATTCCATTCGAATCCAGTCAGTTCAGGAAATGATTAATTGCAGTGGTTTAAAATACTTAAGTTAAAATACTTTAAAGTACTACTTAAGTAGTTTTTTTGGCGGTATCTGTACCTTACTATTTATATTTTTTACTTTTACTTTAACTTTACTACATTCCCAAAGAAAATAATGTACTTTATACTCCATACATTTTCCCTGAAACCCAAAAGTACTTGTTACATTTTGAATGCTTAGCAGGACAGGAAAATGGTTGAATTCACACACTTACAGTATCAAAGAGAACATCCATGGTCATCCCTACTTCCTCACTAAACACAAATGCTTTGTTTGTAAAGGATGTCTGAATGTTGGAGCGTGCCCCTGGATATCTGTAAAAAGAATTATACAATTTAAAAAATGGTGCTGTCTGGTTTGCTTAATATAAGGAATTTGAAATGATTTATACTTTTACTTTTGATACTTAAGTACATTTTAGCAATTACATTTACTTTTGATACTTAAGTATATTTAAAACCAAATACTTCTAGACTTTTACTCAAGTAGTATTTTACTGGTTGACTTTCACTTTTACTTGAGTCCCTTTCTTTTAAGGTATCTTTACTTTTACTGAAGTATGACAATTGGGTACTTTTCCCATCACTGTATTTTATTAAGGATAGCTTTTTCTATGTAGCTTAACTTCTTCTAATGTGAAGTAATTGGTGGCTTGGTAGACTATATTTTCAGAGTAGCTTCCCCAACACTGGAAACAGCAACAGACACACATTCCAGTACCATAATCACTATTTGAACAAAAGGCATATTATCCCTGCTGGATAAAAAGAGCTCTGTTTGTCGGATCAATGAGCTTCATGTGTTTTTTTGATCAACACTGACTCATATGGTCGTCTTGGCCTTGTTCGTTCTCTGATATCTGCCTCACTGTTCAACTCTCATCCTAGTCAGAGCTAGATAGATATAAACAGGCCTAGTTTCCTGGTTTGGTTTAGTTTATTAAGATCCCCATTAGCTGTTGCTGATGCAGCAGCTACACACAACAATAGTAGCCTACATGGTATCTGTAACTTTTTCTAATGAAGTTGACCCTCTCAAGACCAAGTATCTATCATGCAGGTGAAGACATCTCCAAACGTCATGGTATCTGTTCAACCTAGTGTGGCGTGTTACCACATTGAGCATTAAGTGCTATTCTTCACACCCCTGATGTTGACCATAGGTTTGACCTGAACTCACGCATGCACACACACACCTCAGATGTCTTTGTTCTGTCTGTTATGGGAGTGATGATGGTAGACATTTGTCATAGGGTTCTGCTGACTGCTCATGTTACCGTGTGTGTGTGTGTGTGTGTGGTGTGTGTGTGTGTGTGTGGTGTGTGTGTGTGTGTGTGTGTGTGTGTGTGTGTGTGTGTGTGTGTGTGTGTGTGTGTGTGTGTGTGTGTGTGTGTGTGTGTGTGTGTGTGTGTGTGTGTGTGTGTGTGTGTGTGTGTGTGTGTGTGTGTGTGTGTGTATACCACTGTGAAGTGATCCTGGGCACACCAGAAGGCAAATGGCTGTTTGAATTGTCTTTAATGTGTAACTATAAAAATGTTTTGTTTTTCTTCTGGTGATG